>NC_135325.1:105908431-106213847 GCF_048772815.1 Callospermophilus lateralis
TCTTCCATACCAATCATAAAAACATACTCATCATCTGAATGCAAAGCTTAATTGTTGCAATTGTTTATTCTTAGATACTATCTTATCACATTTTTCCTCTTGTCCTGATGTCTTTGGTTCTTATTATATTTTATTAATCTCACTGTGTATGTACTTGTGCTAGCTCTAGAAAACACAGAAAACTAAGGAGGTGAGGTGTGAGAAGAGAAAGGAGGCAAATGATGGAATAGTTGTGATTTGTCCACAGTTGAAACTTCTGAAGCAACAGAAAAAGAGGACTGAGTGAAAGATCTTGAACCTGCTTCATTCTGAATAAGGTAAAGGAATGTGACATGGGTGCAATGGAAAGAATTTGAGTAGATGGTGGTGTTAGCTAGTGTGTGTGTGTGTGTGTGTGTGTGTGTGTGTGTATGTGTGTGTGTGAGTTTGTGCATGTGCCTACCTGTGTGCATGCTCTAGCCTAATGCTGTCCTGGATATATCTTAAAGATATTTTAGCCCTATATATTTGAAAGGGATGCTGGAGAAGTCCCAGATCATATGTGGAGTTCTCTATCATAGCTAATTTTTAATAAAGTGGTATTCAGAGCATTTGCTATTAAAAAGACTCAAGTGATTCTGTAGCTCTGTAGTCTGTAAGGAGGGAGGTAAGAATTAACACTTTATGAACTACACATAATCATTACTACCTTTATACTGATTGAATATTTGGACTAGTCACTTTCCTCCTTATGGTGTCTTTAAATCCCATGAGCACTTGCAAGTCAGACAAACTGATGCCCATCAGTCCTTAGCTCAAATTCCTTCTCCAAAAAACTTGGTCTGAATGTCAACACGATTTATCACCACACACTATTTCACTTCAACCAACCATTTGTGCCATACTTTAGGATTCTAAAGCTGATCTTGTACCTCATTTGGTTCACTGAGTGCTTAAAAGGTGGTGATGGTGTGTGTGTGTGTGTGTGTGTGTGTGTGTGTGTGTGTATTCCATTGGGAGTTATTTCATGTTTGTGAAATATTATTCAAGATTGAAGAGAACAGCACATTGGCAAAACAGGTGGCCACTAAGTTTTGAGGGTGGAAAAACCCTTAGACTAAAATAAAAATCTTCTTCACTGGCCTTTATTTTCCATCATTAGAGACTGATTATTTTAGATTATAATGCAAATAGCATTAGGATTGGGGTAATAATAATACTAGATAATGGACTAACTTATTGTCATTAGGATACCAATGCCCCAATAGTCAGAAGTAAAGACACATGTTAGATCAGGGAGAGGAGAAGAAGAGAAAGCTACCTGGAGAGGAGAAATGATAGTAGGGTTCTACCTGAAAAGGAGTGAAGGCCCTAGGTGTTGAGGGAGCATAGAACCAAAGTGAGAATAGACGAAGAGGTGGAAGAAGTTGACTAAATTTTGCCTGCTTTACATTTTTAGCTTAGTCCTGAGAGGTTATAAAAGATGAGAGTTTTACTAAGTAGAACTTAATAAAGTAGAACTACAAGAATGAAGAGAGAATGATAGAAATCTGCCTTCAAGCAGCATTCCTGTACAATTACTAAAATCATATATTAATGTATTAAGTTTTATTAAATACTTACCTATTTAAAAAATCCTGAGAAGGGACAATGTCCTGAACTGTATAGATTTTTCAAAGAGAAAAAGAGAAAATTATTATTTGTTCTTATCCTTCCCAAGCTATTTGTAAAACAGCAATTAACATATATGTTATTAGGTTTTTATTCTCTGTTATTACTGCTTTGTTTCAAACCTCAAGGTACTCCTCAGGAAGTATAGAATGTACTTTAAAATTTTGGACCTTTCCTACATGTCCAGCTTAATTTCTGGTCACTGTTCTTCAAATATTCTGTGTTCCAGAGATGTACAACAACTTGAAATCCCCAAAATATAGCATGTTTTTCACATCTTAAGGTCTTTGCTCTTTCTTTGTCTGGAATTTTAGTATCCCTCTTTCAAACTTCTCATCCTTTAGGATTTATTCAGCTCATGTCACCTCCTCCAGAGAGCCTTCCTTGAAATCCACCTAAAGCCCATCCTCTGTTAATGCTGCTGAAGCATCTTATACACACTTCTATTATAAGACATCCTGTGCTGTATTGTAATTACTAGTTTACAGTGTCAGGCACGTTGTAAATAGGATTTATTTGTTTAATGAATTCTTTAATGTATTTACTTGTTCAATGTTTAGTCTGCATGTCATTGATCTCTTCCCACTCAAATGCTATCTAAAATGTTTGTATGCCATCTAGTTTTAAAATTTTAGTAAATATTTTTGAATAATTATACTAAAGTCCATAATATGTCCATAAGAATCCTGGGATGGTATGTCAATTATGCATCTACATGACTAAATGAAAATCTTAAAATAATGCTCTGAATAATAAAATAGTATCACTGATTAGGGCCTAGGTCATGGTCAAGGTGATTTACTATTTATTTTTCTCCCAATAAATGTAAAGTACATAGTGAGTAATCAGTAAATCCCAATGATCAGGACTGGGAGTGTATCACAGTGGTAGAGCACTTACCTAGTGTGTGTGAGAGTCTCTGGGTTGATTCTCAGCAACAATTTTTTTCAACACTCTTAAAAAATGTTCTACTTAAATTGTATGTACCCTTGAGTTTCTTTGTGTATGAGTATGTTTTTGTGAATGTTCAGTTTTGGAAAGGAAGGGGCTGAAATTAATAGTGTATAAACATGAGAAATGAAGTGTGAAGATAGAACTGTTGTGGTTTTAGAATATGTCAAACAAATCCTTTGATAGTTATCCTCCATAAGGAAAAGGTCAATTCTCTTCCTTTTGAGAGTGATTGGGACTTAGTACCTTGCTTCTAATGAATGGTACATGGTGATAGTGATGGTGTGCAACTTTTGAAACTAGGGTCATATGGTGTATTGTAGCTTAAGCCCCTTCTCTTGTATCTCCTCTTCTGGGGGAAGCAAGCTACTCAAGAAATCCTATGGAGAGGTCTACATGGTGAGGAATTGAGACCTCCTGCCAGTGACCATCAGGGACTTGAGCCCTCTTGCCGAGAGTCCTATAAATGAACCACCTTGGAAGTGAATCCTTCAGTTCCAGTCAGGTCTTCACATGACTGTCTTCGCATGACTGTAACAGTTTTGGATGATATATCTTGACTATAAGTAAATTCATGAGAGACTTTGTATCCGAACCATCTAGCAAAGTTGCTCCCATATTTCTGACTACAGAAACTGTGAGATAATAAATATTTGTTCTTACAAGCTTCCAATTAGGGAGCAATTTGTTATTCAAAAAAAAAGATATCTAGTGAATTTCTTAAAGAAAAAGAACTCTATGATTTCCAGCAATGGGGAGAATTAAATATCCTGAAGAGCCCAAATGTATAAAACCTGTTAGAGATGCAATGGGAATTTGATGGAAATGCAACTGGAGAACTTTAATACACATCTTTGATGGTTGGACATATCTAGTTGACAGTAAGAAAAGATATTCTAATACACAAAAAGTTCAGTAAAGACATCAAATAATTGAATAATAGAATCAATAAGTATAATTTAATACTCATTTAGAGTCCTACATCTTTCAAATAGAGAATATACATTTTTGGTTTGTCTATGGAACACATTAAAATATCAATCACAGGGCTGGGGTTGTGGCTCAGTGGTAGAGTGCTTGCCTGGCATGTGTGAGGCACTGGGTTCGATCCTCAGCACCACATAAAAATAAATAAATAAAATAAAGGTATGTGTCCATCTACAATTAAAATATTTTTAAAAATATCAATCACATATTTGGCCACAAGAAAACCTTAACAACTTCAAGATGGTAGAGATTTACAGGCTATACTCTCTGAACCTAGTTTCAAAAATATGACCCTAAATACTAATTACTTAGTTATTAAGAAACTATTGTGGGTAACTTTTAAACCAAGAGGGAATTAAAAGGAGAAAAGTATAACCTATCTAAATGAGAATACATTAAATAACTATAGAAAAACCCCACAAGTTGTTCCTCTAGGCTTTGCTATAAAGTATTCTTTCATTGCTTCTCCCATGATTCCAGACCAGCTTCTATAACTGCTTAAATGACTGTTCCACTTAGATGTCTTACTTTGATACCCACATGCACCTCAAACTCAGTATATTCAAAGTTGACTTAATTCTTCTTCTTTCCAACTTGTTCCTCTTTCTGTATTATCTAATGAATGGCACCACTATATTCACTATCCATTTAGTTGCCCAGTCTAGAAATCTGAGAGTTGTCTTTAATTCCTTATCTCCCTTATTTAATTGGGAACCAAGTCATCCATTCATCCTCCATAGTCAAATCTGGGCCCAGCTCTCCAGTCTCACTGCCATTGCCTTCATTGAGAACATATTTATTGCCTTGACTATTTGTAATAACCTCTTTAATTGTGATAAGAAGCAGCATGATATTATGATTAGGATTGGTTGAATCAGACAGATTGGATCTGTTTGATTCAATCAATCTGGGTTAAAACTCTGGCTTTGCCATATACAAGTGACTTTAGTAAGATAGTTTACCACTCTGAGACTTAACTTACTTATATGTAGAATGGTAGATAAAAATGTTCTGACCTAAATAAGTTACCAGAAGGGTTAAGTGAGAGACTATAAAGGGTATAGCATGGTACATAGCAAGTGTTCAATAATTGCCATTATTATTTTTATTGTTTCTTTGAACTTCATACTCTTCTAATTCCATTTTTACTTGTTTGCAATGACAAATTCTGACCATTTTATGTCCCTGGTGATATTCTTCAATAGCTATCCTTAGATAATAGGATAGACGGCAAATATTTGGCATGGCCTACCAGAGTCTTAATGATCCAGTTTTATCTACCAGTCAAGCTTCATCTTCCACAACTTTCTACCTTTAATTTTTAGCCAAAGCAATTATTTCCTAGAAGGTTATCTCTATCATTTTTCTGTGTAGAAAATTCTTTCTCAACCTTCAAGTCTCAGCTCAATTATGGCTTCCTCTGCAAAACTTTCCGTATTTCCCTATACTTCCACTGGACTTTATACATACCTTCATTGTACACTCATCACATTGAGTTGTGATTATTGATATAATTGTTTCCCCCTAAACTGTAAAATCCAAAGGTAGAGACCATGGCTTTATTACTTTGTATGTTAAATAATTATCACAGCACTTGACATGTAGCAGAAACTCAATAAATGTCAATTAAATGATTGGGAGATTTACTTAAAAATTATTGCTTATGTTTACCTGGATCATAGTTGATATTTGATTTCTTGTAATTTTTTTCATTCAAATCATCATTCGTTATCTACATATGGCATAAGAAAATATAAACAATGAAACAAAGTTTACCCCCAAAGAATTTTTAAAGGATTTGATTATTGACTATTTTTCATATTAAAGATACAAAAATTGAAGAAAATATTTTAAGAACTTATTTAAAAGTCTATTTAGAATAAATATGTATGCCTTATTATGGGTCATATTACATATATTATTACTGAAGAACTCAAGATAACTAAAAAAAATGTACTGATCAACATGGAAGACAATCAACTGAACAGCTAAAAAGAGTATGTATGGTTTTTGAATGAAGCTAACCATTGGAGAAGTGTATTCAGAGAGCCGGAAGGCAGAGACCAGGTTATCTGCACACTTGGAATGTGACTCTTTGACTTAACCAAGAACTCTACTTGCTTGGGTAATTATATTGGGAGATAAATCCAACAAAATAGATCTTGTTTTTTTTTCCTCTAGGTCTGAGAGCTGAACACAAGCCATCAGAAATACATTTCCTGATACCAGTGGGATGGGAGAAATAAATTGGAAAATAGTAATATTCTAATTTAATAAAAGAATTCATGATACTTTTCAAAATAAATAAGATGTTTGTGACCATTTGATATACTCATATTGTCCAACATATTTCAAAGTCTCTTTTAAAAACTGATGATATAAATTTGTTTATTGATATTTTTAGGTAAAGTATGTTATATTACTTTTGTAATCCATGTTATACTGAAGGACACTTTTTTTCTGGCTCTAGCTAGAAGCTAGTAAAATTTAATTTCTTATATACAATTGCTAAACTATCTCCAAGTAGTAAGTTTCTTTCTTTAGATACCAAGCATAGTGATTATGGATGTTGACATAGTAGCATAGTGCCCATACACAATAGGTGCTTCATTAATGTGTGTTTATACAGAGAAGCTTATTATGGCCAATACATGATTTTTTAACCATTATATATGTGTATCTGTCATTTACTATGCATTTAACATAGGTTATAGCAAACAATGCCACTTTCTACTTTAGTTATGTAGAATTCGTTTGTGAAGACCACAGTAAATTTCCTGCATGATGACATCTCAAGTCATGTTAATTTTTAGAGCTGAAGAAGTAGTTAACACAGTGATAATGGAGCTAAGAATGTGATATGCATTTGATTTCTGTAACAACAACTGGAAGCCCCCAGTGACAATCTATGTTGTGACCATAGGCTATGCTGTGAATATCTGCTGTTACCTTTCCAACATTAAATGACTGGGCACTGGTGACAAAGGGGACAGAATAAGATAATATGGCTGACTCTGCACACCCATTACCACTTGAAGAGTAGTGATTCATCCTCAATTTGATGCTTGCTTTGCAGGGAATATGTACCTTAAAGTTCTGGTAACCCACCAGTTAGGAAGCCTATAACTTAAGGGCTATTAAGTGGAAACACTTATTTCTGGTGATTACTATTATGAATTAAGGCAAATATAACATTCAAGTTTTGGATCTAAACAAGTTTAAAATCTCAGGCTCACTACTTTTTTTGCCAGCTTACAAATTGTTATTGATATGGCCTACATTTACTGTATGGCAACATGAACATAACTGATAGCTATGAATGTCAGTAGAGTGAAGCAGCCCAGGACTGTTACTGGGTTCCTATTTCAATTTTTATAAAATCTTACTATGGAATGGTTAACTACAGGGAATAAGGATATTCTAAATTATTATTTAATGAAAGAAAATTTTATACCAATTGTTAATCATAATTTCATACCTTATTTGTTCTGTTTGCATCTGGTACAAAAGAGGTACTACTTACCTCTTGTGTTAGAATATCCAGTATAGACTGTCTGGAGATAGATGATGATTTTTCAGAAAAAACTGGAGTAAGAGCCAAGGCACTGTTTACTTTGGGGGGACAGAAGAGGTACTGTTAATTACTAGAAAATGACATAGCTCTCCTTGCTGTGTTGACATTATGTCTAGAATTATTATAGTCAATAATGTATTTATTGATGCAAGTTGAGGCAGATCCAAGGATAAGATGACTTTCTGAATTCTTCAGCCTATAAACTTCTACTGGCTCACCACTGCCTCAAGGACAAGCCTGAACTCCCCAATCTATGACCCAAACTTCCTTTACCAGCTTAATATCCCTTCACCCCCACTATCAGAATGACCTATTTTTCACTTTATGCAATAGACAAGGGGGAAACTCTAGGATTTTCTTTTTTATTTGTTCTTTGCAGATATACATAACAGTAAGAATACATTTGGACATATTAATACATGCACAGAGTATAACTTATTCTAATTAAGATTCTATTCTTGTGGTTGTACATGATGTGGAGTTTCACTGTAGTATATGCATATATGAACATAGGAAAGTTATGTCCAATATATCCCACTGTTTTTCATATTCCTATACCCCTTCCCTTCTCTTCATTCCCCTTTGTCTAATTCATTGAACTTGTATTCTCATTCCCCCACCATTTGTTTGTTAGCATCCACATATCAGAGAGAACATTTGACCTTTGATTTTTTGGGATATCTTGTTTCACTTAGCATGATAGTCTCCAGATCCATCCATTTACTGGCAAAGGTCATAAAGGCATTCTTTTTATGGATGAGTAATATTCCATTGTGTATATATGCCACATTTTCTTTATCCACTGATCTGTTGAAGGGCTTTTAGTTGGTTCCATAGCTTAGCTATTGGGAATACTGAGTACTTTCAAGTTGAGTAATTATATACCCAAAGCTGTCTTTCAGGAAGATTACATTCACAGTAACATATAGGATAGGTTAAAAGGGTAGGTCAAAAGGAAGAAGAAAAGATTGGGAGAAATTTATTGCAATAATTAATGTCAGGGTGACACGAATAGGAAGGAAAAGGAGGTTGTGAGAAAGCTTAAGGAGTATATTAGAATGTAAAAATTTGGGGATGTAGAATATGAGCAATAGAAAACAGTCAAAGATAGGTCAGGTTTTATGCCTGGATAACAATGGGAGGAACAGAGGACAGGGATTGGGTTGACTGGGGGTTGATAGATGTGGCTTTGTTTATATTAGATTTGAGGGGCTTGATGGCCACCCATGTGATTTCCTAATGTTCTTGATAGGTGTGTGTGTGTGTGTGTGTGTGTGTGTGTGTGTGTGTGTGTGTTTATGTGTGTAGAATATACCTGGGAATACATGGGAAGCTTTTACAGAAACTGGTAGATATTTGGTTAAACTCTAGTCTAGCCCTGGGGAAATGGAAAACAGCATGCATTAATATGAGAAAGGATGACAGTAGAGGATTCTCTGCACTGGAACTCCCAAATCACAGTGTCATATGTCAAGAAATTACTTCACCTATCTCTACTGTGGCCAGCCACAGTGGAGACTCTAACTTCCTTACACTATGCAACCCCGAAGAACCTATTCGCTCAGGAATTACTAAAAATATAAATTAGTAACATTTATAATTATGGATAATTTTTAATCTTCATGTACCAAAATAAACACACATTTTAAAACCTTTATTTCATTTTTATGTGGTGCTGAGGATCAAACCCAGTGACTCACACATGTTAGGTGAGTGCTTTACCTCTGAGCCACAACCCAAGCCCCAAGCACACATTTTATAATCAGAAAAAAGCATAACTTGAAAACCCATACAAAAAATTAAGCATTGAACTGAAAAAATAACAAGTTATGGATATTGTCCATTTTCTTACCTTTATCATCTAAAGACTGTGATGTTTCAGTTGTTTCTATATCATCCTGTATGATTTAACATTCAAGAGAAAACATTAAAGTAATTAAGCTTCTAAGAGACTTTTGTCTACTCTAAAGCAATCAAATTAACACAGTACCCTTTCCCCCATCCCCATCTCTCTCCTGAGCACTGATCTCAATGCTAATACATACTATCAACCTTCTTCTTACTAACACTCGTGGGTTGTCTAAACTAGTTAGAACTAAACTAGTTCAAAATGAAGACCTATACCTGTGTGCCCCATCCTTCCAAGCTTGCTTCTTCTCTTCTATTCCACGTTTTGGTTAAAGGCATGAAAATCCACCCAGTAAGCCATTCTAAAAAGCTGAGAGTTGTTCTATGTATTTCAAATAAGGACAATTCAATCCAATCTAATCTACTGCTTATTGAACACAATGCATGAAAATGAAATGTGAAACAATAATTTCTGACCTAAAGAAGATTATCACCTAGTAGAACAAATAAAATATAATATATATTTTATACATAGTATACATACAAATATATATAATAAGTTTTGAGATTGAAGTAAGCCTGGGCACTATGGAAGCACAGAGATAGACATCTCATTAATGTAAATCTATATACAAAAATTGAATCAATATCATCATCACCATCATCATCTCCTTCACTCTAGATCCATACATCTATTGATTAACCAATTCCTGACACAGTTTAACTCCGAAATATCTTCAGTCTGTGGTCTCTTGTTAACACTAATAGCCACTGCCTTAATTTGAGTCTTTATATTACATTTTTGGTGTACTGGGGATTGAACCTAGGGGTGCTTTTCCACTAAGCTACAATTCCAGCTCTTGCTATTTTGAGACAGGGTTTCACTAAGTTGCTTAGGATCTTGCTAAATTGCTGAGACTGGCCTCAAACTTGCAATCCTCCTGTATCAGCCTCCTGAGTGTCTGTGGTTATAGGTGTTCCCATAGTACCTGGCTAAGCACTTAAATTTTTATCTGGACTATTTCAGTAGACTTGAAACTATCTTTCCCCTAATCTCTTCTTTTTACCATCTCTTTCACACATTGAAACTAGATTATTTTTTTAGAATCCAAACCATTCTCTTTTGGGGTGGTGGGTACTGCAGATTGAACCCAATGGTGCTTCACCACTTGAGCCACATCCCCAGCCAGTTTTATTTTTTTATTTTGAGACAGAGTCTCACTAAGTTGCTAAGGACCTCGCTAAATTGCTGAGACTGGTCTCAAACTTGTAACCCTCCTGTCTCAGCCTCCTGAGTCACAGAGATTACAGACGTACACCATTGCACCCAGAAAATTATTCTTTTTTTGCATCCCTACTAAAACACCTTCAGTGGCTCCCTATTACTGAGAGGATAAACACATACTTCAGGGAGGTGTACATAAAGAAGGCTTTGGCTTCAATTTACCTTTTCAGCCTCATCTCCTGCACTTCCCTGGCTATGGTTGATAATACCTCTTTGTTTTCCCTTGCACTTTAATTTCTGTCTGCAATTTCTGCCTCATTATATCCTCAGATGTATTCATCTGAAAAATTCAAGACTGACATTTCAAGACAATTTGATTAAAGTTTCCTTTAATAAAGCATTTTTAGACCTCTTTAGGCAGGATCACTCTCTAAAGTGCTCCCAGAGTATTTTGTACAAAACTCTCCTCTCATTTATTACAAGATCTTTTATTTATGACTTATTCTTAGGTGGTGACTATGTCCTTTCCATTTTTGTATGCTATGTCACTCACATTTTCCCTTTTCTTTCAAGCTTAGCATGGGACCTTGCCCACAGTAGGTTCTCAATAAATGTTAGCTGTCATCATTTTCATCATTATCATCTTAATCATCGAGTGTTTAAGTTCATTTCTTCTAAACTTTCATGGTTCACGTAGCATGAAACTAACTCAGCACCTTTGCCAGGAAGAGATTTAAGATCCCATGTTCTTGAAATCAGAAAGTACCAAGCCAGGGGCTATTCATCAAAATAAAAATTAATGACAAATACTGATGATCAATATAAAACATGTAATCATATAACTTTTCACCTTTTTTTCTGTTGTGTTATTCTGTACATCCTTCTCAGGGTAAAATAAAGTTGCTGATTTTTTAACAGAAATCTTGTTATTGATTGGAAAATGGTGAACTGATTCTAAAAGTAAATGAAAGGGAAAATACAAAATTTGTAAATGACTTTATTGAATATGATCACTTACACATATTTAAAATGTTAAATTTGTTCAGTTTTAATATATGTATAAGCCCATAAAATCATTACCACAGTCAAGGTAACAAGCATTTCCATTGCACCCAAAATTGTAAAATGCTCCTTTATAATTAATAGTTTTCTCTATCGCTGTACCCCAGGTAATCACTAATCTTTTTGTTGTTATATATTGATTTCTATTGCCGAGTATTTTACATAAATGGAATAAAATAGGATCTATTTTTTTCCTGACTTCTTTAATTCAGCATATTTTTTTGAGATTCATCAACATTGATGCCTATATTAGTAGTTTATTCCTATTTATTATTATTTTTATTGAATAGTATTCTACATTATGTATGTACAGAGTTATCCATTTACCTATTAAGGAGAATTTAGGTTGTTTCCAGTTTGGGGCTATTATAAGAAATGCTGTTGTGAACATTGGCATACAAAGTCTATGTACACACATATTTTTGCTTCTTTGGGTACACACCTTTTGAAATGGCTGAATCACAGGGTAGATATCAGATTAAGTTAAGTTGCCAAGCTGTTTTCCACAGTGATTGTACCATTTTATATTCCCACCAACAATGTAAGACAGTTCTAGTTTTTCTAGGTCTTGAAAATACTTGGTATGATCAGTTATTTAAATTCTAGTCATTTTTACTAGGTATGTGATTTAATTTACATTTACCTAATAACTTACAATGTTGAACAGATATTCATGTGCTTATTTCCTATCTTATGTCTTCTTCAGCAAAATGTCTGTTCATGCCTTTTGTCAATTTTTGTTAAAGTTTGTATGATATATATTGTATATATTTATATTCTACATCTTTTTACAATGAACATACCATCAACATACAGGACTGGAGACCATGTTTTTCTGTGCTTGCATTTTGGGGCTTCACAGATGTAAACATACATTATGCAACAGGACTACTGTTTCAGAAAATTTATATCATTATTTTTCTCATTTTTGACTCCTTAAGTACATTTTACCCTTGTCTTCTGTGGGCATCTTTCTTTGGAATTGGAGATAGGGATGGAGTATTGAATTTGTAACATGAAAAATACCATGATAAATATCAAGGTAGCATTCATCACCTTGTCATCTAAAAGTAGGGTGATATAGGGACAGTATACATTGGGAGACATGTACATGTCTCTAGAATTTTCCAAAGTTTTATCTTCATTTTTTCTGTAGCAATAGATTGGAAAACTTAACTCAGAAAAATTCTCCTGTAGTGTTGTGGTTTGGATCTTAAATGTTCCCCCCAAAGCTCATGTGTTGAAAACTTGGTCCTCAATTGATAGCATTATTGTGTGGTGGAAACTTGAGGAATTGAAGCCTATCTAGAGGAAGTTAGATCATTGGGGGCATACCCATAAAGGACATATTGGGACCCTGTTGGACCATTCCTCTCTCTCTCTCTCTTTTTGCTTCTCAGCTGCTATGAGGTAAGTAGTTTCCTTCATCCATGATGTATTGCCCCACCAAAGTGCCGGGGCTATGTGACCATGGACTGTAACCTCAAAATATTCGGCCATAAAAAATCTTCCATCCTTTTGTTAATCTTAGGTATTTTGGTCACAGCTATGGAAAGCTGGCTAATACATGTAGTGCACTGGAAATACCCTTGCTCACCATTAAGAGTTATCTGGGTTCAGAAGGAAGGGGGATATGACTTAGGGAAAATTACCAAAGAAATGTCAATTTTTTACAGTAGCACAGAGGTGGTCAGCAAATGGAGGGGTGGTTGGACAGAGAAGCTGGAGAACAAAGGAAAAAGAATAGCTTCCTACATGGCTTATGCTGGGCTTTGGTTAGCTTAGATAAGTGAAATTAACTTGGAAAGCAAACAAGAGGTACTATTGCTCCACTCTCCATTTAAGGACTCTAAAAAGAGATCTGTTAGGTTATCCTATCCTTGTTGCCTTTTTCTCGCTTAGTTCTTTGGGGTCAGGCATAGCAAGTTTCTCTCTGAAGTGTTGCTTTTTTAAGCTATTCTTGGCTCCCATGCAGTGTGGACATGGCCCAGAAAAGGTTGAGATTCTAGCTGGGGAGCTTGTGAGCAAGGAGACACTATGGGAGAGGTGAGAACTCTACCCCAATTGTTATGGGGCAGCCAGACAGGATGGGGGAGATGGAAAAGCCAGAGAACTCTCCTAAAGTCCAGAGAGACCAGAATATTAGTCATTAGCTGGCAGCAGGTTAAAACTATGAATGCCAATAGGCCAAGCACTTTCAGAGTGGAGATAGGAACATCTTTCTGAGAATCCGGGGAGGCAGAGCACATTTCATCCAAACATCCTGACTCTGTTTGTCTTTATGAGGTCATGGAAGCCAGTGCTTCACCCAAATTCATGTGAATATGAAGCACCTGGGGATGTTTTTAAAATGCAGATCTTGACTTAGTAGGTCTAGGGTGGGGACTGGGAATCTTCATTTACAATAAGTTCTTGGTGATGCCCATGCTACTGACACTTAGAAGAGTAAAAACATAAGATTTAATTTTTGTCTCAGACATCTGGACACCATCTTTGGGAAAGAAGTACAGAGATGAGGAGGGTCCCTGAAAGTCTGAGCAATTTGGGGGGGCCCATGATGGTAGAATCTAGAGGAATATTCTCAAGAAGTCAATCACTGAGCCAGAAAACAAAAGGAAGGAAATGCTTAAATGAAGTAAAGAGTGCTGGTTCTCTGAGTATTAAAGAAGCCTCCTTGAGAAGTAGGCTGAAATGTTAAAATGACAAAAATAGGGGGCTGGGGATGTGGCTCAAGCAGTAGTGTGCTCGCCTGGCATGCTTGCGGCCGGGGTTCGATCCTCAGCACTACATACAAACAGAGATGTTGTGTCTGCCAAAAACTAAGAAACCATGAGCAGAACATCCAAGAAATATGGGATAACATAAAGAGACCAAACTTAAGAGTCATTGGGATACAGGAAGGTATAGAGGGATGTCCAAACCAAAGGAATGAGCAATCTATTCAATGAAATAATACAAGAAAACTTCCCAGACTAGAAGAATGAGACAGAATCCCAAATCCTAGAAGCCTACAGGACGCCAAATGTGCAAAATCATAAGAGATCCACACCTAGACACATTATAATGAAGATGCCCAATATACAGAATAAGGAGAGAATTTTAAAAGCTACAAGAGAAAGGAAGCAGATTACATTTAGGGGTAAACCAATCAGGATAACAGCTGATCTTTCAACACAGACTCTGAAAGCTAGAAGATCCTGGAATAACATATTTCAAACACTGAAAGAAAATGGGTTCCAACCAAGAATTGTGTATCCAGTGAAATTAAGCTTCAGGATGGAAGATGAAATTAAAACCTTCCACGATAAACAAAAGTTAAAAGAATTTGCAGCTAGAAAACCATCTATTCAAAACATCCTTGGCAAAATATTACAGGAAGAGAAAATGGAAAATATCAATGAAAACCAACAGTGGGAGGTAGTACAGTAAAGGGGGGAAAATAATCAAAGAGGAAAACAAACCATGTTTAGTAACATAAATAAACAAATATGGCTGGAAGAACAACCCATATCTCAATAATAACCCTAAATGTTAATGGCTTAAACTCACCAATTAAGAGACACAGGCTAGTAGAATGAATCACAAAACAAGACCCAACAATATGCTGCCTTCAGGAGACGCATTTGATAGGAAAAGACATACATAGACTGAAGGTGAAAGGTTGGGAAAAATCATATCACTCATATGGACTTCGGAAACAAGCAGGAGTGTCCATACTCATATCAAATAAAATAGATTTCAAGCCAAGGTTAATCAAAAGGGATAAAGAGGGACACTACATACTGCTCAAGGGAACCATACACCAACAAGACATAACAATCATAAATATATATGCCCCTAACAATGGTGCAGCTATCTTCATCAAACAAACTCTTCTCAAGTTCAAGAGTCTAATAGACCACCATACAATAATCATGGGAGACTTCAACACACCTCTCTCACCACTGGACAGATCTTCCAAACAAAAGTTGAATAAGGAAACTATAGAACTCAATAACACAATTAATAACCTAGACTTAATTGACATATATAGAATATACCACCCAACATCAAGCAGTTACACTTTTTATTCAGGAGCACATGGATCCTTCTCAAAAATAGATCATATATTATGTCACAGGGCAACTCTTAGACAATATAAAGGAGTAGAGATAATACCATGCATCTTATCTGATCATAATGGAATGAAACTGAAAATCAATGATAAAAGAAGTAAGGAAAAATCATGCATCACTTGGAGAATGAACAATAGGTTACTGAATGATCAATGGATTATAGAAGACATCAAGGAGGAAATTAAAAAATTCTTAGAGATAAATGAAAACACAGACACAACATATTGGAATCTATGGGACACATTGAAAGCAGTTCTAAGAGGAAAATACATTGCTTGGAGTTCATTCGTTAAAAAAAGAAAAAAACCAACAAATAAATGATCTAATACTTCATCTCAAAATCCTAGAAAAAGAAGAGAAAAAAACAGCACAAGAAGTAGAAGGCAAGAAATAATTAAAACCAGAGCTGAAATTAATGAAATCAAAACAAAAGAAACAATTGAAAAAATTGACAAAACTAAAAGTTGGTTCTTTGAAAAAATAAATAAAATCGACAGACCCTTAGCCATGCTAATGAAGAGAAGAAGAGACAGAACTCAAATTACTAGCATACGGGATGAAAAAGGCAATATCACAACAGATACTTCAGAAATACAGAAGATAATCAGAAATTATTTTGAATCCTTATACTCCAATAAAATAGAAGATAGTGAAGGCATCGATAAATTTCTTAAGTCATATGATCTGCCAAGATTGAGTCAGGAGGATATAGACAACCTAAACAGACCAATATCAATTGAGGAAATAGAAGAAACCATCAAAAGACTACCAACTAAGAAAAGCCCAGGACCGGATGGGTATACAGCAGAGTTTTACAAAACCTTTAAAGAGGAACTAATACCAATACTTTTCAAGCTATTTCAGGAAATAGAAAAAGAGGGAGAACTTCCAAATTCATTCTACGAGGCCAACATCACCCTGATTCCTAAACCAGACAAAGACACTTCAAAGAAAGAAAACTACAGACCAATATCTC
Source organism: Callospermophilus lateralis (assembly GCF_048772815.1). Taxonomy (NCBI): domain Eukaryota; kingdom Metazoa; phylum Chordata; class Mammalia; order Rodentia; family Sciuridae; genus Callospermophilus; species Callospermophilus lateralis. The sequence goes on from NC_135325.1 coordinate 105,924,820, forward strand.
TAATGAACCTAGATGCACAAATCCTCAATAAAATTCTGGCGAATTGGATACAAAAACATATCAAAAAAATTGTGCACCATGATCAGGTAGGATTCATCCCTGGAATGCAAGACTGGTTCAATATACGGAAATCAATAAATGTTATTCACCACATCAATAGGCTTAAAAGTAAGAAACATATGATCATCTCGATAGATGCAGAAAAAGCATTCGACAAAGTACAGCATCCCTTTATGTTCAAGACTCTAGAAAAACTAGGGATAACAGGAACATACCTCAATATTGTAAAAGCAATCTATGCTAAGCCTCAGGCTAGCATCATTCTGAATGGAGAAAAATTGAAGGCATTCCCTCTAAAATCTGGAACAAGACAGGGATGCCCTCTCTCACCACTTCTGTTCAACATAGTTCTCGAAACACTGGCCAGAGCAATTAGACAGACGAAAGAAATTAAAGGCATAAAAATAGGAAAAGAAGAACTCAAATTATCACTATTTGCAGATGACATGATTCTGTACCTAGCACACCCAAAAGGGTATACAAAGAAACTATTAAAGCTAATAAATGAATTCAGCAAAGTGGCAGGATATAAAATCAACATGCATAAATCAAAGGCATTCCTGTATATCAGCGACAAATCCTCTGAAATGGAAATGAGGACAACCACTCCATTCACAATATCCTCAAAAAAAATAAAATACTTGGGAATCAACCTAACAACAGAGGTGATAGACTTACACAATGAAAACTACCGAACCCTAAAGAGAGAAATAGAAGAGGATCTTAGAAGATGGAAAAATATACCCTGTTCATGGATAGGCAGAACTAACATCATCAAAATGGCAATATTACCAAAAGTTCTCTATAGGTTTAATGCAATGCCAATCAAAATCCCAACGGCATTTCTTGTAGAAAGAGAGAAAGCAATCATGAAATTCATATGAAAAAATAAAAGACCCAGAATAGCAAAAATAATGCTAAGCAAGAAGTGTGAATCGGGCGGTATAGCTATACCAGACTTCAAACTATACTACAGAGCAATAGTAACAAAAACAGCATGGTACTGGTACCAAAACAGGCGGGTGGACCAATGGTACAGAATAGAGGACACAGAAACCAATCCACAAAACTACAACTATCTTATATTTGATAAAGGGGCTAAAAGCGTGCAATGGAGGAAGGATAGCATCTTCAACAAATGGTGCTGGGGTAAACTGGAAATCCATATGCAACAAAATGAAACTGAATCCCTTTCTCTCGCCATGCACAAAAGTTAACTCAAAGTGGATCAAGGAACTTGATATCAAATCAGAGACACGGCGTCTGATAGAAGAAAAAGTTGGCTACGATCTACATACTGTGGGGTCGGGCTCCAAATTCCTCAATAGGACACCCATAGCACAAGAGTTAATAACAAGAATCAACAAATGGGACTTACTTAAACTAAAAAGTTTTTTTCTCAGCAAGAGAAACAATAAGAGAGGTAAATAGGGAGCCTACATACTGGGAACAAATCTTTACTCCTCACACTTCAGACAGAGCCCTAATATCCAGAGTATACAAAGAACTCAAAAATTAAACAATAAGATAACAAATAATCCAATCAACAAATGGGCCAAGGACCTGAACAGACACTTCTCAGAGGAGGACATACAATCAATCAACAAGTACATGAAAAAATGCACACCATCTCTAGCAGTCAGAGAAATGCAAATCAAAACCACCCTAAGATACCATCTCACTCCAGTAAGATTGGCAGCCATTAGGAAGTCAAACAACAACAAGTGCTGGCGAGGATGTGGGGAAAAGGGTACACTTGTACATTGCTGGTGGGACTGCAAATTGGTGCAGCCAATTTGGAAAGCAGTATGGAGATTTCTTGGAAAGCTGGGAATGGAACCACCATTTGACCCAGCTATTCCCCTTCTCAGTCTATTCCCTAAAGACCTAAAAAGAGCATACTACAGGGACACTGCTACATCCATGTTCATAGCAGCACAATTCACAATAGCAAGACTGTGGAACCAACCTAGATGCCCTTCAATAGACGAATGGATAAAAAAAAATGTAGCATTTATACACAATGGAGTATTACTCTGCATTAAAAAATGACAAAATCATAGAATTTGCAGGGAAATGGGTGGCATTAGAGCAGATTATGCTAAGTGAAGCTAGCCAATCCCTTAAAAAACAAATGCCAAATGTCTTCTTTGATATAAGGAGAGTAAGAACAGAGTAGGGACGAAGAGCATGAGAAGAAGATTAACATTAAACAGGGATGAGAGGTGGGAGGGAAAGGGAGAGAGAAGGGAAATTGTATGGAAATGGAAGGAGACCCTCAGGGGTATACAAAATTACATACAAGAGGAAGAGAGGGGAAAGGGAAAAAATACAAGGGGGAGAAATGAATTACAGTAGAGGGGGTAGAGAGAGAAGAGGGGAGGGGAGGGGAGGGGAGGGGGGATAGTAGAGGATAGGAAAGGCAGCAGAATACAACAGACACTAGTATGGCAATATGTAAATCAATGGATGTGTAACTCATGTGATTCTGCAATCTGTATACGGGGTAACAATGGGAGTTCATATCCCACTTGAATCAAAGTGTGAAATATGATATATCAAGAACTATGTAATGTTTTGAACAACCAACAATAAAAATTTAAAAAAATATTAAAAAATTCTCTCTCTCTTTAAAAAAATAAAAATGACAACAATAGCTGCTACTCAGTTGGACTATTATAAAATGAACAGGGGAACAAGAGTGGGCAACACGGTACTGCTGCAGAAAAACATGGGGCCGAATATAATATTTCTGCTGCCATTGAAGTGACATAAGTTATCACAGGTCTGAAAAGGCCAAAATCAAAGTAAGGGCAGGATTTTGAGAAAGAACATCAGCACCAGCAGAGGTCTCACCAGGGCCCTAGGCTCAAAACCTTCAGAAATATCAGTAGCACCTCCATTCAGCAATGTACAAGGATGGTTCTCCAGCTGGAACAAATGAGATATAGGTACAAACCTCCCTAGGAGGCAGTATTTCTGAGCAAGGGGTAATAAAAGCAGCTGGTGTGGCACAGGTTGAAGTGCCTCAGGATCTTATTGATAATTGAAAAGTACAGAGACAAGATCAGGAACAGGGGCTGTGGCAAAGTCAGGGTTCTGAACTGTGTTTGGAGAGTTGTCAGCTGCAAGATGTAGGCTACCTTGCTCATGGAAGTGTGGAGACAAGGACACTAATTAGGAAACCCAATGCAGATGGCAATAGCACTGTTGGTAAGGATTACTAAAAGTCCATTTATGTGCATAATAAGCAGGAGAGATCATTACCAAACCCAGTATTTACACAAATTATTAATTTCTAATAATAACATTTCAATTACGTTTTTTCTCCTGAGGTCCTTGGGATACTTTCTGGTCACTGGCAATATAATTCATCTTCTTCTTTGGAGCAGAAGCTTTAAAAAAATGAGACATTTATTTTCAATAGTGTAAATAACAAAATTACCTAAGATTGACTCTATCATTTCATGCCCAATAAGAGGATAAACATGTGCCAATCTATGTATGGAGTTGTGTTGTGGGAGGAATTGAAGAGGATAGGCAGCAGTTCTCAGTGGGAAGAAATTTTGTTCTCCAGGGGACATTGGGAAATATCTAGAATCATTTCTGATTGTCACAAAAGAGGGCAAGGTTGTTCCTGGCATGGGTAGAGGCCAGGGATGCCATTGAACATCCTATGATGCTCAGAATGCCCCTCCACACAAAGGATTACATGGCCCAAATGTCAAAAGTTCCAAGGTTGACATCTATGCAATGGGGAGGAAGGACAATGGCATTTATAATATCGAGTGTACTTAAGGTTATACTTTAGCTCAAACTGCACATAATTGTGTTCTTGGAGAAGGGGGGAAAACTACATCCTACTCAATGGGAGCATTTTTTTCTCTGTACAGAATGTAGACCAGCATGATGACTGTGCTAGGGACCCTCCAGGCTACAGTGGCAATGACAAGTTGGTTGTGTCTCACACTTTTGGTAGAAGCAACCATATACAGAGACCTCACCTGGGGGAAAGGTGATTACAGCTCCTGTTTATATCCATTTAGACAGATGAAAAGAATTCCAAACTGCATGTGTGCTAACTGGGTTTTCATTACAGTTATAAGGTGGGCATCATTTGGAGTCTGCGTGATGGAAGATGGCAGCCTTATTAGAGTAGTGTGTGTCAGTTTCATATGTGAAATAGACATTTTCACCATTCTGTTGCCTCTGTAATGTTGTGAACTTAAATTCTTTTATATTTTCGATTTCAAAAAGGATTTGACGTGGCCACACTATAAGATTCCTTCCTGTAACCTTCTTTCTACTCGAGATAGAAGTTAACAATTGTGAATAGAGGGGGCAATATCACTGTTGAAGTGACTTATCAACTAGGGGGCAGAATGCCTACCACCTCATTGTTTCACTGAACCAAATAAGGAACTGTTATTACTGACTCTTGTTTGATAAAGTTTCATTCTTTCTTCTCTTTCATATTGTCTAATCTTACTAGCTCTTTTACAAAAATTGTCCCCCAAATAAACTGTACTGTCATTCTAAAGAGAATGAATAAAAAATAAAACATTTTGCTCATTTAGAAAACCTCTTCTGTTTGCCTTATAAAATGTTTTTCTTTTTTTATCCCTTCCCCTCCCCTTTTTTCCTTCCCTTATTTCCCTTTCTCTCTTTCACTTTATTTTTATATTTTTTCTGTGCTGTATATATATTTTTAAAAATATTTTTTTAGTTGTAGGTGGACACAATACCTTTATTTTATTTATGTAGTGCTCAGGATCAAACCCAGGGCCTTACACATGTGAGATGAGCGCTTTACCACTGAGCCACAGCCACAGCCCCTCTGTATAAATAAATAAATAAATATGTATGTATATATATATATTTAGTTTTTAGTTTTTTAGGAGGACACAGTTTCTTTATTTTAAACTTATGTGGTGCTGAGGATCAAACCCAGTGCCTTGTGTATGCTACCACTGAGCCACAACCCCAGCCCCTGTGCTATATTTTTAATTGGTTCCCTTTGTTAGATCTTATTTTGTTCTCTTCCACTTTCATTATTTTCTGCAGTGGCAATTTTTGATTCTTTGTTAAACATTCTACTTCTTTTTTTTTCCCTCTTCGTCTCTAATTTATTATTAGCCCCTTTTAAACAATGTTTATTTTTTAGTTGTAGGTGGAAACAATACCTTTATTTTGATTTTATGTGGTGCTGAGGATGGAACAGCTCCTCACACATGCTAGGCAAGCACTCTACCACTGATCCACAACTCCAGCCCTATTAAAAATCATTATTAGCTCATTATACAAAATACATGTATGAAGATGTGAGGTTTGTGTCAACATACCTTATATACAAACAGAGACATGATCAATTGTGGTATAAAGGTGTATTAAGAATTGTAATGCAAAAAAGTCAGTAAGAGAGCTCATGTATAAGGGCAAAATTTGGCATGAACATACTTTATATAGAGAGTTATGAAAAATTGTTCTGTAAATAGATAATTATGAATGTAAAGCATTCCACTATTGTCATATATGAAGTAAATAAATAAATAAAAATCATTATTAGCCCCTTTTATTTTTTATTTTTTAAAAAAAACTTTCATTTTTGTTTGTTTTAATTAGTTACACATGACAGTACAATGATCTTGACATATCATACATTTAAATCAGATGGGATATAATTTCTCATTTTCCCAAGTGTACAGGTTGCAGAATCACATTGGTCATGTAGTCACATATATACACACAGCAATACTAGTGTCTATTTTATTCTGCTGTCCTTCCATTCCCCCCTTTCCCTCCCCTCCCCTCCCATCACTTCTCTCTACCCAATCTAATGTGACCCACTTTTTTTTTCCCCTCACATCATCATATCTGTATTCTGTATAAAGAAGGGGGGGTCTCCTTCCCTCTTCCATGCAATTCCCCTTTTAAAAATCATTTTTTGGGCCTGGGGTTGTGGCTCAGTGATAGAGTGCCTGCCTCGTATGTGTGAAGCACTGGGTTTGATTCTCAGCACCATATAAAAATAAATAAAATAAAGGTCCATCAACAACTAAAATATATTTTTAAAAAATCATTTTTTTCTTTTTTTTGTGTAGTGTTCTTACAATGTTCGTCTTTTAAGCTTTTCTTTCTTGTCCTTTCTTTTTTGCTCCCGTCTTTCCTTTTCTTTCTCTCTTCATCTTCTTTTTATGCAGTATTTATTTATTTATTTGCTACTGAGGATTGAATCCATGGGAGCTTTTCCATTGAGCTACTTCTCAAGTCCTTTTTATTTTTTATTATGAGACAGGGTCTTGCTAAGTTGCTGAGGCTGGTCTTGAACTTGTGATCCTCCTGCCTCAGTCTCCTTATGCGAGGATCGCAGTCATATGCTAGTGCCACTTTATTCTTAATGGCCCTTTCTTGCTTGTGAAACTTTTCTTTCATTCTCTTAATTTTGACATCTTTATTTTCTTGTCAATTAGACATTTTAAAAAATATCTTCCCCTTATTTTTCTTCATTTTATACTCCTTCCTACCTTCAGTCTTTTCTTCTCTTACTCCTTTATCTATGTCTTTTTCTTACTCCTTTTATTTCTGTTTCCTGCCTGCCTGCCTTCCTAGTTTACTCTTTCTTTTTTTTTCTGACCTATCCTACATTTTCTCTTTCTTTTACCCTGTACTTACTGGCACATTTTAAAAGCATTTTCATTTCTTCTCTTTCTCTTCCTATTTTGTATGGGGTTATTTTTTTTTTTAAGCAGTTCATTTATATGCTCTCGGTCTCTCTAATAACTCCTTTCCCTTCTTTCGTCCCTTCCTCTCTCTGCCATCCATCTTCAATCTATCTTATTTTACTTAATCTATCTTATTTTACTTAAGATTTTTACTGACTTCTTCCTTGTAGATCTCTCCCTATTGGCCACAACTGTACATAATTTTCAGACTAGCTCCTTCACCTTACTCTCATGTTCTGTTCTTTATTTTTTTTCTTTTCTACAGACTCAGTACCTTAAACTTTTCTTTCCATCTTTTCCTTCCTTTATTCCATTTTCTCTTTTCTCACTCAATTTCATTTTCTCACTATTCCTTCCCCCATTCCCTCCCCCTTTTCTTTCCATTTCTATTTTTTCGTTTCTTTATCCAAATTCCTGTCCCCTCTTCCCTCTTCCTTTATTCATTTCTTCTCCTCTTCCTCTGGTCCCATTCTTTCCTCCCATACTTCTCTCCCCAACTTTATTTTAATCTTTGTGTTGTTCTGTTTGGTTTATTTGCTCCGTGTCTTAGGGTTTATCCCACTCATGCTTTCATAATTTATTGCTGAAGCATTTATATTGATTCTTCCTTGCTAAACATCTTCCTCTTTCCTTCTTTCTTTCTCTCTCTTACACTGTCCTTTTTCTACTTATTTTATTCACTCCTTTATTTCCTGTTTTTTCCTCTCTTTAATTTATCTCTGTATAAAACTTCTCTTTTATGTATCAATTTCTCAGTTTAAAATTTTTTGCTATTTTTATTTCTCTTTCTTTTTTGTCTATATCTTTTCTTCTTTTATTATTTTTTGGCACATTTTATTCTTATTGTCTCTTTTCTGCTTTTGAAACACTCTTCCTTTCTATAACTTTCTTTTCTCTTTCTCATATTTTCCCCTTTGTTTTGCTTATTGGTTCATTTAAAACATTCTCAGTATTTCTTTCTTGTTTACTTACCTTGTCCTTCTTTTCTTCCTTCCTTTCTTGTCTTTTCTTTCTATTTTTTCTCTGTGCTTATCTGTATGCCTTCCTTCCTTCCTTCTACCTTTGTCCCCCTTCCCTCTCTCCTTTCTTCCTATGCTGTCCTATGTTCACCTTTTTTCTATTTGTTGAATAATTGAAAAAAACCCTTTGTTTCTTCTCTTTTGCTTTGTACCTCTCTATCACTTATATAGTGATCTTTTCCCCTGTGTATTCCTTTTTAAAACTAATCTTCCATGCCTCCCTTCCTTCCTTTCAATTTATTCTACCCCGTGAACTTTCTTATCTTCTTGTCACCCATCCATCATTCTATCTCATTTTACTGTAAGACTTTAACTGACTTCTTTTTAGGTCTCTCTTATTGCAGTTTTATTTATTTATTTATTTTTACTAGCTCCTCTCTTTAATTCCCTGCCTCTCACTCTATTTTCCCCTCTCTTACTTTTAAATTTTATTCTCTTCTACAGATTCATCATTTTAAATGTCATTTCCATCTTTTCCTTTCTTCCTGCTCCCTTCATTCCTTTTCTTTTCCTTCATTAATTTGTCTTTCTTTTTTTACTCTATTTCATTCACTATCAGTTTTTTCTCATTCTTGTTTTTTAAAAATAGTTTTATTAGTTGTTGATGGACCTTTATTATTTATTTATTTATATGTGGTGCTGAGAATCAAACCCAGTGCCTCACACATGCTAGGCAAGTGCGCTACCACTGAGCCACAACCCCAGCCCCTCATTTGTTCTTAATAAATTCCTCCTACCTCCACTGTTTCACTTTTTTCTTTCTGTTTTTTTTTTTTTTTTTTTTTTTTTTTTGTGTGTGTGTGTGTGTGTGTGTATCCGTGTGCTGTTTTCTTCATTGGCTTATCTTGTAGTAACATTTCATTCTTTTTTTTTTTTTTTAGTTTTACATGGACACAACATCTTTATTTTATTTTTATGTGGGGCTGAGGATCGAACTCAGCGCCTCACACATGTTAGGTGAACGCGCTACCACTTGAGCCAAATCCCCAGCACATTTCATTCTTTTTATATTTTGTTTTCATTATATATTGCAGTGGTATTTCTTATAGACCTTTGTTAAGCATTTTTCTCTCTTCCCTATTTTCTTTCCTTATCTATCATTTTGATAGTCTTTTCTAAATTGATTTTCATTTTTACATTTCTGTTAAATTTGTATTGGTGCCTCTTTTTTTGCTCCTCTTAAAACTTTTTGTTCCCTGTTGTGTAAAGTCTTTGTATAGGCTTCTCATATTTTAACTTTTTCCTTTTCTATTTCTGTCTCTTTCCATTCTTACATCTCTTTCCTTTACACTTTATAACTGGATCCTTCCTACTTGTGTAATGCTTTTTCTGTTTCTAGTTCTTGTTTCCTTCCTCCTTTCCTTCCTTTCTCTCTTCTCATATTTTCCCCTTTTACTTTTTTAAATTTTAACTAATAATTTGAAAATATCTCTACTTCATTTTTTCCCTTTTTCTTCATTCTTTTCTTTCCTTCCTTTATATTTTTTCTTGCTTCCTTTCCATTTCTCCTCTGAGCCTGTCTAAGTGCACACTGGCCCACCTTCCTACCACCTTCCTGCTGCATTCTTTACTTCCTTCTGTCTTTGTTATTTTCTCCCTTCCTATTCTATATTCTCTATCTTTCAATATTAGCCCCCTTAAAATATTTTTAACTTACTCTTTCCTTTTCTAATGCTCTTTCTTTTATGCATTGACTTTTTAAAAATTGGGTTCTTCCTTTGAAAATCTCCTTTTCTTTCTTTCTCTATTCCTTCCCTTAATTCCTCTCTTTCATCTCTATGTATCTGTGTATTCCTCCTTCCTTTTCTTTCTAGTTGTAATCTCTTATTTTGCTGTCATATTTAATTTTATGAATTCCTTATAGATATTTCCTTTACTGTCCACAATTGTACTTTTCTTCCTAGTTCCTTGATTTCAATCCCCTCTCTTATGCTCACATTCTTTTTCAAACTTTCTCATGAAAATCATAGACTCATCACTTTGTAATTCTTCTCAGTCCTTCTTTAATATCTTGCCTCTTCCCTCCTTTCTTCATTTATTGCCTTCTATCATTTCTCACTCCATTTCCTCCTCTCTTGTCTTACCCAGACTGCAAAGCTTCCTTTCTTTCTTCCTCTTCATCCTTTATTCTTAACCATCCTTCCTTTGTCTTTCCTCCTTCCATTTCTTTTTCCTTCACATCCCTTTTTCCTTCCTTGTATTTTTTCATTCTCTTTTTTTTGTTACTGGTACCTATTTTTAAACATTTCTCATTTCATCTTCACCTCTTTTGTTTTAACTATCATCTATTTGAATGTTTTGTAGTCTTTCATATTGATTTATGATATTTAAAGTCTGAACAGTTTGTCTGTGTATCTACTAACCTAGCTATCTAATCCATCTTTATTTCACTGTCTTTTAAAAATAGTGACTGCTACAAAAGAATTGCACTTCATTTTCTTATTGTCTCCTCACTCATATTGTTTTTCTTTAACATTTTAAATTTTTTGACAAATCATTTATAAGCTTCTTTTTTATTTATAAGCTTCTTCCCATTATAATTCAATCCTCCTTCCTTCCACTCTACTTTAACACTTTTTTTCTAGTGCCTCTAAGATCTGATCTATCCATCTCTATCATCTATCTTTTTGTCAGTCTTCCTACCTTATATCTGCCATCCTTCCTGTCTACCTATTATCAATTAATTTATATTTATTTTATTCTACTTTCAACTGGATTCTTTCAAGATATTTTTCTTGCTGACTCTACTTCTTCCCTTCTTTTATCTCCTTCCTGTTTTCTTGCCTCTATAAGCTTTATCTTTTCTTGCTCCATTTCTTTCACTGTCTCTACCCTTGATTTTTTCTTTTTGTTGTCTACCCCATAACTACTTACCTGCCTGCCTGTCTGCCTGACCTACCTCTCCTTCCACTCCTCCCTCCCTTCCCATCTCTTTCCTGTACCTTATTCTCTCCTGTCTTCCTTCTTATTGTCCTTTTGTTTCCATATTCCCTGTGACCTTCGTCCCTCCTATCTTCATTCATTTTCCCCTTTTCTGTCTTTACCTCTCTCTTTTACCTTCTTTTTTCTCCTTTCTTTCTCTCCCATTCTTCTTTTACTTTTTCTACTAAATCATTTTAAAAAACTGCTTCACACTCCACTCTTTCTCACTCTTTTCCACCTGCCTTTTTTATTTTTTGTCTCAATATGCATTTATTAATGTACTTAGAAATGTAAACAGAAAATTATAAAAATGACATTTCCATTCATTTGGTTTACCAGTGTATGTCTTGCTGAAGGGAACCATTCTAGGGACAACAGACAGGATGTGGAGTGTGTGTGTGCGTGCATATGACACACATGTGAACTAGTGATGGTGAGTGTATTCTCTTAAAGTGGACCCTTTGGAATCCCGTAGGTTCTCATGTTAGCAGATAAAGACTTTCTAAAGTCTTTGTACCCTGCTCCAACTCATGTGCCCAACTAATGCCTCATGATGGACAATGAGGGGTGTTTAAAAAATTGTTCAATGAGGAATGTCTGAGGAAACTGAGTATCCAGCTGAAGAAAGATAGCCAGAAAACACAGAAAGCGCAGGTAGTTACTGCACCTTCAAAAGGCAGAATGTTGGTTCAGGGAAGTAGGTGATTTCCAGCTGACATAAAAAGGGTCATTCCAACTAGAAGCTGCTGAAAATCTGGGTGGGACTTGAGCAAAAGGAAGAAGTCCATGGGCCAGCAAATGTCAAAAAGTGGAAAGAATTGGGGAAAAAGGGAAAAGAAATATTAACTGACTGGCGTCACGTTTCCTATACAAACTAGTTACACTGCATGCCTAATGGATAGAGTCAAATGCTTTCCATTTAATTCAAAACAGGTCATCCTCGAGTCAAATATACCAGATGCTTTCTACACTGGGCACATTTACTAGCCTATTCCCAGTCTCCTTTATAAGGGAAGTTAAGTTATCCCCATCTGCCTTGGCCACACACACATCCCCTGTGCCCGCCCGGGCCCTGGGCATGCACTTCCTCTCGATGGCGGCAGGTGGCGGTGCGGCGCGCCCTGGAGGCGCCCTTAGGCCATAGCAGGGCTCCCTCCACACTGTGGCTGCCCCGCCCAGCAAATTATTAGGGACTTTCTGGTAGCAATCACACAGCTGCTACTGCAAACTGGTAAGAGGACCTCAGTGTTGAGGACGGGATTGCAAAAATGTGCCCACCCTTTTGGAAGGGCACTTTGTGGTGGGAGAACCTGTGAAGAAGCTTCTTGGGAGCAGAGCAGAGCTGTACCAGGCTTTTCCTGTTTATGTTCCATCCTATCTATCTATCTATCAATCATCAATCATCTGTTATCTCTATCTACCTGCTAACCCACCTACCAGTTATATGTTTATTCAGCTATCAATCATCTATCTTCACATTTAATTTTTTCTGTTTGTTTTTCCTCACATTTTTCAAATCTCTTCCTCACTGCATGATGGCATTTGATTTTGTTGGCTTTCCCTCTCATATTCCTTTTGTCTTTGCTCCTTACTGACTTATTCTTTATAAACTTCTTTCCTTCTTCCTAGATTATTCTTTCTTTATCTATTTTCATTGTCACTTTCACTCTTCCCTTTTTGTACGTTTTTTGGCTTCTTATTTTAAAACTTACTTGGTTCTCTCTCTTTTGCTTCCATTATTTTCTACAGTGACATTTTATATTGACTTTTCCTTGTTAAATAACTTTGTTTCTTTCCATCTTTTCTCCTCTTTCTCTAATGCTTTCATTTTTAAAATTTTTACTAATTTATTATAGACATACATTACTGTAGAATCCATTTTGACATAATTATACAAGAATGGGGTAAAATTTGCTCTAATTCTGTCTCTAGAACTTCCCCTTTCCCTCACCTCCACCATCCCTCCCCATTCCCTTTCTTTTACTTTACTAATGGTATTACATTTTTTTCTTTTTTTTAATATTTATTTTTTATAGTTGTAGTTGGACACAATACCTTTATTTTACTTTTATGTAGTGCTAAGGATCAAACTCAGTGCCTCATGCATGCTAAGCAAGTGTGCTACCACTTGAACCACATCCCCAGCCCCTGCTGGGTCTTTTTAAAAATATGCTTTTTCATTTCATCTCTATCTCTTTTAACTCCTTATATTTATTTCATAAGTCTTTATATTGTCTTATGCCTTTTAAAGTTCAATCTATCTTTCTATTTACCTATCTAATTCCCTATATTTGCACCTATCTATCCATAGTTTCTTTTTTAAAAAATTTTTTAGTTGTTGATGGACCTTTATTTTATTTATTTATATGTGGTGCTGAGAATCGAACCTAGTGCCTCACACATGCTAGGCAAGCACTCTACCACTGAGCCACAACCCCAGACCCCAAATAATTTCTTTTTTTAAACTGACTCCCTTCATTTAAATCTCTTCCCCATCAGCACAACTGTATTTGATTTTCTTATTGCCTCCTTCCACATTCATATGCTTTTTCCACATTCATAAAGTGTTCCCTTTTGACTCATCCTTCTTAGATGTCCATCCATCCATCCATCCATCCACCATCTATCCACATCTTTCCATATCAAGTAGGTATCATCCTTCTATTTGCATTTATTTGACTCTATTTTTACTAATTTATTTTAGATCTCTGGCTCTCTGTTCTTCACATATGTACCTAATTTTCTTACTCTTTTAAAACTAACTCCTGTCTATGTCTTATTTTTTCTCTTCTTTTTAATTTTTTTATTTTCCTAGCTTCAACCCTTAAAAAATATTTTATTCTGCTGGGCGTGATGGCACACGCCTGTAATTCCAATGGCTCAGGAGGCTGATACAGAAGGATCACGAATTCAAAACCAGCCTCAGAAATGGTGAGGTGCTAAAGAACTCAGTGATACCCTGTCTCTAAATAAAATACAAATTAGGGCTAGGGATTAGGCTCAGTGGTCCAGTGCCCCTGAGTTCAATTCCTGGTATCAAAAACAAAAGACAAAAAACAAAAACAAAAAACAAAACAAAACAAAACAAAAACCCCAAACGCAAGACTTTTATTCTTTGTCTCCCTTCCTTCCTTTCTTTTCCCTCCTTCTATACTTCTGCAATTTTACTGTCACTATATGCCTCTGTGTCATTTTCTTATCATTTTATCCTCTCCCTGGCTTGAGTTATAATTTATGGCTTGATCTTCATTTCCATTGTGAGCCTATAAACTTTTTCTCTTCCTCCCTCTCCCTTATTTCCTGCGTGCCTTTTTCCTTCCTACTCCTTTTCTCTTTCTCATACTTTTAAAAGTAGTGGTTCCTCTTTCAAATATTTCCTCTTCACTTTCTCTCTTCTTTTACCTATTTAATATTGTCTTCTCTTCTGACCCCTCCTTTAAAAAAATCTGGCATGCATAACTGTCAATCTACCTACCTGTTGATCTAGCTGTCATCCATCCATGGTTGTTTCATGGCATTTTTAAAAGATTTTTTTTGACTGAATTCTTTTATATAGTTCTTTCAACCTGTTTATCTACTCACCTACCTGGGTACCTAGCTATCTTGCTAACAATCATCTATCTTTCTGTCTTTATTTATTTTTTAAATGATGGCTTCTTTTTAATTTCCTGTATACTACATAGTTGTACTTGATTTTCTTATTGGCTTCTCCCTTTCCCTCTCCTTTCTTTCCCTTGCTGATTCATCCTTTATGAACTTTTTTCCTTCTTCCTCTCTTCATTCTTTCTCCTTCTTTTTTTATTTTTGCCATGCTGGGGATTGACACAGGGCTTTTCACTTGCTAGACTACCACTGAGCTATACTCTCACCCTTCTTTCTTCTTTACTTCTGCTTATTCCTTCCCTTTATCCCTTATTTCCCTTCTCCTCTTGCTGTATTTTTACTAGTTCCTTTTCCAAACCTTCTTTTCATCCCTCTGACTTCGTATATTTTTTTGTCCTGACTTGCTAATGATTTTTTGGAAGTCTTTTTTTCCTCTCTCTCCCTATCCTCTGCAATTCTGTTTAATTTTCTCAGTAGCTCTTTTTAAACTCATAAGTGTCTCATCCTTATATTGTCTTGAAGTAGCTCTACCATTGAGTTACATCCCTACTCCTTTTTCTTTTTTCTTTTGAGACAGAATCTGGCTAAGTTTCCCAGGCTGGCTTTGAATTTTGGATCCTCCTACCTCAGCCTCCCGAGTCACTAGAATTATAGATGTGCATCACCATGCCTGGCCATTCTCTCCTTTTTAATTTTATGATTTCTTCATAGACTCATCCCTCTCTTCTTCCTTCCTGTCTTCCTTCTTTTTCTCTCTCTTAAAATCTTGCTTTTAAAGAATATGTTTTTAGTTGTATATGGACACTAATACATTTATTTTATATATTTTTATGTGGTGCTGAGGATCAAACGCAGTGCCTCACATGTGCTAGTCAAGTGCTATAACTATCATTGAGCTACAAACTCAGCCCCAAACTCTTAAAAATGGTTTTATTTCTCTTGGGTTCTGTAACTCTTTCTTTCCTTTTATATTGTGCCCCATTTTATTACTTGATTCTGCTTTTAAAGTATTTTCTTTCAGGCATGGATCCAACATGGCGGTAGGCACAGAGAGATCAAGTCTCTGACCTCCTCAGCTGCATGGGCATAGGGATTCGTAAACCGTCTGAATGCTGTTTGCTCAGGATCATTAGGCAATGCTGAGCTAACGTGGATCTGGGGTGAACAGTCTGGGCCTCTCAGAACACACACTGAGCCTGGATTGACTGAATTCAAGTGCCCGTTTGCCTTCTTCTCGCAGACAAACTGCTGTGACTCAGCACTAAACGATCCTGCTGAAACAACTGGTTGGCCCTTCTGAACCTGGGGAGGTTAATGCCAACCGAGCCTTCATAGGCAGTGGCCACAGGATTGAGACGGAGCTTGGGAGAGCCAGTCAGGACCCACCCGTTGCATTGGTCAGCCGGCAAAGGGAATGAACTGTCGCCATTTGCATGGGATACCGCCATGGCAGAGCACTGACGTCACCAGAATGCGGTGGAGGAGATAACTTCATTGAAACCAGCAGCCACAGACGCTGAAAGCGAGAAGATCCTGGAACAACGTATTTCAAACACTGAAAGACAATGGATGCCAACCAAGAATTCTGTATCCAGCAAAATTAAGACAACAAAATAAAAATCTTTCATGATAAACAAAAGTTAAAAGTATTTGCAGCCAGAAAACCAGCATTGCAAAGCATCTTGAGCAAAACACATACACGAGGAAGAAATGAAAAACAATAACCAAAACCAACAGTGGGAAGTGCCTCAGTAAAGACAGAGGGCAGGGGGAAAGCTAATCATGGAGAAACAAACTAAATTAAAAAAAAAAGATAAATAATCAAACATGGCTGGAAGTACAAACCATATATCAATAGTAACTCTAAATGTTAATGGCTTAAACTCTCCAATAAAGCGACATAGGCTGGTAACATGGATTGAAAAAACAAATCCAACAATATACTGCCTCCAGGAGACACATCTGATTGGAAAAGACATACACAGGCTAAAGGTGAAAGGTTGGGAAAAAATATACCATGCACACGGTCCTCGTAAACAAGCAGGGGTGGCCATCCTCATATCACATAAAATCGACTTCAAGACTAAGTTAATCAAAAGGGATAAGGAAGGACATTATATACTGTTAAAAGGAACCATTCACCAACAAGACATAACAATTATCAATATTTATGCACCAAATAATGGAGCTGCGATGTTCATAAAACAAATTCTCCTCAAGTTCAAGAATCAAATAGACCACAACACAAGAATTATGGGTGACTTCAACACACCTCTCTCACCATTGGACAGATCCTCCAAACAAAAGTTGAATAAAGAAACTATAGAACTCAATATCACAATCAATAACCTAGACTTAACTGACATATATAGAATATATCAACCATCATCAAGTGGATATACTTTTTTTCTCAGCAGCACATGGATCCTTCTCAAAAATAGACCATATATTATGCCATAGGGAAACCCTCAGTAAATATAAAGGGGTGGAGATAATACCATGCATTTTATCTAATCATAATGGAATGAAACTGGAAATCAATGATAAAAGAAGGAAGGAAAAATCCTACATCACATGGAAAATGAACAATATGTTACTGAATGATCAATGGGTTACAGAAGACATAAAGGAGGAAATCAAAAAATTCTTAGAGATAAATGAAAATACAGACACAACATATAGGAATCTATGGGACACAATGAAAGCAGTTTTAAGAGGGAAATTCATCGCCTGGAGGTCATTCCTCAAAAAAAGAAAAAACCAACAAATAAATGAGCTCACACTTCATCTCAAAGCCCTAGAAAAGGAAAAGCAAAACAATAGCAAATGTAGCAGAAGGCAAGAAATAATTAAAATCAGAGTGGAAATCAACAAAATTGAAACAAAAGAAACTATTGAAAAAATTGACAAAACTAAAAGTTGGTTCTTCGAAAAAATAAATAAGATTGACAGACCCTTAGCCATGCTAATGAAGAGAAGAAGAGAGACAACTCAAATTACTAACATACAGGATGAAAAAGGCAACATCACAACAGATACTACAGAAATACAGAAGATAATTAGGAATTATTTTGAAAAGCTATATTCCAATAAAATAGAAGATAGTGAAGACATCAATAAATTTCTTAAATCATAAGATTTGCTCAGACTGAGTCAGGAGGATACACACAATTTGAACAGACCAATATCAATGGATGAAATAGAAGAAGCAATCAAAAGACTACCAACCAAGAAAAGCCCAGGACCGGATGGGTACATAGTGGAGTTTTACAAAACCTTTAAAGAAGAATTAATACCAATACTTTTCAAGTTATTTCAGGAAATAGAAAAAGAGGGAGAACTTCCAAATTCATTCTATGAGGCCAACATCACCCTGATTCCGAAACCAGAAAAAGACACCTCAAAGAAAGAAAACTACAGACCAATATCTCTGATGAACCTAGATGCAAAAATCCTCAATAAAATTCTGGCGAATTGGATACAAAAACAAATCAGAAAAATTGTGCACCATGATCAAGTAGGATTCATCCCTGGGATTGAAGGATGATTCAATATACAGAAATCAATAAATGTTATTCACCACATCAATAGACTTAAAGATAAGAACCATATGATCATCTCGATAGACGCAGAAAAAGCATTCAACAAAGTACAGCATCCCTTTATGTTCAAAACATTAGAAAAACTAGGGATAACAGGAACTTACGTCAACATTGTAAAAGCTATCTATGCTAAGCCTCAGGCTAGCATCATTCTGAATGGAGAAAAATTGAAGGCATTCCCTCTAAAATCTGGAACAAGTCAGGGATGCCCTCTATCACCACTTCTATTCAATATAGTTCTCGAAACACTGGCCAGAGTAATTAGACTGATGAAAGAAATTAAAGGCATAAAAATAGGAAAAGAAGAACTTAAATCATCACTATTTGTGGACGACATGATTCTATACCTAGAAGACCCAAAAGGGTCTACAAAGAAACTACTAGAACTAATAAATGAATTCAGCAAAGTGGCAGGATATAAAATCAACATGCATAAATCAAAGGCATTTCTGTATATCAGTGACAAAACTTCTGAAATGGAAATGAGGGAAAACACCCCATTCACAATATCCTCAAAATAAAAATAAAATACTTGGGAATCAACCTAACAAAAGAGGTGAAAGATTTATACAGTGAAAACTACAGAACCCTAAAGAGAGAAATAGAATAAGATCTTAGAAGATGGAAAAATATACCCTGTTCATGGATAGGCAGAAGTAACATCATCAAAATGGCGATATTACCAAAAGTTCTCTATAGGTTTAATGCAATGCCAATCAAAATCCCAACGGCATTTCTTGTAGAAATAGATAAAGCAATCATGAAATTCATATGGAAAAATAAAAGACCCAGAATAGCAAAAGCAACTCTAAGCAGGAAGTGTGAATCAGGCGGTATAGCGATATCAGATTTCAAACTATATTACAGAGCAATAGTAACAAAAACAGCATGGAAATGGTACCAAAACAGGCGGGTGGACCAATGGTACAGAATAGAGGACACAGAAACCAATCCACAAAGTTACAACTATCTTATATTTGATAAAGGTGCTAAAAGCATGCAATGGAGGAAGGATAGCATCTTCAACAAATGGTGCTGGGAAAACTGGAAATCCATATGCAACAAAATGAAACTGAATCCCCTCCTCTCGCCATGCACAAAAGTTAACTCAAAATGGATCAAGGAGCTTGATATCAAATCAGAGTTTCTGCGTCTGATAGAAGTAAAAGTTGGCTCCGATCTACATATTGTGGGGTCGGGCTCCAAATTCCTCAATAGGACACCCATAGCACAAGAGTTAATAACAAGAATCAACAAATGGGACTTACTTAAACTGAAAAGTTTTTTCTCAGCAAGAGAAACAATAAGAGAGGTAAATAGGGAGCCTACATCATGGGAACAAATCTTTACTCCTCACACTTCAGACAGAGCCCTAATATCCAGAGTATACAAAGAACTCAAAAAATTAAACAATAAGATAATAACCCAATCAATAAATGGGCCAAGGACCTGAACAGACACTTCTCAGAGGAGAACATACAATCAATCAACAAGTACATGAAAAAATGCACACCATCTCTAGCAGTCAGAGAAATGCAAATCAAAACCACCCTAAGATACCATCTCACTCCAGTAAGATTGGCAGCCATTAGGAAGTCAAACAACAACAAGTGCTGGTGAGGATGTGGGGAAAAGGGTACACTTGTACATTGCTGGTGGGACTGCAAATTGGTGCAGCCAATTTGGAAAGCAGTATGGAGATTTCTTGGAATGCTGGGAATGGAACCACCATTTGACCCAGCTATTCCCCTTCTCAGTCTATTCCCTAAAGACCTAAAAAGAGCATACTACAGGGACACTGCTACATCCATGTTCATAGCAGCACAATTCACAATAGCAAGACTGTGGAACCAACCCAGATGCCCTTCAATAGATGAATGGATAAAAAAAATGTGCCATTTATACACCATGAAGTATTACGCAGCACGAAAAAATGACAAAATCATGGAATTTGCAGGGAAATGGATGGCACTAGAGCAGATTATGCTAAGTGAAGCTAGCCAATCCCTAAAAAACAAATGCCAAATGTCTTCTTTGCTATAATGAGAACAACTAAGAACAGAGCAGGGAGGAAGAGCAGGAGGAAAAGATGAACATTAAACAGAGACACAAGGTGGGAGGGAAAGGGAGAGAAAAGGGAAATTGCATGGAAATGGAAGGAGACCCTCATTGTTATACAAAATTACATATAAGAGGTTGTGAGGGGAAGGGGAAAATAAACAAGGAGGGAAATGAATTACAGTAGATGGGGTAGAGAGAGAAGATGGGAGGGGAGGGGAGGGGGGATAGTGGAGGATAGGAAAGGTAGCAGAATACAACAGTTACTAATAGGGAATTATGTAAAAATGTGGATGTGTAACTGATGTGATTCTGCAATCTGTATTTGGGGTAAAAATGGGAGTTCATAACCCACTTGAATCTAATGTATGAAATATGATATGTCAAGAGCTTTGTAATGTTTTGAACAACCAATAAAAAATAAAGTATGTTCTTTCAATCTATGTTCTTTAAATGTGTGTGTCTATTTTTAGTCCTTTTTACTGCATTTGTTAAGTCACTCTTGGTGTCATCTTGTGGTCACATTTTCTCTGCTTTTTCATTTTATTCTTTTTCCTAGAGACTCATATCTTATAACCTTTTATTCCCCTGCTATCTTCCTCCTTTTGTTTCTTCCTTCCCTTGTTTCTTATTTCCTTCCTTTTAAAAATTTATTCTTTATAGTTGTATATAATATTAGGATATATTTTGACATAATCAAAAAAACATGGATATAATTTGCTCTGATTCAGTTCTCAGCACCTCCCTACCCACTTTCCATTCTTCTTGCTCCCTGTCCTCTACTGATCTTTCTGGCATTTATTTATTGGTTCTTGGGATTGAACCCAGGGGTACTTTTACCAATGAGCTCATCCTAGCCATTTTTATTTATTTATTTTTTAGACAGGGTTTCCTTAAGTTGAGTAGATATGGAACCTGTGATCCTCCTGCCTCAGCTTCCCAAGTCGCTGGGATTATAGCCATGTACCACTGTACCTGACAGGTTTTTTTTTAATTAGTGTCTTATGGATATAGTTAATTTTAGGATTCACTGTGGTATATTCGTGTATATACATATGAAATTCCAGTCAGATTCATCACACTTTTCTTCTGTTTTCCCATTCTTCTTTCCTCTCCCTCAATCCCCTTCCTGTACTCTACTGATCTTTCTATTTTGATGAAATTCCTTCTCCCCTTCCCCTCTTTCTCTCTCTTTCTTCCCTCTCCTCTTATTTTGCCTTAACTTCCATATACCTCTTATTTCATTTTTTCTTTTTGAAGTACTGGGGATTGAATTTAGGGCTGCTCTACTACTGAGCTAAATCTCCAACCCTTTTTATTTTATATTTTGAGACAAGGTCTCACTAAGTTGCCTAGGCTGACCTTGAATTTGAGATTTTTCTGACTCATCCTCCTGAGTTTGTTGAGAGCCACAGCCGAAGGGGCCCCAGCAAACTTCCAGCTGCCAGCAAACTTCCAGACTGCCAGCTGATGATTGACTCACAGCGGCCCCAGCAACATCTAGCTGATTGGCTCCTCTGCGGTGATGCTCATTGGAGATGCTCATTGAGCTGTTTCCCTGCCCTTTCAGACTACCAGCTGATGATTGGCTCACAGCGGCCCCATCAACATCTAGCAACATCTAGCTGATTGGCTCCTCTGCGGTGATGCTCATTGGGCTGTTTCCCTGCCCTTTCAGACCACGGTGCTGCTCATTGGGGGACTTTTTTGGCTCCGCCCATGCGACCCAGCCAATCGGCCTCAAGAGCAGGAGGATTGTGGGAGGAAGAGGCTGGGTTGGGGTGTGTGGCTTGTGGGAAGCCGGTGGTGGCAGTTGGGCTCTGAGGGTTTTTTCCTGAGGAGCTGTTTTGTTTGTTCACAATTGTAGCATGTTCTTGGCCTGGCATCTAAAGCCTGTTTTACTGCAGCTGCCACAATTTTCCCTTGTTCATTAATGTCTCTGGCATCTAAAGCCTGTTTTACTGCAGCTGCCATGACTTGCTCTTGTTCATTAATGTCTCTACATAATTTAATATATGTATTTAAATCTTCATGTTTCCATGGTCTAATGATATCTCTGCACCAACGATTCGCTTGGTCATAAGCCAGTTGTTTTATTAATGGCATTGCTTGTTCTGTATTCCCAAAAACTATGGTAGCTGTTTGAATAAGCCTATCTACAAATTCAGCATAAGATTCATTAGCTCCTTGTATTATCTTAGATAATTGACCTTGTAAACCTCCATGTCCTTGTAAAGTCTTCCATGCCTTAACTGCATCTACAGCAATTTGTAAATATACACCAGGATCATATGCAATTTGTTGCTGCTGATCCTCATAAGGTCCCTTTCCTAACAACATATCTAGATTTCTCTGAGGATAACCAGCTGCTGCATTTTGCCTAGCAGTCTCCTTGCAAAATTCCTCATTGGCAACCTTCCATAACAGGTATTGTCCTCCATTTAGCACAGCTTTACACATATTAGCCCAATCTGCTGGCGTCATGTTCAAGTTGGTAATGGATTCGACCAAGCTTACAGTGAAGGGTGCTTGAGGACCATAGGTTGTTACAGCCTCTTTTAGCTGCTTCACTGTTTTGAAATTTAAAGCATGGTAAATTCACTGCCCTCCTGCCTCAAATACAGGGCATGTTAATACTTGAGATCCTGTCTCAGGATCCGAACTATCAACTCCGGGGGTTGGGGGCCTCTCAGCATATGGAGGTGGCCTTGTCAGTTGGACACTTACGTCCTCTGGTGATAGAAAGGTGTTAGTAGCAGTCTCCTGTAGAGGTGGTGCTGTTGGTTGGACACTTAAGCCCTCTGGTGATAGAAAGGTTTTAGTAGCAGTCTCCTTTTGTAACTTTCCCCCTGATGGCTTTTTCTGCTCTAAACTTTCTTTCTCTGTCTGATTAGCTCGAAAGACCTTCTCTTTTACTTGAATCTTTTCCTCTTTCTGACTAACTTGAGAGATCTCCTCTTTTACTTGAATCAATATGTCTTCTCCTTCCTCTACCTTTGTCTGAATTGAAGGCTTTGGACTAAGCAAACCAGATACCAACGCCCACAATGTCAATGTGCCAGCTGGCAGAGTTCCTGGGCTGTTCTTTTCTATTCTTTTTAAATCTTGGCAGGCGAGAATTCTACCACTGGTACAGCAGCAATAGTTACACCTGATCAAGCTTTTACATTTTTAGTACCCAAACAATCAGCTCAAAAGGTAGAGCTTAAGGCAGTATTACAGGCTTTTGTGATGTTTAAAAATTCTGTATTTAATTTATTTTCCGGTAGTCAGTATATAGTTAATGCTATAGTATCCCTTGAAGATGCTGGTAGGATTTCCCCTTCCTCTACTGTTTTCTCTTTGCTTTCCACTATACAAAGTCTAATCTGGGACAGAAAAGATCCATTCTTTATAGGACATATCAGGGCACATACAGGATTGCCTGGAGCCCTTAGTTTGGGCAATGATTTAGCAGATAAAACTACACATGACAAACATATTTTCTCTACACTAGAAAAAGCTATAAATTTTCATAAAAAGTTCCATGTCAATGCTAATACTTTACAAAAGTGTTTTAAAATAACTAAGGAACAAGCTAGACAAATAATAAAACAATGTCAAAATTGTGTGTCCTTTTTACCACAAGTTAATCTTGGAGTCAATCCTAAAGGATTGATACCTAACCATATTTGGCAGATGGACGTCACACACTTGCCAGAATTTGGAAAATTAAAATATTTGCATGTTACAGTTGATACTATATTCTACCACTGGGATGAGATAGGAATTCTGGCAATAATGGCTAAAGAAAAAATTATGTGACATTCCAGAAGGCACTAAAAGAAAACAATTTTCTTAACAATTTACATTGTCTTCACCGGCACTGGGATGAAGATAGGAATTCTGGCAATAATGGCTAAAGAAAAAATTATGTAGGCACTAAAAGAAAACAATTTTCTTAACAATGGATAAAGAAAAAATTATGTAACATTCCAGAAGGCATTAAAAGAAAACAATCTTCTTAATAATTTACATTATCTTTAAGAGAATTATTAAATATAATGAAAAGGAAAGGTGAAAGTAAACAAACAGATCTGTTAACCTCCTTTTTTGTTCACATTTTAAAACAATCTTCAACAGCTGTTTACCCAATTTAAATTAAACCATTTAAATCATGTGAATAAAAAAAATTATTTGGATCCATTTTTTCATGAGCACTCATCATATATGATATATGGACATACATTCAAACATATAACACAAAACACAAGTGTGCACACATACATACGACACATAACAAAATAGTAAAGGCCTTATAACTTTTTACAGGTGAAATCTCCATTGCAATGTTTAAAAACTCTATAGTCAAAAAATAGAACTGATCAGCAAAACATTAATCTAGGTCTGTATGAGCTCAAAAAACAAAATAGAACTTCATGATATGGGAAAGGGCAATAATAAAATAGATATTGAAAAAATCATTCTGGTTCTGTCGCAGATGTAAGAATAACCAAACTGGAGTTCTGGATATCAGCTGTTATGGATTTGAGCTAAATCATCTTCTTTTTGGTCTGTAGAAATCGCTTTAGTTAATCTGTCTGCAATCAAAATCGGCTGCTGTTCTCCCTGTGGAAACACACAAACAGACCCCCGACTCCAGACAATCACTGGGTCAGGACCTTTCCATTGTCCTGTTAGAATGTCCTTCCAAAGTACCTTGGGCTTATGTACATTTTTTGGACACATATGCCTTTCCACAGCACTAAGTCCTGATGAATCCAAATTTTAAAAGTTTAGAGTAAAAAGGGTTATTTTAAGTTTATCTTTGGGGAATATATACCCCTTCCCAATTCCTTCTTTTTGCTTTAATAAGTAAATTTTAATAGTTTGATGAGCTCTTTCAACTATGCCTTGTCCCTGTGGATTGTATGGGATTCCTGTTATATGAGTAATGCCAAATGATGAGCAAAATTGTTTAAAAGAGGTAGAAGTATAACCAGGGGCATTATCTGTTTTTAACTGTTTTGGAACGCCCACAGTGGCAAAATTTTGTAAGCAATGAGCTATAACATCTTTAGTTTTTTCTCCAGCATGAAGGGAGCCCATCAAAAATCCAGAAGAAGTATCAACTGTAACATGCAAATATTTTAATTTTCCAAATTCTGGCAAGTGTGTGACGTCCATCTGCCAAATATGGTTAGGTATCAATCCTTTAGGATTGACTCCAAGATTAACTTGTGGTAAAAAAAGTCCCCCAATGAGCAGCTCCGTGGTCTGAAAGGGCAGGGAAACAACCCAATGAGCATCACCGCAGAGGAGCCAATCAGCTAGATGTTGCTAGATGTTGCTGGGGCCGCTGTGAGCCAATCATCAGCTGGTAGTCTGAAAGGGCAGGGAAACAGCTCAATGAGCATCTCCACAGAGGAGCCAATCAGCTAGATGTTGCTAGATGTTGATGGGGCCGCTGTGAGCCAATCATCAGCTGGTAGTCTGAAAGGGCAGGGAAACAGCTCAGTGAGCATCTCCACAGAGGAGCCAATCAGCTAGGTGTTGCTGGGGCTGCTGTGAGCCAATCATCAGCTGGCAGTCTGGAAGTTTGCTGGCAGCTGGAAGTTTGCTGGGGCCCCTTCGGCTGTGGCTCTCAACATCCATGAGTTACTAGGATTAATGGTATGTGCCACTGAGCCTGACTAGTCTTTCCTTGTGACTGTCCTTTCTTTTCTCCATCTCTCACCTTACCACCCTCCTTCCCACCTGCATTTCTTCATTACTTACTAATTTTCTTACCTTTCATTTCTGTCACCTTCCTTCCTTCTTCCCATTTTTATACCCTTCACTAGTTCCTCTTTTAAAATATCTTTTCTACCCTCTGTTTTCCTTTCTATTTCCCATATCTATATTTTTGTACATTCTACATTCTTTTTTACTGGCTTCTTGTTTTTATGTTCAATCAATCATCTACATACCTGTCTATTTAGTAGTCAATCATCTATCTTTCAGTCTTTATTTTACTACTTTTCCCTCACTCTTACTTAAAAAATCTTCCCTCTTGGGCTGGGGTTGTAGCTTAGTGGTAGAATGCTTCCCTAGAATGTGAGAGGCCCTGGGTTCAATCCTCAGCACCACATATAATTAAATAAAGATCTATTGACAACTAAGAAAATATTTTAAAAATTTTCCCCCTTTATATTATTGTACTTGATTGTCCTACTGTTTCTTCCCTCTGATCATTATATTCCATCTTGTCCTTGAATTAATCTTGTCTTTGGTGACTCATCCTTTACAAACTTTCCTTTTCTTTCCTCTGCCTACCTTTCTTCAATCCTTCTTTCCCTCCTTCTTTTATGTTTTTTTCATACTGAATGTGTTTAATGGTCTTTTTCACTTTCTATATTTTCACTCTGTTTTACTACTGGATTCTCCTTTTTGAAATAATTACCTTTCTATCATATCACACACCAATTTATCCATTCATCCATCCCTGTACTACTTAGCTTTCATTCACCTATATTTATTTTAATATATATTAATCTGGCTTTTCAGACCTCTTTCCCTTCCACAATTATACTTAATTTTTATTACTAGTTTCTCCTTTTAAATTCAGAACTGTCTCATTTCCATTTTATTATTATTATTAATATTTTTAGCTGTTGATGACCTTTATTTTATTTTTATGTGATCCTGAGGATCAAACCCAGTGCCTCACACATGCTAGGTAAGTGCTCTACCACTAAGCCACAACCCCAGCTCCCTCCATTCTATTAATTTACTGTTTTTGCTAGACTTATTCATTTACAAATTTTCTTTACCTGTCTCCTTCCTTTTCTTTTTTAACTCCTTCTCCCTGCCTGCCTTCCTTCCCTCCTTCCTTTTTTCTGTTCTCATTACCTTTTTATATGTTGTTTTCACTCTTTTAAAAATTTTCTCTTACTTTCTGTCTTTGTGTGCTTACATGCTTGTCCTTCTTTCTTCTTTTTTCCTATGCTTGTTTTTTTTAAATCTGACGCCTGTTAAACATTTTTCTTTTCTCTTTTTATGCTGTTAATACTGCTTTTTCAACCAGCTTTCTATCTGCCTATTTACTAACTTAGCTATATGTCATTTATCCACCTATCTATATTTTATTTTATCTTTAACTGATGAGTTCTTTTAAGATCTCTTTCTCTACTTGCCCTCTACAATGTACTTTTCTTACTAGCTCCTCTTTTCAAACTCCTCTTTCACATTCTTCTTTTATATTGCTCTTTTTCCCAACCAACTTATTCCTTTAAAACTTATTTCTTTCCTTCTTTTTCTATTCTTGCCTATATTTTAGACCCCTCTGCTGTCTCTTCTTTAAAATCTTTTCTTTCTTTCTCCCTGTATTTTGTAACTCTATTTCTTTCCTTTCCCACTGCCTTTCCCCCCTACTTTTAATGTCCATTTATCTATGTTTATCACCTATGTATCATCTATTCTTATTTTAACATATTTGTTAGTTGATTTCTTCTTTTTAGGTCTCTTTCTGCTGTTCATGATTATAGTTATTTTTCTCACTATCTCTCCTTTTCAACGTTTTCTGTGTCTCATACTTATATTCTCTTTTCCTTACAGAATCTTCTCTACTTTTTCCTTAGAGACCCTTCCGTATATTTTCTTTCTCCCTTCCTCTTTCCTATGCTTTTCCTCCCTTCTTTTCATTGTTTCTCTTCTTTACTTCCTCCCTTCCTGTTTTTTCTCCATTTTTTAATTTTTTAGTTTTTTTATTAGTTGCTCAAAACATTACAATGATCTTGATTTCTTTTGCTGTCTTTCCCTTCCCCCTTTCTTTCTCTGCTTGTATGCCTGCTTATTTTTCTGTTTTCTTTTGCACCCCTTCATTATTTCCTTACTTTTCTCATTTCTTTCATTTCTCCTTCTTATTGTCCATCTTTTCTTTCTCTGTCTTTCCTCTTTCTTTCCCTCTTTGCTCGCTTTCTCTCCATTATTTCTGATATTTTTTTTACTGGCTTCTCTTTAAAAGTTTTTTTCCTTCCCTTTCTATGTTTCTCTGATTCTGATTCATATATTCTTTAACTGGAATCTGACTTTTATGTTCTTTCTTTTCTTTCTTTATATCCTCTATTTACCTACCCACTTACCTTCCTGCCAGCCTATCTATGTGTCTATCTAGTTATCAAACAACTTTCTGTTTTTTGTTTTGACTCCTGCTTTTAAAATCTGCCCCTCCACTCAATTGTACTTGACTGTTTTCTTAGTTCCTGTTCACTCACATTTCCTCTCATTCTTTAACTCTTTTTTTTCTACTAATTCATCTTTTATAAACTCTCTTTTGTTCATTCATCTGTTCCTTCCTTCCCTCTTTATTTCTTTTGCTCTCTTTATATTGTGTATTTTATAATATTTTATTGTTCCCTTCTTTCTGTATTTTTGTCCCATATTTTTTACTGGATGCTCCTCTTAAACATCAGTAATATCTTGATGGTTGCATAGCACCCAGTCCCAGCCCTGCTTCTTACAAAGTGACCACTTAGCCAATTTTATTGCCTGGAAAATATTAACGTCAATCTTATCTTACAGGATTGCCCTTAGGATTACTGATAATGTATGAAAAACATCTAGTATAATGCTTGACCCATTGTTAAGTGTTCAATAAACTGGTGAATTTTATAAAAACAACCAGTAATATCTGCTGGGCCTGGTGGCACATGCCTGTAATCCCAGCAGCCGGGGAGTCTGAGACAGGAGGATCACAAGTACAAAGCCAGCCTCAGCAACTTAGCAAGGCCCCAAGCAAGTTAGAGAGACCCTGTCTGAAAATAAAATATAAAAAGGGCTGACGATGTGGCTTAATGGTTAAGTGCCCCTGGGTTCAATATTTGGTACCAAAAACAAACAAACAAAACAAAACAAAACAGTACTATTGCCATATTTGTCCATTTACGTACATATTCATCTCTCAGTTGATGATTGATCTTTCTCTCACATTCCCTCTCTTGTTATTTTATTATTTTCCCTAGGTTCATCATTTTTAAAAATTTCTTTTCTCTCCTCCTCTTTCCTTCTTTCCCTCTTCCTTTTAGTCTGTTTTTTATTGGCTCTTCATTTTTCTCTTCTATTATTCCCTATTTTAGTACTGCCTATTTTATTGTTTTCTACCTTTTAAAGATCAGTCTACCTGTCTACCTTCCTACTTACCTAGCTAGATGTCTAGCTAACAGTCATATTTCTATATTTTGTTCTTTTTTGGGTACTGATTTCCACTTTTTAAAATTCTACCCCCATCTCCCCAAAAATAGTTCCTGATTTTCTGGCTAGCTCCTGTTCACTCTCACCTCCTTTTTTTATGTAATTCTTTCTTCTCTTGATTTCTCCATTAACTAACTTCTTTCTCCTTTCCTCCCATCCTCCCTGCCTTCCTCTGTTCTCCTCTTTTCTGCTGTCTCCTCTTTTTAAACTTTTTCTTCCCTTCACTCTAGTTCCATTTTTATAAAATTGTCTGTTTCTGACTTCTTTTATCTTCCTATATATGTAACTTCCAAACACTTGCCTGTCAAGCACTCATTTTAATGAATTTAAAAAATCGATATCCTTCTCATTTCTTTTTCCCTTATTCAGCTGTACACGAGTCTACTTTTAAACTTGTATTCCTTCCTTCCTAATTTCTAAACTCTCGTCTTCTTCTATTTCTTGTCTCTGAGTATAAATAACTCTCTCTCTCCTCTGTTCTTTGCCAGCTTGGCATGCTTGCCTCCTTCCTTTGAATTTCCTGCCTCCCAGAGTGACCCATATCTTTCCCTCACTTCTCCCGCTCCTTTCTCCCTGTATATTTTCCCACTCACTTCTCCGAACTCTTTATTTCTGTGTGTCTTCTGTAATTCCCCCTCTTGCTTTTATTTTTGGTACCCAGGGGTACTTTACCACTGAGCTAAGTCCCTGGTCCTATTAATTTATTTAGAATATTTACAATGAGAAAAGAAATCACAAAGTACAATTTTTTAAAAAAACTTACAATAACCACAAATATTACAATTGCC
Organism: Callospermophilus lateralis; assembly: GCF_048772815.1. Lineage (NCBI taxonomy): Eukaryota > Metazoa > Chordata > Mammalia > Rodentia > Sciuridae > Callospermophilus > Callospermophilus lateralis. Next base: position 105,954,804 of record NC_135325.1, read on the forward strand.
AGAAAAAATGACCCAATCTATGTATCATCGTGTCACACATCTTTATTTTCCCTTCACTTTTTTTTCTGCATGCTTTTTTTCTTCAAATGATAATTTTAACTATTAGTTTTGAGAGCAGAAATAGCTGTTTCCTTGAATATGATTGAATATAATATGTTTATTAACTATAGTTCATAATTTTTGACATTATGAAGCTTTTTCCAGCTTTCTTTCCATAAAATTATTATTTTTGGCTTCCTATAGAATTTACTTCTCACTTCTAACTAAATTTTTTTAATAACAAATTATTCTAAAAACACAAAAATCATGACTTATCTCTCTTCTCTTATTTTTCTTATTTAATGACTTGTATCCTTTAAATCTCCCTCTAGAATTGTACTTGATTTTCTTTCTGTTTCATCTTTTCAAATTCCTCTCATAAACAAATGCTTCAGTTTTTCTTTTACCTAATCCTAATGACTCATTTTATATTAAAGTTGCCTACCTCCCTTACTTCTCTCTTTACTGGCAAAGATTCTTTTTTTTTTTTTTTTGTTAGCAGCTTTTACTCTCCATATCTCAGTCCATCCTTTTTTTTTTTTATTGTTGGTTGTTCGAAACATTACATAGTTCTTTTTTTTTTTTTTAAATATTTATTTATTTTAGTTCTCGGCGGACACAACATCTTTGTTTGTATGTGGTGCTGAGGATCGAACCCGGGCCGCACGCATGCCAGGCGAGCGTGCTACCGCTTGAGCCACATCCCCAGCCCCATTACATAGTTCTTGATATATCATATTTCACACTTTGATTCAAGTGGGTTATGAACTCCCATTTTTACCCCATATACAAATTGCAGAATCACATCAGTTACACTTCCATTGATTTATATATTGCCATACTAGTGTCTGTTGTATTCTGCTGCCTTTCCTATCCTCTACTATCCCCCTCCCCTCCCCTCCCCTCCCCTCTTCTCTCTCTACCCCCTCTACTGCAGTTCATATCTCCCCCTTGTATTATTTTTCCCTTTCCCCTCGCTACCTCTTGTATGTAATTTTGTATAACCCTGAGGGTCTCCTTCCATTTCCATGCAATTTCCCTTCTCCCTCCCTTTCCCTCCCACCTCTCATCCCTGTTTAATGTTAATCTTCTTCTCATGCTCTTCGTCCCTACTCTGTTCTTAGTTACTCTCCTTATATCAAAGAAGACATTTGGCATTTGTTTTTTAGGGATTGGCTGGCTTCACTTAGCATAATCTGCTCTAATGCCATCCATTTCCCTCCAAATTCTATGATTTTGTCATTTCTTAATGCAGAGTAATACTCCATTGTGTATAAATGCCACATTTTTTTTATCCATTCGTCTATTGAAGGGCATCTAGGTTGGTTCCACAGTCTTGCTATTGTGAATTGTGCTGCTATGAACATCAATGTAGCAGTGTCCCTGTAGCATGCTCTATTTAGGTCTTTAGGGAATAGACCGAGAAGGGGAATAGCTGGGTCAAATGGTGGTTCCATTCCCAGCTTTCCAAAAAATCTCCATACTGCTTTCCAGATTGGCTGCACCAATTTGCAGTCCCACCAACAATGAACAAGTGTACCCTTTTCCCCACATCCTCGCCAGCACTTGTTGTTGTTTGACTTCCTAATGGCTGCCAATCTTACTGGAGTGAGATGGTATCTTAGGGTGGTTTTGATTTGCATTTCTCTGACTGCTAGGGATGGTGAGCATTTTTTCATGTACTTGTTGATTGATTGTATGTCCTCCTCTGAGAAGTGTCTGTTCATGTCTTTGGCCCATTTGTTGATTGGGTTATTTGTTATCTTGTTGTCTAATTTTTTGAGTTCTTTGTATACTCTGGATATTAGGGCTCTGTCTGAAGTGTGAGGAGTAAAGATTTGTTCCCAGGATGTAGGCTCCCTATTTACCTCTCTTATTGTTTCTTTTGCTGAGAAAAAACTTTTTAGTTTGAGTAAGTCCCATTTGTTGATTCTAGTTATTAACTGTTGTGCTATGGGTGTCCTATTGAGGAATTTGGAGCCCGACCCCACAGTATGTAGATCGTAGCTGACTTTTTCTTCTATCAGACGCCGTGTCTCTGATTTGATATCAAGCTCCTTGATCCATTTTGAGTTAACTTTTGTGCATGGCGAGAGAAAGGGATTCAGTTTCATTTTGTTGCATATGGATTTCCAGTTTTCCCAGCACCATTTGTTGAAGATGCTATCCTTCCTCCATTGCATGCTTTTAGCCCCTTTATCAAATATAAGATAGTTGTAGTTTTGTGGATTGGTTTCTGTGTCCTCTATTCTGTACCATTGGTCCACCCGCCTGTTTTGGTACCAGTACCATGCTGTTTTTGTTACTATTGCTCTGTAGTATAGTTTGAAGTCTGGTATCGCTATACCGCCTGATTCACCCCTGGCAAAGATTCTTATGGACCAAACTTGAGTTAGGTTCTTGAACCTTCTGTTGGGCCCATTTTGCACTTCCTTGTAAAATCCAGTTTTACCAAAGAACCCTGCTAAACCAGTTTAGTCAGAACTTTACATACTCCATATCTGATCACCCTTAGTATCCAATCTGGTTCCTCATCCTCTACCACCCTTCCAGATGATATCTGATCATCCTGGCCTGTCTTTAGCAAGAATCCTGTTAGGTTGGTTTAGCCACAATCCTCTTTACCCCTGGTGTTTTCTCTTATCAATTCTGTATCCACAAATACCCACTCTGCTCCATTGGCTATCAATTTTCACTAGCCCATGCTTTATTTGAAGTTGAGCCAAGTTCTAATATGTGGTTTCTTTTTCCCTGTGTCTGTGTAGCCCTGAATCAAATGTTTTACTGTTTTAACTACTGTCTAGCTCTGGTTTACTTTAACGCTCCCTCCTTCTTTTACTTTTTTGCCTCTCCTCTTTCTTTCTTGCACAGTAGGTTTTTTTTTTTTTTTTTAACTGCTAGTTTCTCCTATTCATCATCTGATCTATCTACATGGTTACCTACCATTCTATCTTTATTTTTCTCTTTTTAGATAGGATATCACTAAGTTGCTAAGGACTTCCCTAAGTTGCTGAGGCTGCCCTCAACTTGGGATCCTTCTGCCTCAGTCTCTTCAGTGCACCACTGTGTCCCATCAACTTTTCTATTTTTACACTTTTTTTTCTCTCTTTTCTTTCTTTCCTCCTTTTTTATTTTTGTTGCTCCTCTTTCACTTCTTTTTTTCTGCCTACCTTCTATCTTTCCTCCCCTTTCTTCTTTATTCATCCTTGTCCCATCCGTTTCTTTATGCTCCTTTACCCCTTCTCTCCTCCTCTTTTTCTTCTTCTCCTACATTCTTTTTACTGGTTCTTTTTAAACTTTTCTTTCCTTCTATTTAACTCTTTTTTTGTACTGTATTTGTGGATTCACTTTTTAAAAGTTTATTGTATTTAACTTATTTCTGCCTGTCATCTTCATTTTATTGCATTTATTTTCACTGAATTTTCTTTTTTAAAAAATCTATTGTTGTTATCCCATAATTCTAGGTAATTTTCTTCTTTTTTTCAAACATTTTCTCTTTCACTCTCAGATTCTCTATTTTCAAATCTAATCTAGATAGTCATCCCTTTTACACTTTTAATCTTTTTTCTCATCTTCCTTCCTTCCCTGTTTCCCTTTCTGTAGTCTCTTGATGTTCTCTTTCTCTTGCCTGCCTCCTTGCATTTCCACACCCACCCCAAATCAAATCTACTTTTACTTGTTTTTTTCCTTTCCATCTCTTTATTTTTTTTAATTAATTTTTATTGTAGGTTGTTCAAAACATTACATAGTTCTTGATATATCATATTTCACACTTTGATTCAAGTGGGATATGAGCTCTCATTTTTACCCCGTATACAGATTGCAGAATCACATCAGTTGCACATCCATTGATTTACATATTGCCATACTAGTGTCTGTTGTATTTTGCTGCCTTTCCTATCCTCTACTATCCCCCCTCCCCCCTCCCCTCCCCTCTTCTCTCTCTACCCCCTCTACTGTAGTTCATTTCTCCCCCTTATATTTTTCCCCCTTTCCCCTCACTTCTCTTTATTTTTTCCTTCATATCATTCTCCCTTTAGTCTGTCCTCTTCCTTTCCCTACCTTTTCTTTTTAAACTCTCATCTGACTCCTGTTTTAAAGATCTTTTCTTTTTTTCTGTATCTTTCTTGTTTTTGTATTATCTTTTTACTGGCTTCTTTTCAGAGTCCTATCTATATCAGCCTGTATATTTAACTATTAAATAATCTATCTTTGCTACGTTTTTATGGTTTTACTTTTTACCCCTACCCCATGTTGTCCTTAGTTTTCTTGCTTGTTCTCTTCAAGCTTTTTTTCTTTTACCTTTACTCTATCTTTTTCTGTGCTATTTATTACTGGCTCTTCCTTTTTAATCTTATGTACATACATACCCACCTATCTAACTAACTATCAATCATTTCTATTTCTATTTAACACTTTTCCCCCCACATTTTTATTAGTGCATTAAAGTTGTACATAATGATGGGATTTGTTGTTACATATTCATACATGCACACAGTATAACAATATAATTCTGCCAATATCACTCCCCATCCAGCACTTGCCCCCTACCTTCCCTCCTCTTACTCCTTGGTCCCTTTCCTCTACTGATATCCTTTAGATTTCCATGACATTTGTCCCCAATAGCTCTCTTTTTAAATGTCTTTTCAAAATATCGTTACCTATATTGTACTTGATCTTCTCACTGGCTCCTCCTTTTTAATTTCTCTTTCCCTTTGTCTCATTTACTTTGCTCTTTTCCTAGCGTCCCATCCCTTTTAAAGTTCTTTGTTTTGTTTTCTCTGTTCCCCCAATTTTTCTTCCTTGTTTTATTTGTCTATGTGTTTTACTTTCTCTTTTATTTGCTTATTTTCTTCCCTCCCTATCCTTCCTACCTTCTTTCCTGGTTCCCTCCCTCCTCTCTCCTTCCTTTTTTTTTTAAACTCACTTTATGCTGGATTATTTTCTTAAGCTTCTCCCCCTTTCCTTCTCTGTTTCTAATTCTCTCCCTCCTTCTATCTTGCTTTGTACTGTGTTTAATTTCTGGTTTATAGTTTTTAATCAGACCCACCTGTCTGATTTTTATGACTATTTTGTCTTTTTTTTTTTTAATTGGAAATCTCTTTTTAAAAATACCCTTCCTTCCCTAACTGCACTTAAATTTCTTACTGGCTCCTTCTTTCAAACATATCTCCCACAATTATACTTCCTCTTGTTTTTCATTCTCCTTTTTCCTATTGGATCATCCTTTTAAAATTTCCCTTTCTTCTTTTTCTTGTTTATGCGTTTATCTATGACTTTTACCCCACCTCTTTCTTTCAAAGTGTTTCTTACAGTTTTTCTTGCCTCCCTTATTTTCTTCCCTTTCTTCCTTCCTTCCTCCATTCTTTTCCTTCTCCTCCCCCTGAACCCCTCCTTCTTCCTTTTCACCTTTCATCTTTTCCTTCTCTTCCTCCCTCCTTTATCCTTTCCTATGTTTTTTCTTACATTTTATAGACTTCTCTTTTAAAATTTCTTTTATTATAAAAGTCTCCCTGTTAAGCCTTGTCCCTTTTTATTTTACTCTTTTCCTACTAGCTCATTCTTTTTAAACTTCTTTCCTTTCTTGGCCTTTCCTTCCCCCTGTTTCTTAACATTTTTCTTCCTCTTTTTGTTCACTCTTTTCTTTCCTCACTTTCTTCCTTCCTCCCCTCAACCTTCCTTTATTTATTTTTACAGGCTTCTCTTTGAGAATTTATATTTCCCTTTTCTATTTCTTATTTTAACTCTCCCCTGCTTATTTTTGTCCTTTTTATGCTTTCTCTTTTTTTTAAAAAAGTATTTTTAGTGGCAGATAGACACATGTGTTTATTTTATTTATTTATTTTTATGTGGTGCTGAGAATCGAACCCAGTGCCTCACACATGCTAGGCAAGTGCTCTGCCACTGACCCCAGCCCCAGCCCCTGCTTTCTCTCTTTTTTAAAAAATATTTATTTTTTAGTTGTAGTTGGACACAATATATTTTATTTTATTTATTTATTTTCATGTGGTTTTGAGGATCAAACCTAGGGCCTCGCACATGCAAGGCAAGCACTCTATGCTGAGCCACAATCCCAGCCCACCTTCCTTTTTTTTTTTTTTTTTTTAACTCATCTTACTTGCTGTCTTTCTCTGGTCCCTTTATTTCTCTCTTTTTCTCTTCCTCCACCTCCTTTGTCTTTCTTTATTCCACGGTTTCTTTCTATACTTTCCTTCAACATCTTTCTTACTGGCTGTTCCCTTTTAAGGGTCTGTTTATATTATTTATCATTTAGTATTGCTATCTCTTTTTAAAATTTTCTTTTTGCCTCCTTTTTATTTTTCTTCCTTCTTTTTCACCTATTCTCTTCCTATTGTACCCTTTACTTTGATTTAGTCTACCTTCATTGTTTTGTGTTTTCTTACTGGTGTCTGCTTTTCCCTTTTAAAGTCTATGTTCTCTATCTACCCATCTATCTTTTTTTTGTGATAATGGGAATTGAATGCAGGGGTACTTCACCAATGAGATACATTCCTAGTACTACTTTTTTCTTCTTTTTATTGGTTCTTTTTAGTTATACATTAGTATTCATTTTGACATACTCATAAAAGCATGAAATATAATTTGTTCTAATTCAGTCCCCAGTACGTCCCCTTTCCCTCCCTTTCTCCCTCTTCCTATTCCCTTCCTTTTACTTTACTGATCTTCTGTTTACTTAGGTTTTTTTTTTAAATTAATGTCTTTTAATTTTAAAAATGGATGTACATGATGGTGAGATTCACTGTGGTGTATTCATATACGCACATAAGAGAGGCCAGATTCATTCCCATTTCTTTCCCTATCCCATCCTTTCTCTCTTCCCTTATTCTTCCTTCATCTACTTCACTGATCTATTTTTATTCTGAGTCATGGCCTTGCTAAGTTGCTGAGATTGGCTTTGAATTTGCAGTTCTCCAGTCCTAGCCATCTGAGTAGCTGAGATTAAAGTGCTTGTCTTTTTTGCTCCCTTTCTTGCATTTTCTTTCTCCTTTCTTTGCCTGTTTTTTTTTTTCCTCCTCATCTTTCCCCATTTCTTTCTGTCTCTTACTTGTTTCATTTTATTCTCCAGCTGGCTTCTTCTGTACAATTTCTTTCTTTGACTCTTTCCTCCTCCTCGTCACCATTTCATCCTTTGTTTTTGTACCATCTTTCTTTCTCCTCCTTTCTAACTTTTTGTTGTTACCTTTTCTGTTTCTGGCTTATGTTTTTTTCTTTTATATCTCTTTAAATTTTTCTTTTTTCTTACTAACTTGCTGTCTCTAGTTAGATTAAGTATGATTTTTCTTACTGGTTTATCATTATTTTATATTTCTCTTTTTTGTCTCCTTTACTTAGTCTTTTTTTTTGTAATTTTTTTTCTCTAACTGGTTCCTTTTCTTATACTTTTTTTTTTTACTCCTTACTGGCTCCTCCTTTTAAACTTATTCTCTCTCTCTTGCTCTCTGTTTCCTGTTATTGGCTGTTTGCTCTTATTGGCTCCTTTTAAAACCAGATGTATAGCACTATTGTCTACTTAGTCACTTTATAAGAACAATTGATCTGTTATAATGTTTATTATATACATGTGTATGTGTATACTCTTTACAATTGGAGTTGTAACTGGGAAGTGCCTTACACAGTGCCTGAGACAGGTACTAAGAACTTCTAGGATTTAACTTTTGCAAGAGTCTTTGTTTTCACCATATAAGTAGAGAAGGGTTTTCTAAAAATACCAATATTTAATATACACAAATGCTTCTTCTACTTAGTTCTTTTTTTCTCTCTTACCTGTTTCATCTTGTCTTTTGTTTTCAAGGATATTTTCTTGTGATTCACTTGCTTTATGCCCATTTCTTTGCCCTTTTTGATAATGATAGGCGATTTTTTTCTCTAGAAGAGCTTGTTTCTAAAATATCAAAAATATATTTAATATATTTAAAATTGTTAATATCAACTTGCCATTAGAAATTTTAAAACATACTTCAAATGTTATAGTGTATTTGAAGTGAATCTTCATTCATGTCTGAAAATTTATAAAGTTACAATGAGTACAAAACTACAAAGGTAGTAAAGCAGTAATTTCCTATTGTGGCCCAGCATGAAGAAAAAAATTTTTTTTGTAATTCTGTGTATCAAACCCAGAGCCTATGTATGCTAGGCAAGTGTTCTACCATTGAGTCACATCTCCAGCTCAAGAAAAATATATTTTAATAATTTATTAATAATTAATAATTAACTAATCAATTAATTAATAATTTAAATAATTGTCTGCTTTTTCAAGGTTGTTCACACTTCAGACAAGCCCTTGAAGTACAGGTTTAGGCCAAACTGGATCTCTCAGTCTAGGCCTCTTGTGACAGCACTGTAATATTTAAAAAAATGGCAAAAGCCTTCCTCAAACTGCCCAAGTCTTTGGTAAAAGCTCACTACCTTCCGGTCAATCTCTTGTCTGATTTTCCGACGGTGTTCTTCAACTCTTGCTTCTCTTTTTACTTCTTCTCTGATTTTTGTCAGAAGAAACATTTCTTTTGTTTTCCATTCCTAAGAAGCACAATGTTACTGTAGTCAGCATGGATTCTCTGAAATACTTTTAAAAAGTATTTTGTATATCTTCCATCAATAAGCAAAATAGGGCAAATCCACAGCCTAATTGAAATTGAGCCAACCATAATGAAAATCTCACACTGGATTTAGAATTGGCTTGTTTCATTTTCTTTCATTGGGAATGTGTTGGTGGATGCAATGGAATGGCAAAAGGAAAGAAATTATTTTGTTATCATATGTTTAATTCAAGGATAAATGTGGTTTCAAAGATAGTTCTAAAAGGCTACTGGCAAGAGGGTTTTCTCTTCTGGACTCAGGGTATATTATATGTTATCTGTTGCTCTTAAATATATTTTGATGGAAAAACTAAACAAATAATAGCTTTGTCTAAATTTACGGAAGGAGAATGCAGCCATGATTATTTTTCACTAGGCTCAAATTATAAAACTTTAAAGAACAGATAAAGTCTGACTGTGTGACTATAATATAAGGGACCTGTAATTTGTGGTATAAATCTATTTCAATTAAAAGTTTGTTTATTATAACAGGGATAAAAGATTTACAGGGGTTTATTTTTCAAACCTGAAATAGCTTCAGGTGAGAATACTAAACATGGTTACATATAAAACAACCATACTCAATTTTCACCCTGATATTTAAAATTTGGCATTCCTTACCTCTTCAATTTGTCTATGTAAGTTAAGTTTCCTTCTTAGATGTTCCTGATGTCGTCTTTCTTCTTCCTTCATCTGAAGTGCACTCTGCCTTTCTGTTGTGTTTTCATTCTTGTCTAATTCCCTACTAATCATATGTAAATATCTAAGTAAAAGTACAAATGTAATTGAAAGTAAGTTGACGATTTCCTTCATGATGGCATTTTCTACTTTAATATTTCCAAATCACCAGTTTTATTGCTTTTTACTTACTGAACTACAGGGAATTGAGAGTTATTCAGGGACTTTTAAACTAGCCTGATCCACCAACTCATCATGATATACTTGTTTTACCATTCTGTTATGCAATTTTCTGTTCCTATGCCTGGGACAATGGCAAAATATGGAACAGTGTGATTAAAATTTTACAAAAAATATTTAGAACTCAGTGGTTTGGGGTACATGACTGTCCAAAGATGGCCAAAATCAACCGAAAGATTGACTTTGGTGGGGGCTGGAGTTGTGGCTTAGAGGCAGAGCACTTGCCTAGCATGTGTATTGCTCTGGGTTCGAGTCTCAGCACCACATATCAATAAATAAAATAAAATTCCATTGACAACTAAAAAAATATGTTAAAAAACTGACTTTGGAAAACCACATTTGAATTTCCTTGAAATTTAAGTGGGCATTGGCCTTTCTATGACTCCCAGGTCCCTGTACAACCTATCATTTACAGAGAGGTCTGTAGACTGTCACTCTGGGACACTAGTGGATTAGTATATATTCTAGCGTATCATGAGGTGAATTCATACAATATAAGAGCCAGGTGATTAGGAGACTGGTCTTTACTCTGATAAAAGGAAAAAAAAAACTGCTTAACTCATCTTTTACCTCCTGAAGCTCTGCCTCAATGGCAACATTGAGTGTGTGTGGCAGTAGCTAAAAGAGCACATAGTTTGATATAGAATGATATATATTGCACTCATTTCTTTAAATTTATGTTTGAAATATGTGCTAAGGACACATTCTCTCTCCCTTTGCTAGTATGGCCTTGGTTTTCCAAGATCAAGGATTAGTACTTTGGATTTCTTCTGCGAATATCAGTTTGATTTACCTCTTGGGTTCCTACTGGCTCAACTTTGTTAGGTAGAAACTGTCCCCTGAGCTGTGGTACCAATGTTTCCAATCCCTCTATCTCTTGTTCTATCTCTTCTCTCCACAACAAAAACTATTGGTGGGTTGAACAGTGTTAAACTTTTGTTCATTCTGTAGTCAAGTCTTTCTAGTATTTTATAACTTTTTGGGATCCACATGTGTCCATGAAATGTGCATTAACTTTGATCATACCTGCGTTTTATTAACAAGTCTTGGTCTGGAGTTGTTTGTGAGCTTCCCTGTAATAGCCATTGTTGGAAACGGGTAGCATCACAATTATCATAGACTCCCTTGTTTTCTTGCAAATCATTTACTTGTTTTTCAATCATTTTCTGAAAGCAAAAAGTATTAAAGCTTTTATGTTTTTTTAAAGACAGACAGAAAGACAGACAGAGAGAGATAGAATGTTAATATTTATTTTTTAGTTATCGGCAGACACAACATCTTTGTTTGTATGTGGTGCTGAGGATCGAACCCGGGCCGCACGCATGCCAGGCGAGCGCGCTACCGCTTGAGCCACATCCCCAGCCCCAAAACTTTTATGTTTGTCAGAAGTAAACCTAGCCTTTGACATATTTTCTTAAATTTTAGGCTTAGTAAATGTCTTGTGCTTTGCAAATGGTTAAGTATGTTAACTTGCATTTCAGTCTAGTGTGGCTCCACTTCAGACAAAGAAATACTTTTCTCCATAAATGAAATTACAATGTTTCATTATGTTTTTTTTTTTTTTGTAGATTCCTTACAGTGACTTTATTAGATTTTTTACCTTAATGTTTTTGGTTAGAATATTTTTTAGGTTAGAATCTTTTAAGACAATGTTCTGCATAGTACCAAACCTTAGATAAAAAATTTTAAGTCCCAAATAAACAAATTGAAGAACTTGACTTACTTGCTCTCGTACATAGTTTTTTTGAAAGTCTATTTTTAAACTAGTCAGATATTGTCTGTACTTATTCAATTCCTTCAAAGAACATATAACCTACAAAAATATAAACACAAAGTTGTAAGAATCATAACACTTTCTAGAGAAGATAATAATAAGAACATTCATTTTAGTAAGAATTTTGAGATCAAATCTAATAATAATGCACCCTGGTAACAACTTTGAAGGCAGTATCTGTATATAATTCCTTTATCAGCAGGAAATTTCTATCTAAATAATATTATTTTATTAATGTCTTATATCATAGTCAGAAATTTCCTATTCCCACTCAGTTTGCTATTTAAATACCAACATAGTAATGATGTTTAACCCTCAAAAGAATTTATTCTGTCAATCTGTATTCTGCTGGGTTCCATTTGTTGCCAGTTTTCCCAACAGGTATGGGAAATTACTTTTAGATGTAGGGGAAAGGCACTACATTTGGGGGAAAATACATAAATAAATGTGTTATATTATGCATGTCTTTACATACTCAACTTTTTGGTAAATATCTTTTGCTGTTTTTAAAGAAGACGGTCAAGTAGGAAGTAGTTTTAGAAAAAAAGCCACCTGATTTTCCCTGACCCAAATACTGAGTAATTAATTTAATTTTAAATTAAGTATTGCTCAACTAGATGTTGACACAGGCTGCCAGTGGGGCACAGAAGAGCAAGTGTCTATCAAGTCCATAGGTTTCTGCTAGTTAACAGGAAGTAGGTTTCAACATACTTTATTATTGCTGGTGATGTAACCGCCTTTCCTTAGTCGCTTCAGCATATCTTTTCTCTTATAGTATGTTTTTAGATGTGGATCATGTAGATTTTTATAGCTGGGTTTCAGAAGTCGGCAATAAGGATCATTAAGATTAAAACCAAAAGAAGGTTGATAGAGCTGCAAACAAAAAGATACAGAAGTATTATAAATGCAAAATGAATGAAGTCACACTTTTTTCAGTGCTGGGCATGGAATAGAAGCTTCACACATGCTAGGCAAGTGATCTACTACTGAGCTACATCCCCAGACCCAAACATCAATTTGTGAAAATGATTAGGATATTCATCAAAAATAAAACATGCAAGCAGAATCTGAAGTGAGAAAGTGCAGACAATGGGATAATTTGGTAAACCTATTTCCTTTCTCTTCCTGTCCTCTCCCAGAGTATGTTTAGGATGAAGGTGGCAGGTGGAATCCTAATTTGTACATTCTGTGTTCAGTCTGCCTGTGGCCTCAACCTCAGTCCTGACACACAGAGGTCAGACTGACTGTTGTGAAGGAGGAGAGAGTGCATGCCAGGTTTGAGGAGCCAGATGGACAAATACACAGAAATAGGAACCAGCATGGGTATGTGTTTAGGCAGAAAAGACCCCAGACTGTTAAGTTGAAGCTCTGATTGGATATAAAGCTAAATGAGCACTGAATGGAACACCTGAGGCATGTCCTAGGGTCTTCTGTCATCAAAATGATAACTCCATTTGGTGTTTGAAATTCAAGTTGAGATAAAGCATAACCACAGAAAAATGTTTGAAGTTTAATAGCAAGCTGAAAAGGATAAAGAAAAAAACTTAAACTCTATTAAATAAACTAGTTTACCGTTTCACTTATATTTGTAGTATAGAATACATTAGTACTTCCTGGGAGAACTGGTAGCTTGACCCCTAGAGGCATATCCAACAGATGAGATACACCAACTTCTGGAATGGTTCTTTTCTGCGAGCTCTGTCAGATACAATTAGAAAGTTTGTGTTTTCTTCTAGGAAGTTCCATTCAGTTTAGACCAATCAATTATACTTCAGTGGGCTAATACCTCCAAATAAATCAAACAATCACACACAGGATTGAAAGAACTCGCCAGACCAGCAACCCTGAGGACTTTCTTGCTTCTGAGGGTCAACAGCATTGTGTCCCGCCCAAGCCTAGTCCCGGCCGTTGGCAGTGGCAGCGGTAGTGGCAGCTAGAATCACTGGTTGATGGAGGCCAGCGAGTAGACAACGGAATTGTTAAGGATCTGCCGGTTCCCTCCCATTAATGGAGATCTACTAGACTGGACCCACCTGCCTATCTGAAACCCAACCCCCAGGGCCAACAGGAGGACTGGTAGACACTCACTATGCCGCAGTCCTTCTCAGCTTTCAGGGTGCTGGTGGCCACCTTGGTGGCGGCTACTTTGGCACTCTTAGAACAGCTATTGAGGTATAGCTCCATGGCCATCCGTCAGCCCCCAGGGGTCGGGGGCTGGGGTAACAGGCCGTCTTCGTTTCTCCTTTTATACTTTGCCCACTCTACGCTCTGATTAAGTCTGCGCAGCCAAGACCCTGGTTGTTAGGGTAACGCATCAGCCAAGCCACGCCCCTCACAATACTGGGTTCCAGGCTGTGGTGGCGATGTCATCATATGGCATAGGCCCAACGGACGTCTCACTAACCGCCTCTTCCCAACGGACATCTCACCAACGGCTTCTCCCCAGTGGACATCTAGCTAACAGGTGTCACCCAAATGTGCACCATTCATAGGGGGAGGGGACTGAAGCACCACCTTGTATCCAGGATACGCGTGTTCAAGATCCAAGCCTCGAGGCTTCAGTGCCTCAAAAGTTAGGAAAGTGGTCTAAAATCCCGACCACAGCTGGAGTTTCCTGTCTTTTTGAAACTCATATCCCTCATTTTCCAGAATGTATCTGACTTTATCAGTAGGTAGATGGATTTAATTCCTTTAATTCTTCCTGGCCGCCACACAGCTAATGTTCTACAAGTGTTCACATCCATGAGTAATCGTGTGGTTTTTATTAGAATCAGAGGGTGACTTTCCACATTCACCTCCTTTATAGACAAAGTAACCTCCCTTCCCCTTCCCCTAGGCATACTCCCCAGTCCCACTTAGGACACTATGCTTTTGTTAGACTTGAGACTTAGAGGTTTCCACGACTTTATTGAGTTATTACGGATGCTAGCTAAAGGGCAATAGGACTGGTCCTGGGACAAATTTCCAAAGCTAGCAGCATAACTGGATATTAGTTGGAAAAATGGACACCAGGCTTAAAGGACTGGGTGTTTTATAACAAATTTTGGGGAGATGAAACAAATTGTTCACACTGAATTTCATTGACTATGGATGAAAGGGGCAGGGCAACATGAAGTGAACAAAATCCTGGGAAAAGACCTTAATCCATAGAAATGTGTTTGTGCTTCTTGGTTGTTTGGCTTCTCAACACACAGGAAAGGAATATGGAGCAGTTTTTTTTCTTTATTGATTTAGCTTTATGCAGCAAGTTAAAATGGCCTTCTCTTCTTTCCTGCCTCGATTCTCTGGCCCTTTATTTAGATCACCTCCAAATTCTTACCAGTTTCTTCAAGAGCCCAATGCTTCCTCCATTGAATTCTTGTTTCCTGTCCTGGACTTTTCATTTCTCTGGCCTTTCTCTCCCTCTTTTTATTTCTTTCTACCTTTTCAACCAACCAACCAACATCTACTGAGTGCCTGATCTGTGCCAGACACTGTATTGTGTACTGAGGATTCATACTCTCTGTCATCAAGGAGCTCACTATAGTGCAAATATATAAAGGGTTGAGACTGAAACTGACTTTTTAGGAATTTGTTCTTTTTCTCTATGCTACATATGTATCTAGTTTATATACGTATAGACCCAACACACATCATAATTAAACTTCTGAAAACTATTGTAACCATCCAGAGACAAATGAAACATTACTTACTGGAGAAAATGGATTTGAATGACAGAGTATTTCTCATCTGAAACCATGGAAGCCAGAAGGAAGAGGTACAGCACTTTTCAAGTGCGAGAGAAATGAATTACCAACTGTGAGTTCTGTACTCAGTGAAAATACCCTTCAGGAATAAAGAAGAAATAGAGACATTCTCAGAGGAAGGAGGACTAGAATTCATTGTTAGCAAAACTACTCTTGGTGGCTAAAGGAAGCTCTCTAAGCAGAAATGAAATAACACCTATTCTGAGGAAGGGGTGAGGATGAGGAGATTTAAATTCAAATTTAAGTTCAAATTTAGTGATACAGAATGAAAATACAGATAGCTCTTTTCTGTTCTATTTAAAACTTGGATATCCTGAGACTCATTTCATGTCCATGGAAACATGGAGCTCTTGAGGATAATTCACTCAGATCCAGATCAAAGACATGAATACTGTGACTCAGCAAGGTGCAGAGCTGTCCAGTGAGGAATGCAATCTGCTTTCAGTGGCTTACAAAAATGTGGTCAGGAGGCTATAAGTCTGCCTGAAGGGTTATCTCCAGCATCAAGCAGAAAATGTTACAAATGGACTGGGCACAGTGGCTCATGCTTGTAATCCCAGCAACTCTGGAGGCCGAGACAGGAGGATCACAAGCTTGAGGTCAACCTCAGCAAATTAGTGAGACTCTGCCTCAAAATTTAAAAAAATAAAAAATAAAGAGGACTGGGGATGTGATAAAGCACCCCTGGGTTCAACCCATGGTTAAAAAAAAAAAAAAAGAAGAAGAAAGAGTAGGAGGAGGGGGGAGGAGGAGGAGAAAAAAGAGGAGGAGGAAGAGGAGGTGGAGGAGGAGGAGGAGGAAGAAGAAGAAGAGGAGGAGGAGGAGGAGGAGGAGGAAGTTGTTGTTATTGTTGTTATTGTTGCAGCTGATTAAGGAAAATGTGTAGTCAGAGATAAGATCCATCTGCATCACAGTCCTGGAATTGTTGGATAAGCATTTAATTGCCAACACAACAAATCCAAAGAGTAAGGTATTCTATCTGAAAATGAAGGGAGATCACTTCCTGTATCTTGCTGAAGTTGCATGTGATGATGATCAGAAACTGGCAATAGGTATTTCCCAAGGAGCTCACCAAAGGCATTTGATATAAGCAAGAAAGAGATACAACCTCTATACCCATTCCACCTGGGGCTTGCTCTTAACTTCTCTGTATTTTCTTATGAGATCCTTAATGATGCATAACTGCCTGCACACTGGCTAAAATGGCTTTTGATGAGGCCATTGTAGAACTTGATACACTGAATGAAGACTTATACGAGGACAACACCCTCATTGTGCAGTTCCTTAAAGACAACTTAACATTGTGGACATCAGACATGCAAGAGAAGAATGTGATACAGCAGAAGGGGCTGAAAACTAAATATAAATAGAGTGTCATCCTTATTCCCTTTAAGAAACCTTTTAATGTGTCTGCATTCCTTATTTCAGTTATTTCCTGTAACAAAGAAACTCACTCATGTGTATGGAATCAACTTGGGGAAAACGCCATTCCTTGATTTGTGATTGTCTTAGCCTTCTTGGTGTGCAGTTACTGCTGTAGAAAAGTATTCATAGCTTCATTTCATATACACATAATTAACTTCCACATACTCAGTAGTGGACTAAAAATATATCTGGTGCTTAAGTAATCTGAACCAGTTCTGCAAGTTATTGTGCTTTGTATTACTGTGAAAATAAGAAAATGTAGTTAATTACAATTTTAAAATGTTGTACATAGCTTCTTAATTTCTACATGTCCTTCATTATTCTTCTTTGAATGTTTCCTTTTAGTAAGCAACTTCTGCATACTCTTACTCCATTTCTTTTTACTAGGAATCCAAAAGTATTAGAATGAATGGGAAAGGACTTGACATTCCTGTGTATCACATACGATGGAGGTCGTGTCTATCTGTGACAACAGAAGTTGTCACTTACACCTCCTGCTTTGGTGGTTCTAGTATTGGTGTTACTGTGTAATGGAAGTAGCATGTTGCTGCTATAATACAACATTGCTTTTTTGCAAATTAAATTGCATGTGACTTATTGATACAGTAGTGGGGGGAAATTAAAGTACACAAGTCCAAGTCTAAAACTTAGTACTTTTCCATAAAGATTTGTACACATGAGAGAGGGTGTTCAGTTTGTCTACTGATAATTCTTTAGAGAGTTGGACCACTATTATGCTTTGCTAATCATTGACTGCAGTCTCAAAGAAAACCTTGTGAAAATGTCATGCCCTATGTAACAGCAGAGTTACCTAAAATAAAATTAGGTTTGATAAAACAAAAAAAATGGATATCCTTGGATCAGGATTTTAAGAGACTTTATTATACAAGCTATATTTTCTGCTGCAAATGACAGAATTTTATTCTTCTTAATGACCAAATAATATTCCATTATATATAAACACACATATATATATATATATATCACATTTTATTAGTACATTTTAATTACATAAAAATGGGATTCCTTGTGATGTATTTGCACATGCACACAACAATTTGGTCAAATTCATTGTCCAGTACATCACCTTTTCCTCTCCTCCCCAATCCCTATCCTCTACTGCTCTCCCTTCTATTTTCATGAAAAATTTTTTTCTTTCTAGTTTCTATATATGATAAAAGACATACTCCCTTTGACTTCCTGAGTCTGGCTTAGTTCACTTAATATGATGTTCTCCAGTTCCATCCAATTTCCTGCAAATGTCATAATTTCATTCTTCTTTATGGCTATGTAAAACTCCATTGTATAAATATACCATATTTTCTTTATAAATTCACCCATTGATGAGCACCTAGGCTTGTTCAATAATTTGGCTATTGTGAATGGTGCTACTATAAACATGGGCATGCATTTATTGGTATAGTAAGCTGATTTTAATTCTTTTGGACAACATTGGTAGTTTAAGCAAATTTCCCTTTCAGGCAATCTTGGCTTCTTCTATCATGAACCTCAAAATTCTTCCAGCCTCCACCTTTTGCATGTGACTTATTAATACAGTAGTGGGGTTAAATTAAAGTACATCCAATTCCAAAGCCACTTCCATTTTTTTTTTCGGTATTTCTTTCAGCAGTATCCCTCTTTCCAGTACCAATATTAGTATTAGTTTCCCACGATTACCATAATAAAGTACAGAACCACAATCTGGGTGGCTTAACATAATATAAATTTATTGTCTCACAATTCTGCAGGCAAGAAGCTTAAAACACAGGCGTCAGCAGTGCCAGTATTTCCTCTGAAACCTGTAGGGGTATGTGTACTTGCCTCTTCCTACCTTCTGGAAGTTTTCCAGCAGTCTTTGGTGTTCCTTTTGCACCTGAAGAACTCCAATTTCTGCCTTTATTATTACATGGATTTCTGCCTGTGCATCTCTGTCTTCATGTGGCCATGTTTTTTAAGGATACTAGCCATATTGGATTAGGAACCTATCTTATTTCAGTCTGACCTCATCTTAATGAATTTTATCTATGACTTTCTGAGGTACTATGGGTTAGGACTTCAATACATTTTTCAACCCATAACAGAGCCTGAACAGGGTAGGGAAGGCCTTCTTGTGTGTGGTTTGCTCAGGATGGGGAACCACAGCAGGATCAAGATGAAGAGGGCATCTCACATATGTGGGTGTTGTGGTGTGGGTGTCAGGCTCTGAGCATTATGAGCTGCACATCTATGCAGGAAAAACTTATCGAGGCAGCCTGAGCCCAAGCAAGATGAGAAGACCATCTATGAGAGGTGTATCAGGTTCTGAGTCTGAAGAGGCTGAACAAGCCTGTGGTCTACATGGGGATGGAGTTGGGGTTCTGCTATGGCTTGAGTGAGGTGAGACAGGCATCCATGCAGGAGGGATGATTTACCTTGGGGTACTGAAGTCCCAAGCTGTGGACATTGACTTACACGTGGAGACAGCCTGACATGGATCATTAGTGCCATCACAGGACATCCCAAGACAATTAGCAGAACTTAAATGAGGTCTGAAATTTTTGATGGTTTGGATAAGAAAATGTCTTTACTTATGTTAACCACTAAAGTATTTGGGTGATGTGGGGCTTCAAATTGACAACTAGGAAAAAAACTCTCTGAATTATACTTAGCTTTTTTTTCAAATTTCAAAAAAAAAAATAATTAAAAATTCTAAAGCAAATATGGCAAAATGTCATAATTCTAGATACCTGAGTGGTATGTTCACAGGTACTTATTATGACATTACTTATAATTTTATATCTAATTATGACATTCCAAATAGAGAAAATATTAAATATTAAAGGTAATACATGGTTATTATAGAAAAAAAGGAAGTCAATTACTCATGAATTAATTTCCCAAAGACATTAACACTGGGTATATTTCCTTTATAATAAAAGAGAAATATCAAAGCAAACTAAACTTGAAGGTATAAGACTTTGAAGGGAGGGTGATTTTTAAAGTTAGATAAATCATTTTCCATTTTTCACCTTTAGAGGAAATGTTGAAATTATTCAAGTTAGTGGTCTGATTGGAGGTGCGTGGAATGACTTGTACATCACCGCTGGAGTCACTAGAGGGCGCACTCCTATCAAAGACCATGAAAAATCTGAAAATCAAATCTTGAAACATTTTTTGAAATTGTAACAACAACGACAAGAACAACAAAACCTCGATTAAACTTTCCTCTCTCTTTTAAAACACCAGTATGATATCTGGTATCCTTTTTTATTTATCTTGCATCTGATACTTCATGGCTGTCAAAATATTGAAACTTCTATTTAAATCTAATTCTACTTTGCCTAAGGTGGTAGCATAAACCCTCTTGAGGTTTTGTAGGTTCTCCCCACATTCTCCCCACATTTCCACAGAGGCATAATTGTCACAACTACCCTATCAGTAGTCCTATCTTGACTGTTACCTTCCCTTTGTAGCTATGAGACTTGTTTTTATTTTTATAGATTAAAAATAAAAATAATAAAATATTTTACAAGTTTGATAGTTTTCTAGAAAAAGTAAAGAGTATTTTCCACGTTTGAAAGTCAAATCACTCTTGCTATTGAGGTATGTGTTGTAGAAGCTGGTTTTGTGTAAGGAGGTATTTGGGGATCGCAATACTTCTTGGGGACCTTTGGCCATGAAACAAGTCCATTGCCAGACCCAAGATTGTGGTGGTGCACTTATAGTGTCATGACTACATCCTTGAGACACACAGAGGGTCAGAGGTGAGAGAAACCTATCTATGTTTGATGAAATTCTAGGTTTCCTCAAACATTTGATCTGAATTTCATAAGATGTTTTTAAGTCTTAACTTGTACTAAAGGAAAATGTACCCACTTAAAAGTCAGGATATGGGGCTGGAGTTGTAGCTCAGCGGTAGAGAGTTTGCCTAGCATGTGTGAGGCACTGGGTTTGATCTTCAGCACCACATAAAAAATAAATAAAATAAAGATCCATTGATAGCTAATTTTTTTAAATAAATAAAAGTTAAGATACCTTATTTTTAGTGATCTCGGAATAATTATTTTTTTTATCTTAGTACTAAGTTTTAAGCTTCTTTTACATTTTATTTACTAACAATAATAGCTGATAGTTGCTGATTGTTTAAATGTGGCAAGCACCTTGCATACCCATCTGATTTCAGAGTGGGGCTAACATTGTTATTTTCCCATTTTACAGATGAGGGAACAAAGGTCCAGTAATCTTAAATGTTTTAATTACTTAACTTAGGCCTGTAGGATTCCAGGCCTTATTTGTCTAATCATACAGCTATACAGCCTTCCCAAACAGGTAGCTTGTAACACTATGGTTTTGCCCTAAATTAAATTATCTGTTTATGTGAAGTTGTATAAGTAACTAAGCTCCAAAATGCATAAGGGTCATGCACTTTAAAGACAGACAAGCTTTAGGAGATTCACACTGGGTACATGCAGTTGTCACAGAAGAGAACACTGCACACAAACACGTGATGGAAGCACGTATAGAGGAGCAGGAAAGTGGGCCAGTGTCGCTGAAGTAGAATGAGGGAGCAAGTAATAGAAGAAAGGGCCAGGTGAATAAAAGGGATTCAGGTTTTACAAGAACTTATAGGCCTTCATAACTTTTTGAATCTGAATGAAATGAGACATTACAGAGTTTTGAACAGAGATATGAGCTGACTTAAAAGTTATCATTCTGCCTGCCATGTTGAAATTAGACAGGTGGTCAAAGGTAGAAATCAGTTAAGAGGTATATTAGTTTCCTAGAGCTGCCATAACAAAGTGCCACAAACTTGCAGGGCTTGGTGGCACATGCCTGTAATCCCAGTGACTCAGGAGGCTGAGGCAGGAGGATTGCAAGTTTGAGGTCAGTCTCAGCAACTTAATAAGATCTTGTCTCAAAATAAAAAGCTCTGGAGATGTAGCTTAGTGGTAAAATGCCCCTGGGTTCAATTACCAGTACCAAACAAACAAACAAACAAACAACAACAACTACAAAAAGTACCATGAAGTTGTTGGCTTAAAATTACAGGAATTTATTGTCTTACAGATCTGGAAGCTAGAAGTCTGAAATCAAGGTGTCATCAGGGCTATGCTCTTTCTCTGACTTAGGGTAGAATCCTTCCTTGCTGCTTCTTACCTTTGATTCTTGGCATTACATGGTTTGCAGCTGCCTCTGTTGTCCTATGGCTTCCTTCCTGTGTGTCTCTGTCTTCATATGGCCATCTCCCCTCTGTGATTCTCTTCTAATAAGGATAATAGTCATATGGGATTAAGGGTCCACCCTACTCCAGTATAAACTCTTTTTTTAAAGTAAAGTTTTAGTTGTTGGTGGACCTTTATTTTTTTGTTCATTTATTCATATGCGGTGCTGAAGATCTAATCCAGTGCCCACACATGCTAGGCAAGCACTCTACCACTGAGCCACAACCCCAGCCCAGCATAACCTCTTTTTAACTTCTCTAATTACATATGAAATGACCTATTTCCAAATGAAATTATATTCTGAAGGAGTTTAGGACTCCAACATATGTCTTTTTGGGGACACACTTTAACCTATTACAGAAGTCTCTTGCAATAGTTCAGGCAAGAGATAAGGGGAGTTTGGGCCAGGGGGCAGCAAGAGTGGTGGTAAGAAGTGATATGATTATGAATATGTATTAAAGGTAGATCACAAAATCTTTCTTGGTTAATTTGGAGTGGACCTAAAAGAGAGAATAATTAAAGATGACTACAAGGTGTTTGGCTTGAGGAACTGGAAGGATGAAGTTTGCAACAACTGGGGATGGTAAATGCAGAAGGAAAGCAGAGTTTGGAAAAACCAAGGTTTGATTTTGGACAAAGGAAATTTCAGAAGACTGTTAGGCATTCAAGTGGGTAATGTCCACTTGAATGTAGGTATATAAGCGTGGATTCAGGAAGGAGTTAAAAGCTAGAGACAAAAATCTAGGAGAGAATTCTAGCAAGCCTGAGAACCCACTTGTGATGCAAAGAATAAAGCTTAAAATAAAGCTTGCTTTCACTAGGATTGGTTGCTGGGATGCAGATGTAGGACAATGGAGAGTTGAATTTAACCTTGATTCAGGTTCTTCCAAGTAAATATGATGGGAGAGAAAGGTGGAGACCTGCGGACCAATGTAAACAAGTTATTATAATTATGGACCATGGACTTTTAAGTCAGATCAACATGCAAGTGAGGAGGGGGTGTGGAGAGCAAAAACAATGGTTAGGGGTGGGAAGATTGTTGTAGTAGAGGTGTTGGTGTTAGAGGGAATTAGGGAGTAAATGAGGAGAATGGGTGCTTAAATTGAGATTTTATTTTATTTATTTTTAAAGTAAGTTAGTGACAAGCCACTTTATTTATTTTTTATTTTTTAATTTTTTTGTGGTGCTGGGGATCGAACCCAAGGCCTTGTGCATGAGAGGCAAGCACTCTACCAACTGAGCTATATCCCCAGCCCCTTAAATTGAGATTTTAAAGGTGATTCAATAATTTTTAATGACAATATATATAAAGTAAGCATGGGTTTAGGTGGCTGAGGATGGCAAAAGGACAAGATGTGGCCAGGGTTTTATATGGATTATTTATAACATAGGCTATTGTAATGAATGCATATGGGTGCATGTGTATATGTATGTAGACTACACATAGATCTCAAAATCACCAGAAGGGATGACAGAATAGTCATATAGTGAACCATGAACTAAAATCCACACTGATCATGGTCCTTCTGCTCAGGAGGTCGATGATAGCAACAAGAAGGTGTTGTAGGGAACAGAGTATGTTAGGAAAGTATTGGAAAGGAGCCGGGACAGGGAGTTTAAGGAACTCTTATGGACAAGAAATGACAAATAGGAGCAAGGAAATCACGTTTCTTACTTCTGGGATCAATGGTACATGAAATATGAGAAAAAAGTAGCCTCCACTTGTAAGGACTGTACAAAAAGCAGAGGGGAGCCAAACTATTATTTATTTATTTATTGGTACAGGGGATTGAACCTAGGAGTGCTTAACCACTGAGACACATCCCCAGTCCTTTTTTAAATATTGTATTTTGAGACAGGATCTTGCTAAGTTGTTTTGGGCCTCGCTAAGTTGCTGAGACTGAGTTTGAATTTGTGATCCTCCTGCCTCAGCCTCCCAAGCACTGCAATTATTGATGTGTGCCACCATGCCTGGTTTGTACCATCATGCCCAGCACAAACTTTTAATATGGCAGAAATTCAAGGGAAATTTTGGAGAAGCTGAGGATGAAAGGATTTTGCACAGAGCAGGGCAGAAGATTTTGGGAATGTCTGGGAGGGGAGGTAGATTGAGTAAGATTAGGGAATAGAGGAATTAATTTCCAAATGAGTGATAATGAATGATCTAGGTGGTTGGCACTCTCTGTGATAACTGAAGCACATGGGCGTTTACAGCGTGTTGAGTCCTGATGATCTCTTGGCTGGGGGTGGGGGAGCAGATGGTCGGTTTTAATTGTTGCCTCTTCTTGGGGCTGGTATCTTCTGTACTGAGTAGTGGTTGACAATGGGGATTATAGGAGAGATGGAGTGGTGGTCTCCCCAGAAGCATGTGAGACAGTGGACCTCTCTTTGATCTTCTCAAGAGACATATCAGAAGAAGGCTTGATCTTACCAGGAGCTTAATATTGTGACCCTCAGGGCCTCCCTTTTAACCATACTGGGTATTTGTGATAATTTTAATCCTTGACATCTTTCACTCTCACAGTGTTTCTCCTTTCTTTTCCCTATTGATTAATTCTTTATGAACTCCCCTCCCTCCCTCCCTCCCTTCTTTCCTTCCTTCCTTTCTTCCTTCCTTCCTTTCTCTTTCTCTTTCTATATTGCCCAGGTTGGCCTTGAACTTCTGAATTTAAGCAATCTTCCTGCCTCAGCCTCCCAAGTAGCTGGGATTACAGCTGTGCACCACCACATCTGGCTTGCCTCTTTTGTTTTCATAGTTTACTCATTACTTTAAAATAGTATAGTGATGCTTGTTTTTGTAAAAGTGATACATGATCATTATAAAATATTCAAGTAATAGAGGGGACCATAATGAAAAAAATAACTTTAAAAACTCCTCCAGATAACCCTTATTAATGCTAGGTGAACGTCATCTCACACATCTCTATGAATTTTTACATTTGTAGTTATTTAACATGATCTTGAGTTTCTTTTAAACATGAGCCCATTGTTATAAACAGTTTAAATACTATAGACAGTCTAATCTTTTACTTTGCAAATGAGGAAATCCAGTTCTAGAGAAAGGAACTGACCTGTCCAAGGTCACTCATTCAGGCAGTAAGGCCCAGATCTCTTGTATGTTTTGTTTTGCAGTGCTAGGGATATGCTGTATCACAAAGCTATAACCCCACCATCAATGGAGTTTGTTTGTTCGTGTGTTTGTTAAACAGTGCTCTTACCCTGTTACCATCTGCATGGTATACTTCATGTTCTTTCACAATATAGATCTCTGAGTGGACCATTTTGCTTTTGAACTTGTACATTCATTCATCTAGGCATTCAGGAAGTCTTTATTGGACACTGTACTGTCCTTAAAGAAAGGGGGACAGGACTGGGGCTGTGGCTCAGAGGTAGAACACTTACCTAGCATGTGTGAGGCCCTGGGTTTGAACCTTAGCACCACATAAAAATAAATAAAATAAAGGTATTGTGTCCAACTACAACTAAAAAAATATTTTAAAAAAAGAAACTGGGACAGTAAAACCCCATATCCTTGAATGTCTCTTTTATATTCCCCAAACCCAGCCAAGTTAAAGGAACAATGAGAGCAAGCCTGGACTGGAAAGCCAAGATACATATTTCTTGAAGGACACTGACTTTGTCTTACGCACATAAAACTAGGGCAAGCTAGTGCTATCCATAGAAAGCTACTTTCTTCCATGTACACCAGGATAGCTGATCTTCGGGATGCTGATTAGACAAGTAAACTAAGCAAGCTTGTGCTGATGATGTCCCTGCTTCTGCAACCTAATGTATAAACCCCTCTCTCAGTGGTGACTGGTTCAGAACTACGGGCACTGTAGAAAGGATATATGTCACTTTTCCAGCCAGTCGCCACTGGACAAACACCATGAGGGAGAGGAGGCACTGTTTGTCACAGCACCTTAAGAATGGAAATGCCTCTGAACTCTTGGAGCATTCACTGATTTCTTCTAAGTTTTCCCCAAAAAATCATATGTCTTGAATGCCATTTCTGGGCACTTTCTTTGGCCTCTCTGCAGCCTGCCCTACTGCTCTGGCTGGGCTGTGGTTGTGATACATGCTCATTGAATACCGGGCAAAAATGCTAGGTATTGGAGATGTGGTGTCTGACCTTGCTAAACTTACATTCTACAGAAAGCACAGAAAGTTTGTGCTGTACTCCTCAACCCTCTCCAAACAGGTTACTTGTTTATAACATCAGATCCTTCAGTGATGATGGACAAACATAGTATAAATTGTTAGACTTAAAATACTAGTAATTTTTAGACTACTATTGTTAGACATAGTAATTGTTAAGACAACAAGTATAGTAATATGCCACAGTCTGGCTGGGCGCAATTCAGGAGCCACTTGTCAAAAGAAACAAACTTTATTTTTAGAACACACACACCAAACCACACAGCTCCTCAGGAAAAACCTTCAGAGCCCAACTGCCACCACTGACTTCCCACAAGCCTCTCAACCTCCCCCACTCCTCCTGCTCTTGAGGCTGATTGGCTGGGTCGTGTGGGCAGAGCCAAAAAAAGTCCCCCAATGAGCAGCTCCGTGGTCTGAAAGGGCGGGGAAACAGCCCAATGAGCATCACCACAGAGGAGCCAATCAGTTGGCAGCTAAAAGTTTGCTGGGGCCGCTGTGAGCCAATCATCAGCTGGCAGCTGGAAGTTTGCTGGGGCCCCTTCGGCTGTGGCTCTCAACAGTAATAAGTAATAAGACAATAAATAGTGATAAATATTAGCGAAATCTCTGAAGTCTAGAATGCTTTTCTGTAACTATAGTTCTTTTAAATTAATTTAAAAATACTGGTATTACATATAAAACATAAAACATGCCCATTTAACCATTTAACATTTATAAATATGGTAGTGGCACATTTCTATAATCCCAGCTACTGGGGAGGCTGAGGCAGGAGGATCACAAGCTGAAAGAGCAACATAGTGAGACCTTATTTCAAAATAAAAATTTAAAAAAGGGCTGGGGATGTAGCTCAGTGATAGGGCACTTGCCTAGCACGTTGCTGATCCTACCTTCCAGAAATAAGACTACTAAATATTTTGATGTGTGTCCTCAGTAACTTTTTTCTGTGCTTATACAAATTTGTTTTTTAATAATAAAAGGATTGTGTAATTGTTGCAAAAATTCAAGTAATAATTCAAATACAGAAATAGCTATATAGTATAAAGAATAAAAGTTCCTCACATTCTCATCCTCAATCCCAGATCTCATAGGAAACTATTAACATATTGGTATTATTTCTCTCTCTCCCTCTCTTCCTTTCCCTTATCTTCCCTTCTCTGCTCTTCTCTCTCTCTCTCTCTCTCTCTCTCTCTCTCTCTCTGTATGGGGTATGGGATTGAATGCAGGGGTGCTCAACAAGTGACCATTGATGTGAATATTTCCAAATAATATTCTGTACATTTACACACACACACACACACACACTAAAGAATTTCTTTCTTTTCTTTTCTTTTTTTTTTTTGTTTTAAGCTAGAGTGTCTGGAAGTTTAAAGTTCAGATGTCAAGGGCATGGTCTTGTTTTTTTTCATTTTCTACAAGTAGAACAATGCAGCCATATGCCGTTCCCTCTCAGATTTAGTATCCAATGCTTGGAATGTGAGCAGATGCTAAAGGCTATTAATGAAGTCCTTGAAGGGAAGCCCATTTGTGTATGTTGTAGATGCAAGGCTAAAGTTGAACACATGTATTGGCCAAATGAGCAGCTGGCAAGGGGGTTGGAAAAGGAAGCACACTCTGACATTGGTTGCAAGTTGCTAGTTCATGGGAACCACATCACCTAGGGCAGTGTCCCAGCATTCCTCTAATTTAGGAAATGGAAGCAATACTTACGGCCTTATAACCTTTTAACCTCAATTTCTGCATTACTGTGTAGCAAACATAATGGAGAAAGAAAAAAATCTGGAAAAATACTCTGACATGGTCTAAGTAAGATTGGCTTTTATCAGGTCTAAAATTGGGAAACTCCAAATTTTCTCTTTCTTATTCCTCAGATACAAAGGATAAGCCTCAGTAATATATGCTTGATTAATGGTAACTCTCTAAACTCTTTAATGTCATCTAGGTACTCTTCATTACCAAACACCACATGTGCTCTTCTTTCAGTTGAGTCATACCCACGCAGCTGCAGAGGACACAGTGGTGATCTCTGTCACACCAACAATCAGATATTTGTTGTAATAGCCTCCTAATCAGATAGCACATGAAACTTCAATGAAGTCGTTAGAACCAGACTTAAAATAATTAACCTTTTCTAATTTAAAAGGCCTAACAGGGAATGGTCTCTGTGACAGGTATAAAATTCCATTTCTTCTAGAAAATTACTCACCCAGCAGATGCTCCTTCTGACTGAAAGAGAAATTTCATTGAAAAAAATAACATTCACCTTTTATCATGAACATTGCACAGGCACAATGCATTAAGGCAGTAACTTTCCATGTAGCAATCCATAACCTTGATGCTCTCATTGATAATATTCATTGTCCATAAGCAGATTATAAATATTCACCTGTTTCTATTCTTCATCAGTGTCTAGCAAGAACACCAGAATTCTGCTGGGTGTGATGCTGCACACCTGTAATCCCAGGGATTTGGTAAACTGAGGCAGGAAGATTACAGGTTCAAAGCCAGCCTCTGCAACTTAGTAAGGCCCTAAGCAACTTAGTGAGACCCTGTATCACAATAAAACATAAAAAGGGTGGGGATATGGCTCACTGGTAAGGTGCCCCTGGGTTAGATCTAGTACAAAAAAGAGAGAGAGAGAGAGAGAGAGAGAGAGAGAGAGAGAGAGAGAGAGAGAGAGAGAGAAGAAAGAAAGAAAAGAAAAAAATATATGACACTTGAATTCAAATGCTTAGGGTCCTGGAGGTCTGAATGCATCGTAGTATTAAGCTTTCTCAAAAAATATAAAGTAGGTTATGAGCCAAAGCTTTAAATTGAAAATAGATATTTTCTGGGGAAAAAAGTAATACTATTTCCGCTGCCAAAGAGAAGAATCAAGATCAAGAGGAAGAAGCTATTTTTATACCATAGTGCAAGATAAGAAAACTTTGATCTATTATTTGGATGTGACCTTGGGTTTAACTTGGTAAAACTTGCAGTGGTTTTCTGGAGTACTTACCCTTCTCCCCTACACAGAGCTATACACATCTACAGACAATTTTGTGGAGTCAAGTCCAACGTAAATGCTGTGTGCAGTCAGAAGAGACTGCACACAGCAGCACACAGGTTGTTGAAAGGCTGGCCTCCGTGCCCTGTCTTGCACAGAGGTCCTAGAAAGGAGTTCCTGGAGGAGCTGGGTGGGCATTAGCAATGGGAGAAACAATGGAGTCTATAGCACCTTTGGGCTAAGCATTGTGAAGTTTGGGAGGAAGTTAGCGATGATGTGGGGTTGTCGATCTTTACTACATCAAGCTTGCTGAGTGCTAACTGGAAGGTCAGGGCATAGAAGTAAAGGGTTCTGAAAACTGTGGCTGATATTTGTCTATTGTTCTTTTCCATTTTTCCTTCTCTTTTTCTTTCTTCTTTCCTTTTCTTCCTGGGGCAGGAGTGTCAGGGATGGAATTTAGAGAGGCTGTGAACTCCTGAAATTTCAGCAGAGGGAAATACCTATAGTTTGCCTAAGTGCATCCCAGTTGTCAAGTTTCAGAACCTCTGCCAGGTGTGGTGGTACAGGACTGTAATCCCAGCAGCTTGGGAGGCTGGGGCAGGAGGATTGCAAGTTCAAGGCCAGCCTCAGCAACTTAACTAGACCCTGTCTCAAAATAAAACAAAATGTTCTGGGGATGTGGCCCAGTGCATAAGTTCCCCTGGATTCAATCCACAGTACAAAAAAAAAAAAACAAAAAAAACCCTTATTAAATATTTTCAATTTAGTTTTTACCTCTTTAGGACAGTTGCTCTTAATAGATTGCTCATCTGTATCATTTCTGTGAGGATCTTGTATTTTGTAGCTCTATCAAAGAACAAGCTTTCTAATCAAAACTAGCAATTACTGAGCTTACTCTGCACCAGGGACTTAACTTATTAAATAATAGTACTCACCCCTTAGGGTTGTTGTAACAATTGAGTGAGCTTAAGTATACAAAGTACTTAGTGCAGTGCCTGGTATACAGCAAGCTGTCAATATGTGAGTCATTATCTCCGTTATCACTGCTATTACTACTGCTACTATTGAGTTAATGGAATAACCGCAGCCAAAGGCCTTGCAAAGCAAAGTGCAGGATGTAATTATGCAAGACTTTTGCTACATACAGCAAGCTACCAGGGAATGAGAGAGTACAAGTTTCTTAGGATGGAGCAGATATACATTGGTCTGGAAGCAACAGAAGGAGTGAGGAATAGGCTGATAACTGTCCCCACTCTGTCCCTAGGGATAAGATGAGGCTGCTTTTGAAGATGGTGTCTAACAAGGCTGGCTACTGCAGTAAGTAAAAACACATCTGGATTTGGATTCATTCCTACCTAGCTGTGCCATTCACAAGCTGAATGATCTTGGATTAATCAATGAAGTATTCTGAGCCTCAGTTTCCTCATCCTTAAAATGACAGAGCTGATAGAACCTATCTCAGATGGCTGTGTAATGATGTGTGGGATAATACGTGTGAAGTAACCTTAGGTGCCTGCTATCTAATGATTGCTGCTGCTATTATTCTTAACCTTTCAATCACCCATAAAGCCCATTCACAGCTGAGAAAACTGAGGCTAAGAGGAGCTAAACAGCTTGTCCAAAGCACAATTGATTTGCATGACCCAAAGCCTCTGATCTTTCTACCACTTCATGATCTCTCTCAGAAACATTGTTCTTATTCCAGAAATGAGAAGCACAAGGTCAGCTATCACCTAAAAATTACAATAACAAACCCCAAACATGCTTCTCAGCCCTTGAGGCAGCCCAATTGCTCATTGCACTGGCTTTGAACTCCAGAGAAAAGGAGCTGTTTGTAACCTACAGTTGGGTGGAGCTATTTTTTTTTCCTCTCCAATGCCAGCTTTCTTTTTTTTTTCTCCACTAAATTAGTGTCATTTCAGTGAAACAAAGGTGTTTCTGATGTTTCAGCCTTTTCATCTTCCAATTTCTTGGAAGCTTTTTATTTTCAGACAAATTACTGCTGCCCCAAACACACGGACCTCAAATCTAAGGATTTTCTGGATCCTCAACATCTTTCTGAGAATGATGCTTAATGCTGGGCTCAGATTAGATGGGAAATGCTGGCCATCATGCTCGAAGGAGACCTCCTTGCCTTTCTTATTCCTTACATGATGCTGCATTCACACCTCTGGCAGCAGCTTTTTGGCATATGGCTTTGCTGGCTGTGGCACCTGATAATCTCGGCAGCTTTGGTGTACTTCTTTTTTTGAAATAGCATGCCCTTTAAGGTGTTGCTCACACATACCCTGTTGAATACCCGTAGCATATGGTGTTCCTAGAGTCTCACTATTCTTTACTCAGGAGAGGGGTGAAAGGGATACATTCATCTTGCTGATCTGGGGAAAAGCAAAGATTCAGTCAGATTAACCTCTCAGGAAAATTATTGGAATTGTGAGTGGGAATCATCATAAACTGCACAGTCTGAATTTATGTGACAGAAAGTTATTGAATGTGTATTATGAAGAAAGCATGTGCTGAATATTGTAGGGATACAAACACATGGTCTCTGTCCCTAAGGCTAAAACACATCTTTTAAGGTCTTCATAGAGTTTCAAAAGCAGGTTTCAAAAGGAAAATACTCTTCTCCTCCTCACAAAAACATATTCTTTGGGAAGCCAGTGTCTGTAGGGCCAGAGAAAGCTTTAGAAGAAAGTGATAACTTATTTGGATGTGGTATAAAACAGATGCTCAAGAAATATTTGTTAAATTGGGATCAGGCAGATGAAATACAGAAAGGTCATTTGTAAGTGGAAGAATGATTCAGTGAGTAATATTGCAGAGGCAAGAATGCTAACAAGGGGTACTGGGGAAAGAAAGTGGTGAAGGCCAGAGTAAAAGATGTATGTCACTGTAATCCCAGCAGCTTAGAAGGCTGAGGCAGGAAGAATGTGAGTTCAAAGCTAGGCTCAGTAACATAGTGAGGCTCTGAGCAACTCAGTGAGACCCTGTCTCTAAACAAAATACAAAAAGGGCTGAGCATGTGGCTCAGTGGTTAAGCACCCCTGGGTTCAATCCAAAATGATGTCACAGAAGAGTGGAGAATAAGGCTAGAAAGCAGGATTGCAGCCTGGAATGCCATGCTGAGCATTTTGCCCTTTGATTAGTAGGTGTCTGGGACCTATTGTAATTATTGAGCATAAAAATGATGGCCATGGACTTATTTCCTCAGATGGCTCTGATGACAGAATAGATGGACATTGTTTTTTTTTTCTTTTAACAATAGTTGGAGAGAGATCAAGAGAATGAGTATGAAGAAAAAGTTTACCCTGGTGATCAGATGCATTTCAAACTCCATAAGGAATACTTTCGGTAGAATGATGGATTAGGAACTAGATCTCCAAGGTTTAAAGGAAAGAGTGTTATAGAGGAGGGATTGTGAGCAAGCCTCAGCATCTCAAGGGCTGAGGCACTAGAAGAAAAAGTTTGTGGAATCATAAGCATCTCTGAAGTTAGAGAAGAAGTGGCCTGTGGAGAGGGAAACATTGGAAATGAGGGAGAGACTGACTGATTCATACAAAAAGATCGTGGAGGAGGAGGTGGTCCAGCTGGGAATCAGTGGATGGATTTTCCTTGAAAAGGAGGATTTTTTTTTTCTGTCTCAGAAATGGGACTAAAGGAAGCGAGATGAAAGGACATGTCTTGAGGAAGAGAATGAGCCCCAAGAAAAGGAAGGGGTGGCAAGTTTGCTCAGGCCTGCACATGGAGCTTAGCCCTCTCAGCACAGGGCTCAGAGTGAACACCCTTCTCAAAGCTTTGTTCATCTTCTTCCACACAACTCATGGCCTGATTGATTCTCTTCAGCTTCAGTCAGAGACAACTTGACAGCAAGTTTCTGGTGGACTTCAGACAGAGCATAAATTTCTGGTGGGCTTCAGACATAGTATAAATGGCTGTCCCCTGAGAGCAGGCTATTCTGGACACCTAGGCATCCTCATTACACAGCCAATTAAACTACCATCACTAGAAAGGGATCGCTGGCAGTTCAAGGTCTCCTTGAATAGACTTTGCATTTCCACATTCACACCTATCACAGCCTTACACTCAAGGATCTCCCAACCACTGCAAGGGGAAGATGTAAACATGACCCTGAAGCAGCACTTTCTCAAAGTGGGGGTCCCAGAAGATCTTACTCATTAGATAATAGGCAAAATACCTTTCAGCTTTCAGAATAGAAAGGAGCTCAGGCAGCTCTCTAAACAGCAGGAAACTGGAGATTTTTGCTCTTGGGGCTGCAATTGTAGCTCAGTGGTAGAGTGCTTCCCTAGCAATGTCTGAGGCACTGGGTTTAATCTTCAGCACCACATAAAAATAATATAAAGGTTTTGTGTCTATCTACAAACCAAAAAATTTTAAAAAATATTTGTGCTCTTTTGCATCCATCTAGACAGAAGCATCTCATCTCCTCAGCATCTGGCTTTCCAGAAGGTTCCTAAGGGAGGTCCCTGGGTATTGAGCCCACTAAGCCACAGTCTGGGTTTTCCTCATAGAAAGGTTCCAGCCCTCTTGTAAATACATCTTTCAGAAACAAATTTATCTGGTTCCACTTAAATGAACTGGGAAATGACCCAACAGAAAGACTGAAGCAGGGGAGAGAGGGACGTGTGCCAGTTATACCATTGCATGGGGAGTGGCCACGCTGGGCCTTTTTCTTTTGGCAGGAAAATGTTGACTTTTTGAATACAACACACTTTCCCATCTACTTAACTATGTTATTTAAATAAATTGCTTTGCTCTTGAGGGACCTTATACTCCTTGGCTCAGTGAGAACCTGGTAGATTGGATGCAGAAGGAGCTGTCAATGTGGAATCTAATAGAGTTTCAGTGTGGGAATATTAGGGGTCAGGAGCAACCTCACATTAGTTATCGCATCTTGTCATTAGATGACATGGATATTACTATAAAGAGGAAATCTGCAGGGAGTACAGAGAGGAAAGCTATAAATTGGCTAGAAGTACGAGATTTCAGTGTGAAAGCAAGTGATTGTATTCGAGATCTGAACACCAAACCACTCCACAGACTGCTCACACTCCCTGCTGCCCTCTAACCTCTCATCACTTTTTACCCTTTGAAATATTGTCAAGTTTGGATTACTCGTTGGTTCTTTTAAAACAAGGTCAGATCCTCTTCCTTAGTGCTACCAGCTGACAAGGGTTCAGAGGCAGCAAAGTCATTTTAACACCAGCCTAAACAAACTTAATTAGGGAAGCTGTTCTGTTGCCAAAAATCACCTAGTGCATTCCCAAAGCCAGATTTAAAGGGCTGGTGGATGTTCTATTGTTTGTTATCATCTGCCTTATTGTTTTCCTTCTTTCGTGCAGGACAAGACACACAGGAGCTTATTAGTATCCTGATACCCACAATGACCACCTAGCTGTGTGACCTTGGCTGAACTACTTAACTTCTCTGAGCCTCAATTCCTCCGACATAGGCTGGAGATAATAATGGTACTTATGTCTGAGGACTGCTTTGGTTGTTCAATGAAGTAATACATTTGGAGTGAATAGCACAATAGGCACAAACACACAGTAGGCACTACATCCCTGATTGTTATTTAATGATACAGTAACAGCCATTGAAAGCAAATATGAAATTAATTAAGTGCATATGAACCCACAGGTTGATTTGTTTTATTTGGCTGATTAGAAGGGTTTTGAAAAGGAAAGAATAAATGTCAAGACAGAAGGGTAAATAATGAAATATATGCTCATTTTCTTTGCATCTGAGGATTTCATAATTAAGACTTTAAACTAAGAATGAGAAGAGTACAGTAATGTGCTCTTGCTAAAGTCCTCAAAACTGAAGACAAGGAACTTCTGTGTTTTGTCACCCATAAACTTATAACATCACTATTGCTATGGGTAAAAATACATATTTTTAAATGCTGGTATCCAGGAGCCTATACCAGGTTTTAGCTCAGATATGCAGCATCTTGTTTCTTTTTGATGGCCACATCAAAAGAAGCAGTATATGTAAAATGCAGTCTCTTGGACACCCATTCTCAGAGATTCAAATCCAGGAGAAGGAACCACAAGCATCATGGGTAGTTGAGACCTCAAAAGTCCAAGAGTTAGAAATGGAAAATCATTAATTAGTGGGACCCAGCATTCCTCTACCCCACTGCACCCCTAGCCATCCCACGATGCCTAAATAACTCAAACCACTCTGTGGTCTGAGATTCTTTATTAGCCATTGTATCTTTTATTTGGCATGGCTTTAGAGCCTCAGCACACCTCTGCTTGTCTCCTGCGGGGTGTGTGGGGGGATGAGTCCTTAAGTAAGATTTGCCCTCTGCTCCTGACATGAGCTCCCCCTCCAGAGTCCTGTGTCATTACCATAATTGTCTCCCAACCTCTGATTAGACTCAAACATGACAGTAGCAATCATGTTTCATCTTCAACTTGTAATTGGATGCAATATGGTGATTATGCATCCTGATCGAAGGGCATTTCCATGGGATAATAAGTGCTCACAATAGCAATCTCCTTGGGATGTTTTTGCTTTTGGCTTATAGCTGCATATCTTGTCCCAAGCTCCCTGCCCCCACAGGGAGGGCATGACTTCAGCATCTGCTGCTGATTTTTGCCTTGATTTTCCTCATCAAACACATATGCATGCGCGCGCGCACACACACACACACACACAATCTCATTTGGTGCATCTGTTGTTAATTGGCTGCCTGTCGTGGCTGGTCCTTCTTGGGCTCTGTCCCCTTTTTCCTCAAACAATCCCTCTAATCCTCAGGTCACTTAGAATGGAATTGAGAAAAAAGATCTGCGAATAATATCTGTAGAAGACTAATTTTTATTCTTCTCCATCAGTGTGTAGGATTTCTTTTTCTTCTTTTATCCTTTTTCTCCTTATCTCTTTTCTCTCTCTTTTTTTTAGTTTTATTGATTTTATTTTTTAAATACATGACAGTGGAATGCATTACAATTCTTATTACACATATATACCACCATTTTTCATATCTTTGCATATAGAGTATGTTCACGCCAATTCATGTCTTTGTACATACACTTTGTTTTTTTTGCATTACAATTCTTATTACACATATATACCACAATTTTTCATATCTCTGTTGGTATATAAACTATGTTGACACCCAATTCGTGTCTTCATACATGTACTTTGTTTAATGATGTCCATCACATTCCACCATCCTTGCTAATCCCCTGCCCACTCCCTGCCCCTCCCACCCCTCTGCCCTATCTAGAGTTCATCTATTCCTCCCATGCTCCCTCTCCCTACCCCACTATGAGTCAGCCTCCTTATATCAGAGAAAATAATCAGCATTTGTTTTTTTGGGATTGGCTGACTTCACTTAGCATTATCTTCTCTAATTCCATCCATTTACCTGCAAATGCCATGATTTTATTCTCTTTTATTGCTGAGTAATATTCCATTGTGTATATATGCCACATTTTTTTATCCATTCATCCACTGAAGGGCATCTAGGTTGGCTGCACTGTTTAGCTATTGTGAATTGTGCTGCTATAAACAGTGATGTGGTTGGGTCCCTGTAGTATGCTGTTTTTAAGTCCTTTGTGTATATACTGAGGAGAGGGATAGCTGGGTCAAATGGTGCTTCCTTTTCCAGTTTTCCAAGAAATCTCCATACTGCTTTCCATATTGGTTGCACCAATTTGCAGTCCCACCAGCAATGTATGAGTGTACCCTTTCCCCCACATCCTCGCCTACATTTACACTTCTCAGAAGAGGGTATACAATCAATCAACATCATCTCTAGCAATCAGAGAAATGCAAATCAAAACTACTCTACGATATCATCTTATCTCTTTTCTCCGTTAAAAGAAGCAGGTCTATGGGTCTCTCCCTCTCCCCATGCTCCTCCCTCTCTCCATTTGTAACTGGGAAGTTAGCATGGGAGAGTGTAAAAAGCCCAGTGTTCAGATCACCCAGTTCTGACATTTTCTAGCTGTGTGAACCTAGGCAAATCATCTCACCTCTTTGAGCTTATGTTTCATTTTATTTTTTATCTCTAAGATAGGCATCATTGTGCTTATGATATTTTGCACTGTGTCTGGAGGAATACACTATACATGAAAGTGCCACAATCAGAGTGAACATTTGATAAGGGCTAGTCATTGTTTTGATACTTACCACATAGTTTTTTTTCCTTTCTGGTATTGAGGATTGAACCCAGGGCCTTGCCCATGCTAGACAAGCCCTCTAAAGCTGAGCTATATCCCCAGCCTTTTTTATTATTTATTTTGAGACCTGGCCTCGCTAAGATGCTGAAGCTACACTCTAACTTCTGATCATCCTGCCTCAGCCTCCTGGGTAACTGGGGTTATAGATATGCATCACTACATCGGTGTGAATATAATATATTCACACATGTAAATAGCTTTAGAGTGCTTGTTTTGTTTTAATGAAATAATGTGTGTAAATATCTTAGAACAGAGCCTTGGATACTTGCACAACTAATAATTGTTCCCTCCCTTCCTTTTTTGAAAAGGAGGAAGAAAAAACACCAAGAAATCTCAAGGGCTCCTTATAATGAGGTCATCATTGTTTCAGGTACATCTGACCTAATTAGTGCAACAGACAACAGTTCCCACTGCTCCTTAAAAATCTCTGTGTCTTGCTCACTTTCTGGCCTAGGCCCAATTCTGCACTTCCATCAACCCTTATGTCATGGTTTCTCTATGATTTTTTTGTGTGTGGCTCCAGGGCTTGGTGATGTTGAATCAAAGGTTATTTTTGGGAATCATTCTCCACCCACCACCTCATTCTTTTCTCATCTTTACCTCTCTTTACCCTGCATAATCATCTGGTGGCATTCAGGGTTTGAGAAGATGCTAAACTCAGTGCTATATTCCTATGTCTTCTGTGTTGTAATTCATTGATTTTTTAATTTGAGCTTTAACTGATTTTTCTTTAATTGAAAAAAATCATATCATAACAGATTTTGGAGGACACTTAGAGACCATAAGTCCAAGCCACTCATTTTATTTTATTTTTTCCTTTTTATTGGCACATTATAATTATACATAACAGTGGGATTTATTATAATATATTCACACATGCACACCATAAAACAGTATAATTTGATAAATTTCATTCCCCAGTACCTCCATTTTACCTCCCTTCCCTCCTCTTGGTCCCCTTCTTCTCTTCTACTGGTATCCCTTCTATTTTTAAAAATCTGTTCTAATTAGTTATACATGACAGTAGAATGCATTTTGATACCATATTGTGCACACATGGAGCACAACTTCTTGTTCCTTTGGCTGTACGTGGTGCAGAGTTACTCCAGTAGTGTAATCATAGATGAATATAGGGGGATAATATCTGTCTTATTCTACAATCCTTCCCATCCCCACAGTCCCACACCTCCCCTCACCCCCTTCTATATAATCCAAAGTTCCTTTATTCTTTCCTATCCCCCCTGCCCCACTATGGATCAGTATCTGCTTATCAGAGAAAACATTTGGCCTTTGGTTTGTTGGGATTCCAAGCCACTCATTTATTTTTTTAAATTTTTTTAATTCCAATTTGTTCTATATGACAGCAGAATGCATTGCAATTCATGCTACACATATAAAGCATGATTTTTTCATATCTCTGGTTGTATACAAAGTATATTCACACCATTCGTGTCTTCATGCATGTACTTTGGATAATGATATCCATTTCATTCCACCATCAAGCCATTCATTTTAAAGTTAAGGGTTTGAGACTCCAGAATGTCAACTTATTTGTTCAGGGCAATGGATTCATGACATAGTTGAAACTGGACTCCAATACCTGATACGTACCCAAGTGTTTGTTCCTCTATAGTACACTTTTTAAAACAAGATCCTCTTATATATTAAGCTATAAGTTACAACTTAATTACTTTTATCTATGGTAAGGTCTCCCATTTTTTCTATTGTTCCTGGCTCTCCCACTATTAATACATTGAACTGTGTCCCTTAAAACTTGTAAGTTAATGTCCTAATCCCTAGTATCTCAGAATGTGTCCTTACCTGGAAATAAGGTGTTTACAGGGGTAATCAAGTTAAAATGAGATAGTTATGATAGGCCTTCATCCAATATATTGATGTCCTTACAAAAGAGTAAATGTTGATACAAAGACATTGCAGAGTTGAGAAGATGCAATGACACAAAGAGAGAAAACAGACATGTGACTACAGTGATGCCTCTATAAGGCAAAGAGCAGCTAGAACTGGCAGCAAATTCAAGGAATGAACCTCTTCTAAAGCCCTAAGAGAGCATGACCCTGCTGACACCTTGATTTTGGAATTCTAGCTTAGAACTGTGAGACAATAAATTCCTGTTGTTATAAGTCACCTGGTTTGTGGGACTTTGAAATGGTAATCCTAGGAAACTAATACAACCACCTTGGATACTTTTAAAATCTCCAAAAGGTAAATATTGTTAGCAGGAGAGAAATTTGTTAAAAGAGCAAAAGTCTCTCAGACATGACTTATCTACTTTAGATTACATTATATTTGTACCTGGGAGTCAAGTAAAATATTCACTGTGTCAGTGTTATGATTGTTGTTTAGCTCTTTTGCATTGGTCAGGGTTCTCCAGAACCAATAAAAAATATTGATCCAGATTTCTATCTATCTACTTATCATCTATCAAGAGAGAGGAGAGAAAGAGAGAGAAAGAGAGAGGGGGGAGGGGGAGAGGGGGAGGGGGGTGATTACAGGAATTGGCTTAAGTGGTTATGGAAGCCAAGAAGTCTCACCATCTTCTGTCTGCAAGCTGGAAGGAAGCTGGTGTTATGATTCAGTCTGAACGCCTGATGAACTATTGGCTAAGGGTGGACAAGGATGAATGTCACAACTGAAATACAAAGTTCCCCTTTCTCTGCTATTTTTGTTATATTTGGGCCCTCGATGGATTCAATGATGCCTGCTCACATTGATAAGGATCATCTTCTTTACTCAGTCTACTGATACAAATACTTATCTCCTCTGGAAGCACCCATAAAAACACACACACAGAAATCATGTGTTGCCAGCTGGCTGGGAATCCCTTAGCCCAGTCAAACTGACACATAACATTAACCATTACATCTTCAACTAAATGTATAAGATCATTTTATTATTGTTTAGTTGCTCATGATTTTCTGAGACTTGAAGAATTTTGGAGGAATATGTTTTGGTTTGTGGCTACATAGGGTAGATGTGCTGGCTACCAGTGTTCCTCTAGGCATAGTTATAGGTTTTGAGGACCATTACAAGCCCACTTTCATGATCTTCTCCAGATACACCTTTCAAGTTGATGCATCTGGGCCATGCTAACATAAGGTCCTTTATATTATTGCCTTGGTGATGCAGCTGTCACTACAATCTCACAAGAGAGTGACAAGATCCAGAGCTGGGTTTTTTTCCAAACATCAAAGCCAAGAAATTCATACTAATAATTACCCTCTCCTCCATCCTGGCACTGGTCCGTTAATAAGAACTGTCAATACACATGCAGTGTTAATCTATACCCGGTAATACCCAGGCCAGACTTCATGACAGATGCTTGGAAAATTTCATAAACAGGGATCTTTGCTTTTAATCCTCTTGATGGTGTTTTCCCAGAGCTGTGTTTGTATGACTGCTGAAAGTTAGATGGTTAACAGTGCACTGTAAGGACTACATTGAGGTCAAGGAGAAGAAACTGGGGCTATCTAGCTACGATTAAAGCAATTGACTATAAAAATTGGTATAACTTTACAGAGGGGCATTACTAATGGATCCTGTGGAGCAGAAGGAAAACAGCATGGGTTTTGGCATCACCTAGACTTAAGTCTGAATTCTATGTGCCTTTAGAAATATGACCCAGATTCACTGAGCTTCAGAAGTTTCTAAAAATAGGGAAAATCCCAAACATTTCATGGGTTAAAAGTATAATATAGCTAACATTAATGTACTCACCAACAAGCTTGAAAATAATTATATATTATAAATATAGTTGTAGCCTCATGTGTATCCTTCACCAAGCATGCTCCCTTCCTTGCCCTTCTCTGCCGCTTTCTATGGTCCCACCATGCACACACCAAAGCAATTAATACTGAAAACTCAAAAAAGACTCAGACGTAGAGAAAGTAAAATTGCTTCTGAAATGGCAAGGGAGGTAGAAACTCTTATTGCCAGGTTAATTAGTATATCTGGCAAGAGACTAGCAAAAGGATCTGTTTAGGGAAAACATGGATGGTGTTTCTACTTTTTAAGTAGAAATTAGAACCTGTCAGGAAAATATTACATTTCTAGAAGGCTGAGTGCTTTTCTTTACAAGACCAGATTGTCACTGAAAAGAGAGCTCAGTGAGCATTGGTCCTATGTGGGTGTGATGGTTAAATTTATGTATCAGCTTGGCTGGGCAATGGTACCCAAAATTTGACTACCATCATTCTAGGTGTTTCTGTGAAGGTGTTTTTGAATGAGATGAACATTTAAATTTGTGGACATTGAGTAAAGTATATTACTCCTCATAATATGGGCAGGCCTCATCTAGTCATGTGGAGGCCTAAGATAAAAAATATGACTTTTTGTGAGCAAGAAGGAATTCTGCCTCTGTTATAGTTTGGATCCAGAATGTCCCCCAAATCACTTCAATAAGTGAGACCTAGTTGGAGGAAGCAGGTCCCTGGGTGTATGCATTTGAAGGGTATTTTTTGTCCCCCTCATCTCTGCTTCCTGGCTATCCTGAAGTGAGAGCTTTGCTCTGCCACACACTCCCTGCTCTGATTTTGATTTTCTGCCTCATCATAGGCCCAGAATCAATGGAACCAAGTGATCATGAAAAATAATCTGGGAAACTGTGAGGCAAAATAAATCTCTTCTCCTCTAAGTTGATTTTTTTCAGGTATTCTTTCACAGCAATAGAAAGCTGATTAACGGTATCCAAATGGTACTTGAGATGCAATATCAAGTCGACCCTGGGTCTCCAGCCTGCTGGTTTGACCTAGTAGGTACTCACTAAAGAAATGACCAAGGAAAAGGCAGAGACATTTGGAAGTGCAGAATTGAGTTATCACATATGTACTAGGCTTATTAATTTAAAAAGTAGGTTAAGGAACATTGTTCATTGCCTAGATTAGGTCTAATAATCCCCCACTATGGAAGGTATCAGTGATGCTCATCAATATTGCTGGTTTTTGTCCTGATAGGCACAGAGTAGGACTATACTTTTTTGTCTTTTGAAGTTAGAGGTGCTCAAGTGACTTGCTCTGACAAATGAAATATGAAAAATGTTTCCAGGTGGAAGCATTTTGTTGTTGGTTCTTAACTCTCCAGTGTTCTCCTTTGCCTTGCCAAATAGGGAAGCATTCAGTGATAACTGGAAGTGCAATGCTGAGCCACCAAATGGAGGACATCTGCTCTCGACAGGCCCTCAGACATGTCATGGACGGTGTGGGGAAGAAACTCAGTCTGCTGTAACCCACTGAGATCTTGAAATCATTTGGTATTGCAGTGTAACCTATCTTTTCTTGATTTATATGTCCTAGAAAGTGGAAGCAAAGTGTCCCTTAATTTAATACTTAGTAGTGTCTTTGAGGATACAGTACAAAAAGTGAGAATAAAGTTAATGTGACTGATTTTTAACAACTTGCCAGAATTTATAATCCCCCAAATTAATGTTCTTGCCTTCAAAGTAGTCACTGTGGAATTATATAACAATTTAAATGATGTTAAAAACAGTTATGAAATTCCTTTTACGACCCAACCTCAAAATTGATTAATTTAGTCATTTGCTATGTGCCAGGCACTGGGAATACAGAGATGAAAAGACTTGTTCTTTCCCCTTCATGAGCTCACAGTGCAGCTGCAGGAAATATGTAAGTGATCTAATGTGACCCAATGTCTAGAGGGCTACAGGTGAGAGAAGATTCTAGAAATCTAATATTGTTCTGCTACAAAGATGCAGGAAAGGCTTCATAAAGAAGAGGTGACTAAGTGTTCACTAGACGGTAGATTGGGGTGAGGTGGAGGCTATTTCAGGCAGAGGGACCAGCAGGAGCAAAGGAGGTTTGAAGTAGTGGCCCATTTGGATAAATGCAGATGCTTCTGGAAAACATGAGGATGAAGAATCAGGGAGGGGGAAGATCCCAGAGAGCCTGTCATGGGATATTGAGGCGTTTGCACTTTATTTTGTAAGTGATGGAAAACCAATGAAGGGTTTTAAGCAGGCAAAGTGCATATTTTATTTTTAGGAATAGCAACAGGAAAATACAATTAATATTGTAACAGGAAAACATTGTTATGTTTTCTGCCTTCTAAGAACTGTGAATTCTTGTCCCCTACTGGTGGGATGAGTATGGTTGATGTAGGTTTGGAGCTGCTCAATGAGAATAAAATTGTCTGACAGAAGAGGTGGAGATAGAGATACTAGTTCATGTATGAGGGAAGGAAAGACAAAAAGGAAAAGGGATGAGGTTGACTGAGAAACTCAAAGAGAAGTGTGTCTAGTGGGGGTTTTCTATTAATTCCTTAGATGTTTGGGGGTGCTGTTAAAACCATGTTTTGCTGGGTATGGTGACACACGCCTGTAATCCCAGTGGCTCGGGAGGGTGAGACAAGAAGATCGCAAGTTCAGAGCAAGCTCAGCAAAAGTGAGGCTCTAAGCAACTCAGTGAGACCCTGTGTCTAAATAAAATACAAAATAGGGCTGCAGATGTGGCTCAGTGGTTGAGTGCTCCTGAGTTCAATCCCTGGTTACCACCCCCCCCAAAAAAAAACCCTCTGTTTTTTTGAGAGAACCACCAGTAAAATCTGAATTGCACACCTGTGCTTTGTGGAAGGGATTCACTAATCACAGATGCAGCAAAGTGCTGACTGTTACTTAAAGGTTGGTGTGGACAAAAAAATTAGAAGCTGCCCCTGGAAATAAGCAATTCCCAGGCTCTATATTTTAGCATCTGGCTTGCCCTTATGACTTGTTATGGTTAACAAGACAATTGCAAACTTAACACCAGCAGAGGCTTGGAAAAGTACTTGCATATCTCCAATTTTCCTCCTGCTCCACTGCCTTCACCATGAGAACATGCTTGAGCTAGACTTTTAAAAACTTTTTTTCATAGTTGTAGATGGCCAGCATGCCTTTATTTAATTAATTAATTTATTTTTTATGTGGTACTGAGGATTGAACCCAGTGGCTCACACGTGCTACGCAAGCAATCTGCCACTGAGCTACAGTGGCAAACTGCAGTCAAACCCTGGGCTAGAATTTGCCTGATGAGAAGCATGTGGATTTATCATCCCACTTCCTGAGTTGACTGCCAGCCAACTGGTAGATAGGTGAGCCTCAGCTGAGAATAGACTGTCCAATTGATCCCAACCAAGAGCAAAACTGCCCAGCTGACCTGGAGTCTCATGATAAGTCAATGGATATTGTTGTTTTATCACTGAGTTTTGGAGCTATTTGTCATATAGCATTGTTGTGACAAAGTGTAGCTGATACACATGCCATAAAAGTGACCTACCCAATGAGCTGCTGCTTCAGTTGCTATTGGCACGGTGAGGGATCAGGAACCTGCCACTTCAGCCATTGGCTCCAAGTTCCAATTTCTAGGCTCACAGGTATTGAAAATAAAATACAAATCATCCATTATGCTAGTAAGGACCACACTAGCATAGTCAGTGTAGTTCTGGAGCCAGTGGTTCAAAATCCTCTTCTGCAGAAGAAAAAAGCATAGTATATTTCAAATGCCTCAGAGTTTTCCACTATTCTGAGAGATCTTTCCTTGATATTTTTCTCCTATGATTTCTGATGAGTCTCCTTCCTTAATGGCTTCTGTTCTAATTTTATGGGGGTTTTGGTCCTATTTTTACGTTATGTTTAAGCTTCAAATTCATTTCAAATGACTTGGGAATAAGGTATGGATCCAAAGCCAGA
Organism: Callospermophilus lateralis; assembly: GCF_048772815.1. Lineage (NCBI taxonomy): Eukaryota > Metazoa > Chordata > Mammalia > Rodentia > Sciuridae > Callospermophilus > Callospermophilus lateralis. The sequence goes on from NC_135325.1 coordinate 105,999,554, forward strand.
GTGTCATAGAAGCACTGAATTGTGGAGCTAGAAGAAACTGTTGCATAGAACTAGGGGCAAGAACATCAGTAGAGTCTATGCTCATCGGTGGGACTCTGTCCTCTGATCATCCAGAATATGTTCTCTTGCCTCATTTCCCCACATTTTATTTGTGCGAGGCTGTGAAGTAAGGGAAAGCTTGGAAAGACACCTGAAACACCATGCTCTAGTTTCACATCTCAGATTCTAGGAATCCAGTTCTCAAAATACCATATATAGGTAAATTATTGGAGCAGTCATCTCCAAATGTCCAAATTCAATTTTGATTCATTCCCTTTAATTGTTATTACTGTTTCTCATAAGCCCACATACAAGATGCTTGTTTTCCTCCCCTTTGTATTTTAGAGAATTTATTCTGAGTTCTTTTCTTATACTATCCTTAAGAATGAACAAACTATTCTTGAAATTTTAGGCAAAATGGTAATTTTCATGAAAAGTCTTTATTCTTAGAAAATACATGCTGAAGAATCTAGAGGTGAAAACTCATGACTGCTCCAACTTACTTTTAAATGGTTCAGCAAGATTAAAATGTGTATATCTACTGTTTATTTAGATAAAGCAAATATGGCAAAATGTTAACAATTGATGGGTATTAGCAGAGGATATGTGGGTGTGAATTGTACAATTTTTGTAACTTTTTGTTCAAAAAATTAAAAGAGTTGTTCCCTAAAGAAACTTCTGGAATAGATAGTTCCACCAGTTTTACTACATATTTAAAGAACCTCATTGTATATGCAGAGTAAATAATTTCTCATGTATTTGAATATAGTCCTCTGACAGTAAACACATAGGTACATTCTAAGACAAAAGGTGTCTAACTTCCTCATTAGATTTATTATTAATAGTATTTTAAATCTGAAACAATTTAATGACAGTCATAGGATAAATCAAATTACGTACATTAGCATTATTAGGAACTGAAATTTTTGTTGAAAGAGAAGAGAGTCAGAGATATGATATATGTTTCTGGGAGCAAAACCAGAGCTTCTTGGGATTTGCAGCAGTTTCCACACAAGCATTTCAGAATCGACTGCTTTGGAACCATAGGCTGAGAGCTCTGGCAACAGCTTCCCTGGCCTTTGCACCTTAGCTCTTCTGACAGATGTGTAGGTCTCTGTTTGCTTGTATTGAAACACTTTATACTTGGAGTACATGGAGATACTTCTGTTTTCCCTACCAAGCTGATGAATACAGGGAACTATTTTAGTTGTGGTTCGTCCAAACCCTAACTTAGATCCCTTCTCATGAGACCTGTCAGCTTTGTGTAGGTTGTGTTTCATATAAGATTCCTTATCTTAGGTGGGTTCTGGGCCTTGGCATCTCTGCTGCTTTTCACTTGAGGTTGTAGAACTGATGCTCAACGTATGCAGTGCCAGCAAATAGTCTCAGAGAGAAGGCGGAGTCTCAATCAATTTGGACTGTGATGACAAAATGCCATAAACTGGGTGGCTTAAACGACAGACATTTGTTGCTTACAGTTCTGAAGACTAGAAATCTGAGATTAGGAGGCCAGTATGGTGAGGTTCTGGTGACAGTCCTCCTCTGGAATGCTGAGTGTTAACTTCTTGTATCTTCACATAGTAAGAAGGGAGCTAGAGAGCTCTCTAGGGTTCCTTTTATGGGGACACTAATCCCACTCCTGAGGGTTTCATCCTTGTGACCTAATTACCTAGCAAAAACCCCACCTCCTAATATCATCACATAGGGAGTGAGGATTTAAAAATATGAATTTTTAGGAAACAAGCATTCAGTCTTTATTTAACAAGTGACTTTGTTGAACTAATATTCAGCTTGCTTCTCTGGGATTGGGGTTTCTCCTGAAAATTTGACCTGGCAGTTTCCACAATATCTTTTAATCATGCACATATTTTAAGGGATGTTTTTGTATTTTATACAGAATTTTGGGGTTGGGATTTGCAGCAGTTCATCCAAATAACCTAGCCTGTCATTAGAGGAAATGGAAGCCCCCAGAAGCTTTGGAACTGGATCAAAGGAGGCCCTACAGCGCTATGCTAATGGAAAAAAATGTGTGCCCCTCAGTAAACCAATAAAAGGGATCTATTTAAGGCAAGAGGGCTTTTCAGAGTCTCTCAATTTAAGCCATTTATGCAGTTATCTAAACCATGATGCTGGCCCTCTTCATTATAATGGCTTTTAAAAATCTAGTATAGTAAGGTATCATTTCTTTGCACTTATAAATTATACCACTGATAGATGTAAAGCCACATCTCTTAGAACAGTGCCTGCTTTTGGGTCACTGTGTCCTTTGCAAATCTGATAAAAGCACATAGGCACCAAACTGAGCACACAATTTCAGTGAGTTCATAGATTCCCTAATGCCCATCAATAGGTCCCAGGTTAAGATGATGTCACTTTGAAAGTATTTAGGCCATTCAACTCTGGAAACCAGCAACTACACAGAAGGTGGACATGTTTCATACACGTGTTAGGCCACCAGGGGCGCTGCGGGCCCACGTGCAGGAATGCCCATGCTCATCAGTTTCAGATTGAGCAAAGTTTCCTTCTTCCTGCTGAATCTACACTTGAGAAACACAAAGCAAATTGATGTGGCACTAGCTTAAAATAACTGTTTCCTGTTGAATTTACTTTCTTGGATCTTGAAGATGAGAAGAACAGACTGTGAAATTGAGCTTGCTCACATGAGTGGTTCTTGAAGTTCAAAGCCGGTTTGAAGTTAATTCTTCAGCTGGAGAACTCTCTCCTTGCACACTTCTTACCCCTTTTAACAAGGGAGTGGGTAGAAATTCAAAATTTTTATTGTCAGAATGAAGATTCCTCCTTTAAATCTTCTCTCTGCTGCATCTTGGATCCCAATGATTGTAATCTTAAAAAATAAGGGATCCAAATATAACATGGATGTTTTTCCTTCTAATATTTTATCAGAAGGCATTTGGAAAATGTTTTCTGGATGGAAATGAGGGTGCAGATCTAAAAAAGAGATGGTCCTCCCATTGGTTTATTTATTTATTGAGGTAGAGTCTTGCTATTTTTCCCATTCTAGCTCCAGACTCCTAGGCTCAAGAGTTTGTCCTGCTTTGGGCTCTCAAGTAGCTGGGACTATACACATATTTCACTGTGCCCATCTAATAATACTATTTTATTGATTTTTTTAAAAAAAATGACACTGGAATGCATTACCATTCTTATTACATGTATACAGAACAATTCTTCATATCTCTGGTTGTATATAAATTATGTTGACACCTGTTCGTGTCTTCATACATGTACTTTGGATAATGATGTCCATCACATTCCACCATCCTTGCTAATCCCCTGCCCCCTTCCTTTCCCCCCCACCCCTCTGCCCTATCTAGAGTTCATCTAATCCTCCCATGCTTCCCCTCCCTACCCCACTATAAGTCACCCTCCTTATATCAGAGAAAACATTTGGTATTTGGGTTTTTGGGATTGGCAAATTTCACTTAGCATTATCTTCTCCAACTCCATCCATTTACCTGCAAATGCCATGAATTTATTCTCTTTTATTGCTGAGTAAAATTCCTTTGTATATATATGCCACATTTTTTTATTTATTCATCCACTGAAGGGCTTCTAGTTTGGCTCCACAGTCTAGCTATTGTGAATCATGCTGCTATCAACATAATGTGGCTGTGTCCCTGTAGTATGCTGTTTTTAAATCTTTTGGGTATTGATCAAGGAGAGGGATAGCTGGGTCAAATGGTGGTTCCATTCCCAGATTTCCAAGGAATCTCCATACTGCTTTCCATATTGGTTGCACCAATTTAATAATGCTATTTTTTGAAGTTTGTGTATCTATGTATTTGTTTTTATTTTTCCCATATTTTTATTGGTGAATTGTAATTGTACATAATGTTTGGATTTGTTGTTGCCTATTCATATATGCACACAATATAATAATATAATTTGGCCAATATCATTCTCCAGTATTTCCTCTTTCCCTCCCTTCCTCTCTCCCCTTGGTCCCTTTCCTCTATTTTGTTGATCTCTCTTCAATTCTCCCTCAACACAGCCTTCCTTTCCTTTTAATTCTCTAGCCTCCATATATGAGAGGAAACATATGACCCTTGACTTTCTGAGTTTGGTTTATTTAACATAAAGTTCTCAAATCCCACCCATTTTCCTGCACATGACATGATTTCATTCTTCTTCATGGCTGAACAAAAATCCATTGTATCCATATATACCACATTTTCTTAGTTCATTCATCCATTGGTACATACTGAGGTTGGCTCCTTAGATTGGCTGTTGTGAATTAATCTTTTCTAGCTACTCTTCTGACACAGGATTAATATCCAGAATATATAGAGAACTCAAAAAACTCAATACCCCCCCCAAATAACATAATTAATAAATAGGCAAATGAACAGACCCTTCTCAAAAGAAGAAATACAAATAGCCAAGAAATATATGAAAAAAATGTTCAACATCTTTAGCAACTGAGGAAATGCAAGGAGGGTCAGGAAAAGGGGAGAACAGTGGAAGGAATCTGATTGAAATTTTGTATGTACATACAAGAATATAACAGGGAATCCTAACATTAAGTATATTCACAAGACACTAATTTTAAAAAAAAACATAAATAAATTACAGAAAGATCAATAGAGTAGAGGGAAGGAAGCAGGGGGAAGAACAAGGGAGGCATGGGAAGTGCTAAGGACTGAATTACAACAAACTATATTCTATGGTTTGGGGATTATGTAAAAATGTATCCTAATGTTATATATAACTAAAAATAATTTTAAAAATACAAAAATTAAAAGATGACAGAAAAACTACACAGAGATTTCCTCTCACTCCAGTCAGAATGGTAGCCATCTAGAATACAACCTAGAATCCCCTTCAGTGGATGAATGGATAAAGAAAACGTGGTATATATACACAATGGAATATTAATTAACAGTAAATAGAATAAAATCATGGCATTTGCAGGTAAATAGATGGAGTTGGAGAAGATAAAGCTAAGTGAAGTTAGCCAATCCCCAAAACCAAATGATGAATGTTTTCTCTGATATAAGGAGGCTGACTCACAGTGGGATTGGGAGGGGGAGCATGGGAGGATTAGACAAACTCTAGATAGGGCAAAGGGGAGAAAAAGGAGGGGAAGGGGCAAGGGAGTAAAAAAGATGGTGGAATGAGATGGATATCATTACCCTAAGTACACACACGAATGGTGTGACTTTACTTTGTGTACAACCAGAGATATGAAAAATTGTGCTCTATATGTGTAATATGAATTGTAATGCATTCTGCTGTCATATATAACAAATCAGAATAAAAATAAACAAGAATACAAACAATAATGAATGCTGGATAAGATGTGGAGAAAAATGAACACTTTTACATTGTTGGTGGGATTGTAAATTAGTAAAAACACTATGGAAATCAATATGGAGATTCCTCAAAAGACTAGGCATGCAACCACCATATGACCCAGCTATACCACTCAATATTTATCCTGAAGAATAATACTATTTTTAAAATCATATTTCAACCATTTAAATTCTACCACTTAATATTTTCACACAAGTACTGGCAAGGAAAATGAGGATACATGGTTAATAGCAACCAACAAATGAGCATTTGTTATATACCAGACACTGTGCTACATACATCCTTATACATGAATTTAATCTTCAAAACTGTCTGATGACCTCAGTCCTCTTATTAATCCCACTTACAGATGTAGGAACTGGGTCCAATGCCACACAGTTAAGAGGTGGTGTAGTTGAAATGTACAAGCAGCCAGAGTCTAGAGCCCAATGTCATAATTATTGTGCTTTTATAATTTTACCCCAGGTGGTATTACTTAGAGAAGCATCCAAGGATCAGAGTCAAAAACTTGAATTTTACCTCTGCTCAGCCAGTACCTAGCCATCAGAGTCTGGGAACCTTGTTTAATTTCTTTCTGCCCAAATTTCAAATTTATTTTTGCATAAAGTCAGTTTTTTTGGCAGGTCTTCAAGAGCCCTCTTCAGTCCCTATTTGTTTACTGTTCTTGACTACCAAATCCACTTGAAATAGCGTTGATCTTACTCTATTAATACTTTGGAGTCAATTTGTTTGTATCTGGACTCAACCCTAGCAAAAGAATCCCTCTATCCACATCTGAACTCTGCAAGTTTATTCATTATTCACTAAAAACTACTGAATGCCTAACACATTCCAAGTACTGGCTAGGTACTAGGAACATGATGGTAAGTAAGACGATCAATATCTCAGGCCTGAAAGATACAACAGTGTATAAAGAGAATGAGAAGCTAAATGAATTAATAAAACAATTACCTGTGCAAATTTTGACTAGTGCCATGAAGAGGAACCTACTTCAGATTGGGTAATCATGAAAGGTTTTTCTGAGGTGGTAATATTTATTTATTTTTATTTGTTCATTTTAGACATATGACAGTAGAGTGTATTTTGACATATTATACATACATGGAGCATAAATGATTCTAATTAGGATCCCATTCTTGTGGTTATACATGATGTGGAGTTTCACTGTGGTATATTCATATATGTACATAGGAAAGTTATGTCTAATTCATTCCACTGTCTTTCCTATTCCCATTCCCCTTTCCTTCCTTTTATTCCCCTTTGTCTAATCCAACTAACTTCTATTCTTCCTTTCCCCCTTATTATGTGCTAGTATCCACATATTAGGCAGAACATTTTACCCTTGGATTCTTGGGTTTGGCTTATTCTATTTAGCATGATAGTCTCCAGTTCCAAACATTTACCTGCAGTTGCCATAATTTCATTTTTCTTTATGGCCGAGTAATATTACTTTGTGTATATAGACCACATTTTCTTTATTCATTCATCTGTTGAAGGGCATCTAGGTTGGTTTCATAGTTTAGCTATTGTGAATTGAGCTGCTATAAACATTGATGTGGCTGTGACACTGTCCTATGCTGATTTTAAGTCCTTTGGGTATATGATGAGGAGTGGGTAAAATGGTGGTTCCATTCCAAGTTTTCCGAGGAATCTCCATACTGCTTTCCAGAGTGGTTACACCAATTTTCAGTCCCAGCAGCAATGTATGAGTGTATCTTTATCCCCTACATAGGAGGTAACATTTAAGCACAGTTATAAAGAATGAGAAGGCACTAACATCGTTAGAATTTTGAGGGACAGCATTCTACAGCTAAGAAACAGCAAACGCAAAGCCTTGAGATTGGAATAAGCTTAGTTCTGTTTTGTGGAGCAGAGAGAAGGGAAGCGTGGCCAGAGCAGAGTGAGAAAGGGGAGAACAGAAAAAATAAGGCTGGGCAGTTAGGCAGGGACCAGTTCATGCAAGGTGTTGTCGGCCAACATAAGTGGTTCTTCTTGTTATTTTAAAATGAAATTTAAAACCATTTAAAGGTTTTAAATAAGCATTTGTATAATCTGCTTTTCTTTTTGGAATAATTCCTTCAGCTCATGTGTAGAAGATGGTTTGAGGAGAGCTGGAGTGGATGTAAGAAAAAGATGCATACAAAACTAACTCAAAGAGGAACAGAAAACCCAGGTTTTCTTATAAGCATTAAAAGTGTTAACTCTGTCATTAAAAACCTTCCTTTGTAAAGAGAAACCCTGGTTCAGATGACTTTACCAGTGAGACCCACCAAATATTCAAGAATGGAATAATTCCAAACATACATGAACTTATTCAGAAGATATGAAAAGGATACAATTCTCCACTAACTTTATGAAGCTAGTTTAACCTTGCTAACAAGACTCAAAAAGGAAACCATGAAGAATTATAGGCCAGTCTCATGCATGAACATTGATACAAAAATCCCAAATGAAATATTAGCAAATTGAAACCAGAAATGTTTAAGAACTGATGTGATTCTGCAATCTGTATACGGGGTAAAAATGGGAGTTCATATTCCACTTGAATCAAAGTGTGAAATATGATATAACAAGAACTATGTAATGTTTTGAACAACCAACAATAAAAATTAATTTAAAAAAAAGAATGTAATAACTAAGTTGGGATCATTATTAGATTGCAGAGTTGATCTAACCCAAGAAGTAAATTTATGTAATTTTGCCACCTTGACAAATTCAAGGAGAAAAATCAGATGTAATCTCAATATATGGAAGATAACAATTTCCCCCCAAAATAATATATGTTAATGAAATTATAATTTATTATTAACCTATATTAATTAAGATAGGTGATACTTTTCTTAGAGAGACAACCCAATTGAACAGAATAGAGCTCAGACATAGATGCATACATATATTGACACATCCCATAAAATGAAAGTGGCAAGAAAAGTATGCATTTTTCAATTAATAATATTATAAAACTGGTTAACACATTGATGAAAAATGAAAATTGACCCTACAACAAACCATAGGTAAAAATCATCTCTAGAAGGAAAAGAACTAAATATGAAAAACAAGATTTTAGAAGTTAATTTGGGAGGAACTTTCATAACTTCAGGATAAGGAGGGGCATATAATACAAGAAAAAGGAAGCAAACATAAGGGGACATCTTGATAAATTTAACAACATCAAATTAACTATATAATAAGAGAGTGAAAAGACTGGCTGCAAGGAGTGAAAAACTTTTGTAACACCTATAAACCAATAAATGACACATGTCTAGAGTACACAGACAACTCCTAAAAATCAATAAGAATAATCAACCTAATAGAAATATGAGAAACTTAAACAGCACTTGATAAGAGAGGAAACTCAAATGGCCAATAAACAGGAAAGGTGCTCAACTTGATTAGTAAATAAGAAAATGCAAATGAGTGGAGTATACAAAGGGAGGGTGAAGGAAAGGAATTGTGGGTGGGAAAAAAGAAAGACAGTGGAATGAATTTGACCTAACTTTCCTATGTACATATATGAACACACAACCAATGAATCTCACCATCATGTACATCCACAAGAAATTAGTTAAAAAGTAAAAATGGGAGTTCATATCCCACTTGCATCAAAGTGTGAAATATGATATATCAAGAACTATGTAATGTTTTGAACAACCAACAATAAAAATTAATTTAAAAAAAAGTAACTATGGATAAATGGTAGAAAGATCAATAGAGGAAAGGACAAGGGGATGGGGAGAAGGAAGGTGAAGGAGAGGTACTAGGGTCTGAATTAGAACAATATATATATATATATACCATGCTTTTATAATTATGTCAAAATGAATTCTACTATCATGTATAAATAACTAAAAAGAATCAGTAAAAATGCAGTAACCAAAAAAATAAAATACAAATGCAAACCATAATGAGAACCATTACTCACCCATTTGACAGGCAAAACTTAGAGAATCTGTCAAAAGCTAGAGTTCAGGCTGTGGGTGAGAGAGGAGATAGGAAAATCCACTTTCCAAAAAGCAACTATGAAGTTGGACTTAATTATAAAAACAATCATCTTGGCACTCTAGAAATCAACCAAAGGCATACAACAATCTGAGAAGGATTTGTGCACAAAAAAAACTGTATAAATTTAGATAAATTTTGGGAATCCGTGGCATTCTTCTCTAGGGATGCTCTTATCTGATTTCAGCTCCTGTGGCATGCAGCTTCTACCAGATCTTAATCTGGAAGCTTCTCTGCCGAGGTCAAGGGGCAGGACTCACTTAATTTTGAGAAAAAGATAATGCCCATGCTTAGTGTCACTGTCAATGGAATTGAATTCTAACAGGCTGGTCAGTGCGAGATGGCCAATGACTTGGCTCTCCTAGTAAGTTTGTGGTTGGGGCAAATGTATGTCTAGCTGAGGCTGTTCACATTCAAGTGGAGATTTCAAGAGGACTCAGGCTAATGTCCCACTATTGGCCAATTCTGAGGCTGGTGGAAGTGGCAAAGGGGTTTGGTGGAAGGTATAATCAGAGGCAGATTGGAGAGTAATCTGAACTTTGCATGCAATCCCCTAACAAGATACAGATCCACAAAAGATACTGTCTCAAGATGTTTGAGCACCTCTGACCATCTAGGTACACTGGCACAGAGATGACACCTCTCAAGCCAGACTTAAAAATTAAAACAGGAATTTTGAAAAACAAGTGAGCAGTGGCATCAGTGGCACCTCAGACATCACACACTTGCACAATAAAGGGGTGACAGATTAAGCCCAGGCAAGTTATTAAACAAAGAAATACATAAAAATAAGTAAAAGAACAATAGCCTTCAGGAGAAAACTATGAGAATACAGAGTGGCTACAAAATTCATCTAAAATGTTAAGTTTTCAAGAAAAATGATCACAAAATATGTAAATAAACAGAAATTTAAACCTATACCCAGGAAAATACACATAAATAGAAACTGGATCCAAGGGTTCCTGTTATGGTTTAGATGTGAGGTGTCCCCTCAAAAGCTCATGAGTGAAACAATGCAAGAGTTTAGGGATGAAATGATTGGGTTATAGAGTTTTTGTGCACAAATTCTTCTTATGGGGACCTTAATCCAATCAGTGAATTAATCCCCTGATAGAGATTAACTTGGTAGTAACTATAGGCAAGTAGTGTGTGGCTAGAGATGGGTCATTGCAGGTGTGCATTTGGGGTATATCTTTTGTTCTTGGAAAGTGGAGTCATTCTGTATTTCTTGGTGGCCATGTCCTGACCTGCTTTGCTCTGCAACACATCTCCACCATGATGTTCAGCCTTACCTGGAGCTCTGAGGAATGAAGCTCTCCTTCTATGGACTAACACTGAAACTGAGGGTTCCAAATAAAATTTTCCTCTTTGAAATTTTTCTTGTTGGGTCTTTTGGTAACAGCAATGAAAAAACTGATTAAAATAGTTCCCAGTAGTTGGATTGAACAGACAGAAAATTCAAAGCATCTATTATAAATATGTATAACAAACTAGAGGAAGCCATGTTAAAGACATAAATGCAAGTAAGAGAACAATCAACAAATAAGACTCTCCATAAAAAGAGTCAAATAGTAATTCTAAAGTTGAGATGTGTAATAACTGAAGTGAAAATTATTTTACACAGACTCAAGAAAAGATTCTGGAGGGCAGAGGAAATAATCAGTGGAGTTAAAGATAAATAATTTTAGTAGAAATTGTGCAGCACAAACAGCAGAGGAAAAAATAAGAAGAAAAATAAATGGAGCTTCAGAGAACTTTGATTAAGTCTATAAACATGTAATGGAAATTGAGACAAAGGAAGAACAAGAATAGCAAGGAAAAGGGGCAAACAAAATTTGAAGAAATATGGCCTCAATTTTCCCAGAATTGATGAAAAATATAATATATAAATCCAAGAACTTTAAAAAACCTCAAGTAAGATAAATTCAAAGAGAGCCACACCTAGATACTTCAGAAACCAACTGTCTAAAAACAAAAAGAAAATTGTAAAGGCAGCATACAAATGCACATTATATTCAGGGGAGCATCAATATAATTATTTATTTTCTTGTAAGACACAAGGGAGGTCAGGAGTCAGGGGAATGATATGTTCAAAATGTTGAAGGAACAAAAAACTATCTAGTAAGAATTTTATTTCTCATAGAAGTATCCTCTGAAAATAAAGGTAAAATAAAGACATTTCCAGATAAACAAAGACTAAGATAACTCCATCACTGGAAAAAAAAAAAGACTAAGATAGTTTGCTAGCAGATCTGACTTATAAGAAATCCTAGGGACTTAAAGAAGTTCTTCAGGTGGTGAGGAAGTGACAAAAGGTAGTAACTTGAATTTATAGGGAACAATGAAGTGTGCCACAAATGTAGGCTATTATAAAAGGCTTTATAATTATATTTTTCTTATTCCTCTTATTTTAAAAATGAACTAAGATTGTATAAAATAATATTTATATTGTATTTCTGGGGTTAAAATATAGATATTGATTTATAAGACAAAATAGCACAGAGGAAGGAGGTCAAATGGGACCAAATTGGAGCAAAGATCTTGTAGTAAGCCATAATTAAGTTAGTATTAATCAGACGTAGATTGTGATAAAATAGGACTCATATTGTAACCCCTAGAGGAACCACTAACAAAACAATAAAAAGTGTAGTAAAGAAAACAGAGAAATTAAAATGGTACATTAAAAAATATTTAACACAAAGGAAGGCAAGCCAGTGAGGAACAACAAAGATAGGAGTCATACAGAAAAATTCACAATGTCATATGTGATTAAACTATAATAGGAGTTAAATGTAATGTGAACAGTATAAATACTCTAAACAAAAAACACAGATTGTCAGAATGGATTTTTTTAAAAAACTGACATACTTTAGATTCAAATCAAATAGGTTTAAAGTAAAAGACCAGAAAAAATATACCATGCAACCAATTAAGAGAGCTAGAGTGGCTATATTAATATCAGACAAAATAGAGATTAAAATTAAAAATATCATTAAAGAAAAAGATATTTCATAAGGATATATGAGTCAATGCATAAGGAAGATAAACTATACACAGAAATATACCTAAAAAGAGACTCAGAACATAAAATTTAACTACAGTTCTTATTGATTTCAATACTCTCAGTAATTGATAGCACTGCTAAACGGAAAAGGAATTGTACAGAAGATTTGAATGACACTATGAGCTAACTCAACTTAAATGACATAAATAGAATACTGCAGAATTTATAGAATTGCAGAATATTCTTTTGAAACACATATGGAACATTTTCCAAAATAGACCATATGTTAGGTCACAAAACAAGTCTCAGTACATTGGAAAGAATTGAAATCATGCAATATATCTTCATTATTATAACATAATAAGAAATCAACAAATGAAAGAAAACTTGGAAATATCCATATTTGGAAATTAAAAACCACACTACAAACTACCCATATGTAACAGGAGAAATCACAAGGAAATTGGAAAATATTCTTTATTGAATAGAAATGAAAACATGGCAAAACAAAACTTATGAACTGACATACTTTAGAATGTCAAGAAGACATTTAGTGCTTTGTAGGAGAATCATGACTTTAAATGTCCATATCAGAAAATATGTCAGCAAACAGTAAAAATAGAATCTAGAAAAAAGATAAGTAAATGAATCCAAGCAAGCAAAAGGAAATAATAATGATTAGAATGGAAATCACTGAAATTTAAAAAATAATAGAGAAAAATCAATAAATTTAAAAGTTGATCTTTGAAAAGACCAACAAAATTGACAAACCTTTAGCTAGGCTGAGTAACAAGAGAAAAGACCCACGTTATCCAAGTCAGAATTGAAAGAGAATACCACTATTGACCCTATAGAAATTAAAAGTGCTATAAGGGTGTGGGTTAGTTTCCCAGGACTGCTGGAACATAGAAACAAAAATTGGATGCCATAGAACAACAGAAAGTCACTTTCTCACAATTATGGAGGCTAAAAATCCAAAATCAAGGTGGTGTCAGAGCCACACTGTCTCCAGTGGCCCTAAGAGAGAATCTTTTATTGCCTTTTCCAGCTTCTGGTGGTTGCTGGCAATCCTTAGCATTCCTTGGTTTATTGCAGCATAACTATAATGTCTTCACAGGGCCTTCTCCACTGTGTGTGTGTGTGTGTGTGTGTGTGTGTGTGTATCTTCTCTATGCCTTCATATGGCTTTCTTATGAGACATCAGTTATTGGATTTAGTATGACCTCACCTGAATTAATTATATATGCAAAGCCCCTATTTCTGAATAAGTTCACATTCCAAGATTCTGGGTAGACACAAACATTTTGGAGACACTATTCAACCTAGTACAGGAAGTACTTTGTGTTGACAAATTAGACAACTTAGATGAAATGGACAAATTCTAGAAGGAAAGATTAATGAAACTGAGGAAGGAATAGGAAATCTGAATAGACCTATAACAAGTAAAGAACTAAATTTAAATAATAATTTAAATTTTTTAAAAATAAAAACCCACATCCATATAGTTTCACCGAAGTCCATCAAATATTAAAAGAAGAAAAAACATCAATCATTTGCAAACACTTTCAGAGATAAAGGTAAAGGGACCACTTCCTAACTTATTCTACGAGGGCAGTATTACCTGATACCAAAGTCAGAGAATATCTCAAAGAAAAGTATAAGCCAATATCTCTCATGAACATAGATGCAAATATCCTTAACAAAATATTGGTGTGGCAGGCATAATTCTAACATGATCCCCCAAGATCCTGGTCCTTGGTGTACACACAACTTTAATCAGTTATTTAATTAAACACTAATCTAGGTATTGCTGTGAAGGGATTTTGCAGATGTGATTAGGGTCCTAAATCAGTTGACTGATAGGGAAATTATTCATATGGACCTGACTTAATAACAAGGGTCCTTTAAAAGCAGAGTTCTCTGACTGATCTCCAAAGGGGAAGTCAGAGATTTGAAGACAATGATTTGACATGCTTTTGCACTTGAAAATTGATAGAGCAGGGAATGCTAGCAGTCTCCTGGAGCTATAAGCAGACCCCAGATATTACCTAGCAAGGAAACAAGAGCCTCCATCCCACACTGACAAGAAAGTCAATTCTCCCAACAAAAGCTTGTAAATAAACGTTTCTCCAGAGCCTCCAAATAAGATTCAGTCTGGCTGGCTTCATTTCTGCCTTGTGATACCCTCAGCAGAGAACCCAGTCATGGCAGGCTTGACTTCTGATTTACAGAACTGTGAGTTAATAAATGGGTGTTGTTTTAAGTGGCTGAGTTTGTGGTAATTTGTTATGCAGCACTAGAAAACTAATACAATTAGCAAACCAAATTCAGCAATATATAAGAAGGATTATACAGCATGACAAAATGAGATTTATTCTAGTAATGCTAGATTGGTTTAACATCTGAAAATCAATTAATTTAATATACTATATTAATAGAATAATGGACAAAAACCACATGATCATGTCAAAAGAAGCAGAAAAAAATTGACAAAAGTATGCACTCATTCATGATATGACAAACCAGGAATAGAAGGGAAGTTTCTTTACGAAATATCCACAAATTCTTAAGTTTGGAATGAGGTGCAATGGCAAATCTGATACACTGCCAATAAGGATGTAAATTGGTAAAAATACTTTGGAAATCTAGTAGCTTGTCACTAACTGATATAAGATTCTCATACCTCAGGATCCAGCAGTTCAACCACTAGGTATATACCCTTGAATATGTCTTATATATGTTCATAGCTACACTGTAATAGCCCAAAGCTGGAAGAATGCAAATGTTCATCAAGAGTAGAATGATTAAATCAGTAATGGTATCTTTATACAGTGGAATAGCTATAGAAATAGCATATTAAATTTACAAACACCAATATAGATGTGTCTCACAAATACATTGAGTAAAGTAAGTGATCAATGAATATATAAAAATTAGTTCATTTCTGTGAACTCTGGAAAGACTAAACCATATGATTTAAGGATGCCTACAAAGGTAGTAAAATCATGAAGAAAAGCAAAAGATTTATTATACAAAATTTACAATAATGAGCATCTCTGAGTAGAGAGGAAGAATATGATAAGGAGGAAACATGGCATGAAGGCACTTATAAATAACTGGCAATACAATTCTGTGTGGTGGTTAATGGGTGTTCATGCTATCATTAATATTTAAATTGTGAATGTTTATATAATCTTCTCTATGCTTGATATATATCACTATTAAAACTTTAATAAATAATCAAAAAGTACAATTACATGGTAGAATTAAAGGAACTTGTTGATAATTGCTGTAGGGTGTTAAAAAGAATAAAATAATCCCGGATAACTTTCAAGATCTTGGAGTAAGGTGGTTGCAGTGTAGATGAAGCCAAGTGGTTGGATTTGAGTGGTATTCAGTGGATAAAAATGGCAGGTGTTGGATTTGATATGGAGAGTTAATCCATAGGAAGAAATCAAGAATTGTATCTAGATTTCTGATTTTGAGAATAGGGTGGATAGATATGTCATTCATTGAAGTGGGGAATGATGTAAGAGGACAAGATTAGATGGAAAAGATCATAAATAAAGTGTTGGGCAAATGAAGGTGCCTGGAAGACACACAAAATGGCAACATGAAGTAGGCTGTTGGCTGCATAAGCCTGGAGCTCAGTGGGAAAGCCAAAATTACTTTGTATCAACATTTGAAAAATATATCTAACATTATAGAATAAGTATCACATACCAGGCATTTCCTGCATGGCATCTCATTAATCTTTGACAATTCTGTGACGTCAGTATTAATTACCTCTCTTTTATCAAAGGGCCTAAAGAAGGTTAAATAATCATTTCTGTTATGGTTTGGATATGAGGTGTCCCCCAAAAGCTCCTGTTAATGCAGGAGTATTCAGAGGTAAAATTATTGGGTTGCAAGAGTTGTAATGGACTCACTCTATCCTAATTTGAATGAACTGGCAGGGTTGTAACTGTACACAGGTGGGGCACGGCTTTAGGAGGTGGGTCCTGGGAGGTTCCCAGGAATGGTCTTCCCTGTGGCCCTGTCCTCTCTCTCACTCTCTGCTTCCTGGCCTCACCATAAGCTGAGCAGCTTTCCTCTGCTGGGCCTTTCTTCCATCATGTGCTGCCTCATATTGGGCCCAGAGCAATGGAGTTGGCCCTCTATGAACTGAGACCTCTAAAACCATAAGCCCCAAATAAACTTTCCTCCTCTAAGTTATTGTTGTCAAGTATTTTGGTCATTGCAATGAAAAGCTAACCAAAGCAGGTCTGAAGTCACACTGCTAGAAAATAGTAGGGCTTGGATTAGAATCGCAAGATTCTTACCCTTGATCCCATGGTCTTTTGAAACCCTGGGGCAAAGAAGTTCAGTCACAGAATTCTGATGAGAACACATAGTGATAATAACACACAGTATTCATATGGAAATGTTCCTTATTGTGGTTTTTTTTTTTTTTGAAATTTGAGATCAGCTTATCTTACTAGAATTCTAGCCTCTACTCTTCTTTGACATCACCCTAAATGCTTACCTCTCTGGTCATCCTATCTTAAGTCTCATTTCTGGTCATTTTCAAACCACTATCTGCTTCCTTCACACCAAACTCACCCTAGACTCACTGCCTACCTCCCTTTCCACCAGCCTTTTACACAGTGCTTTCTGTAGTCCTCAAACTGAGTCCTGGATTTCTCCCAAGCCTTTTTGTGACCCTCTGAGTACTGCTCTTTTTTTCTATGGCTTTGAACTTTTGGACTCAAATGTCAGGTTACAATGATACTTAATTTCAAGTGTCACTTCCCAGCAACTTTTTCCATTTAAGATGCATGTCATGCAGATATACTATCTTCTAATCTTTCTTACCACTATTATTTTGTAACCCCCTGAAGAATTTGGTGAAAAATTTGTCACCCAGATCACTATATTCTTGTCACCCAGATCACTATATTAATTTCCATACAAGTGCCATTTATTTTGATCTTCCATCCAACTTCTGGTCTTTCTCTTTTGTACCCTTCTTTAACTCCCCCTCTGCTCTATGTCAGCCATTCATTTGCTCCTAAGACTATACCCTTGAACTTGTCATGCTGTATCACTGATAGTGAATCCTCTGACATTATCTATACACATTTTTTTACTCCTTCAAGCCTCTCACTCTCATATCCATTCTTTGATCTTATTGAAACCACTTCATTCTCCTCCTATTTATCACCTCTCTTCAGAATTTATTTTTACCCACTCTGCAGCACAGACCCCCTAGCTCATAACACCAGCCCTTGTATCTTGTTTATTTTTACTTTGTTCTTTTTAGATATGCATGGCAGTACAGTATATTTTGACATATTATACACACATGGAGTATGACTTCTTCTAATTAGAACCCCCATCTTGTGAATGTACATGATGTGCAGATTCACTGTAATGTATTCATATGTGAACATAGGAAAGTTATGTACTATCTTTCCTATTCCTATCTCCCTTCTTTCCCTTCATTCCTCTTTGTTTAACTCACTGAACTTCAATTCTTACCCTCCTCCCTTAATGTGTGTTAGCATCCACATATCAGAGAGAACATACAACCTTTGTTTTTTTTGGGGGGGAGGATTGCTTTATTTAACTTAGCATGATACTCTCTAGATCCATCCATTTACCAGCAAATGTCATGAAGTCATTTTTTATGGCTGAATAATATTCCATTTTTTTCATGTGTATCATATTTTCTCTTTTTTCCTCATGTGTGGATGGTAACCCACAACAAAGGAGGGTAGGAAGGAGAAGAATACAAATCACATTTTCTTTATCCATTCATTTGTTGAAGGACACTTAGGTTAGTTCCATAGCCTAATTATTGTGAATTCAGCTGCTATGAACATTGATGAGGCTGTGTCACTGTTGTATGCTGATTTTAAGTCCTTTGGGTATAAGCTGAAGAGTGGGATAGCTGGGTCAAATGGTGGCTGCATTCCTAGGTTTTTGAGGAACCTCCATAATGCTTTTCTTTTATTCTTCTGCTTGCCTACCACATGAGATCCAAATATCCAAACAATCCTAACTTTCAACTTTTTTGCTACTTGCTGAGCAGCACTGCTGAAGAAAAATCACATAATTTTTCAGGTTAGGATCATTGCAAATTTATAGTTGCTAAAGTTAATGGGGCCCCAGTATTTATGCTGAGTGCTGCCAAACTATTCTACCTTTTGTCCTTTCTTATTCTCGTCAGGGGCTATTCTTCTCAGACCCTTTATGTTAATCCCTCTGATCTTGATCTCAAGATAATCTTGATTTCTATACATAGTAAGTAGAAGCCATAAAGCAGGAATTTCTTCAATTCCTTGCTGCTAAACCTACTAAATCTATATAAGTCTACATGATTCAAACTTGTTTCCCTCCCATTATCAGAGAAGAGTTATCTGCTGTCCCTCACTTTTCTCTGGATCCTATTAGAGCCATCATTTTACCCTTTCCACCAGCAATCTCAGGAACCTTACCCAATCTCTTATCATTTTAACTCCTGTGTATTGAATTATTCCCTCTATATTGGATAGTTATTTAATGAGTTCAGAGATAGTTTGTCTTAACTAACAAACAACCCAAACCAAAATCAACCCACTTGGTAACTCTGATTATCTCTTAACTCTTTACTCTGATAACTCTGATTATTTCTTAACTCTTCACTCCCTCCTATCTATATTCTTTGCTTTCCATCCAAGTTTCTCTAGAGAATGGCCTATGTTCACTTTCTCACCTCCCACTTTCTTTTTAATCCTTCATAACTGGCCTTCTGTTCTCCCCGCCCCCATTCTCCACTACTCCTTTGAGTTCAGCTCAGTGGGTCCATTGAATCCCTTTTTGTCAAACCCAATGGACTCTCTGAATTCCAGATCAACCTTTTCTTGAAATTATGTATACATTTCATTTCTGTGGTACATTCCCTTTTATTTCTCCTCCTTGCCTTTGATTATTTCTCAATATTGTTTGTAAGCTCTTTTTTAAAAATAGTTTTTAGTTATTGATGGACCTTTATTTTATTTGCTTATTTATATGTGGTGCAAGGAATTGAACCCAGTGCCTCACAGAATGAGGCACTGCTACTACTACTACTGCTGAGCTACAACTCCAGCCCCTGCAATCTCTTTTTTAGTCCACCCCTTAAATATAGTTCTTCCCTATAATTTCCCTAATTTTTAATATTCCTGAACTCTCTGAGAGTAAGTTAATTCAAACCCTTAGCTTCATTTGCCATGTGATAGCCAAAGGTATCTAAATCCACATTTCTAACCCTAACCTCTTTGTGAGTGCTAGACCCACATATTCAACTACCTATCAGATTCTTCTCCCCAAACACAACATGTCCAAAATGAAAGTCATCACTTGAAGCCACTACCCCAACATTCTAGTTTTCCTGTTTTTGTGGATGACATTTTATTAAGTCAAGATGCTGAAGCCAAAATCTAGGTCTCGTTTTATTGTTTTTTTTTCCTCTCCTTTACTACCTAAATCTAACATGTAACCAATTTTTGGAAACTCTGCCTATTTGTCATCTGTCATACCTATTGGACCTTTCCACCTCCAATGTTGCTGTCTTACTTCAGTTTTTGTGACCTCTCACATTTACCACTACAACATCTCCCTAACTGAACTTCCAGCTTCTACTCTTGCATCCCTGAAATCCATCATGTTCAGAGTAGATAATGCAACTTTGTCCTCCCCTGCTCACAACCTTTCAGGATGATGTCAATAATTTAATATGACCTGAAAGAACTTCCAAGATCTGGTGTCTGTCTCATTCATTAGCTTCACATCTTTTTTATGTAATTTTTAAATTTATATATGACAGTGGAATGCATTACAATTCTTATTACACATATAAAGCACAATTTTTCATATCTCTGGTTGTATACATAGTACACTCACACCAATTCGTGTCCTCATTAATGTACTTTGGATAATAATGATCATCACATTCCACCATCATTTCTAATCCCCTGCCCCCTCCCTTCCCCTCCCACCCCTCTTCCCTATCTAGAATTCATCTATTCCTCCCATGCTCGCCCTCCCTACCCCTTATAATCAGCCTCCTTATATCGGAGAATACATTCAGCATATGGTTTTTTGGGATTGGCTAACTTCACTTAGCATTATCTTCTCTAATTCCATCCATTTACCTGCAAATGCCATGATTTTATTCTCTATTATTCTTGAGTAATATTCCATTGTGTATATATGCCACATTTTTTATCCATTTATGTACTGAAGGGCATCTAGGTTGCCTCCACAGCTTAGCTATTGTGAATTGTCATTAGCTTCACTTCTTGCCATCTACTTCCCTCTCTAGAACAGTATGCTGCCACCAATGTGATGCCTTCCTCGGTTCCTCCAAGCAATCACAGCCATGCCTTCTCTTTTGCCCTCATTGTATATTACATGGATCTCCCATATAGGAAGTAGCCTATTTTCTCCCAATTGTATTTTTTTTTTCAAATCAGAGGTTTCCAAACTTGCAGCTTTCTGACCATGTCTGCTTTCAGAGATTTGTTTGGCCTGCATAGTGGGGTTTATTAGGTGAAAGACATAAGGTCTAAGCTCATGCTTCCTCTTGGTAACAGTTATCCAGAGCTGAGGTGTAGTTGCCTCCTTTAGACTGTATTTGCATTCTTCAGCTCATTTAGTTTTGTCCCTCCTTGAAATTCATTTGCAGGTGGTTACCATGGCACACACCTGTATTCCCAGGAACTCAGGAGGCTGAGACAGGAGGATTGAAAGTTTAGGCCAGCCTAAGCAACTTAGTGAGACCCTGTCTCAAAATAAAAAATATAAAAAAAATGTACTGGGGATGTAGCTCATGATAAAGTGTCCTTGGATTAAATCTGTAGTAAAACCTTCTACCCTCCAAAAAAAAAAAAAACCCTTTAATTTGCCTCACAAATTTGGACCTTCTGAACACTTGATCTTGCAGCTCCTAGTCTATAGGTCCATCTTTTTAAAAATAAATTTAGTTGTAGATGGACATAATAACTTTATTTTATTTATTTATTTTTATGTGATGCTGAAGATTGGATTCAGTGCCTCACATGTGCTAGGCAAGTGATCTACCACTGAGCTACAACCCCAGCCCCTTACAGGTCCATCTTAAACCTGCTGTTTTGGTCCCATTGATGACTATGATCTGCCTGAAGGCAGGGGCATGATTTGCTTTATATTGTATCCTGGTTCCAAGTCACCTCAGAATAGAGCAGACAGTAGTTGTTTATTGGATGAATGAATATTCTATCTGGAATACTGTGTTAGATTGGATTATTGATCTTAATACTCCATTCATCCCTGTGTCTTTCCTTTTGCTATGAGACTCTGCAGTTCTTCCTACCCTTTGTCTTTGATCTTGATCATTGGACTTTCTTTTACCAATAATATGTTAGAAGATATAAGCAATGGCCTGTGTGATTGGGGTAGCCCTTATGTACTTCTGCCATTGCATGAGAAGAAACTGCCTGGGTGGCCTGCTGGCCAAAGGAGGATAAGAGAAATGTAGAAAAGATCTGTATCCGTACCTATAATTTAGAGGCAAGTGCAGCCAAGGCCAGCTGATCCCCAGATGACACTCAGACATATGAGTGAAAATAAATGTTTGTTGTTTAAATCATAAGTTATAGGGTGGTTTGTTATGC
Source organism: Callospermophilus lateralis (assembly GCF_048772815.1). NCBI lineage: Eukaryota > Metazoa > Chordata > Mammalia > Rodentia > Sciuridae > Callospermophilus > Callospermophilus lateralis. The sequence continues at coordinate 106,021,586 of NC_135325.1, forward strand.
GGCAGTAGCTAAATAATACATATGACCTATATTCTCCAGCTTTTAAAATGCTGTCCATTCTCAAGAGCTGCTCCCCTAATATACAGTTCTTTCATCATCCTCCAAATTATCATATTACCTTATTTAAAAATACAGTGTTAACATATAATTCATATATCAGCAATTTTCTCAATGGGTACAGGTCAACAGCTTTTAGTATATTCATAGAGATGTGCATCCATCACCATGATTGATTTTAGAACATTTTTCACCCCTCAGTAGAAACCCTCACACCTTAAGCCTCACTTCCCAAACACCCCTCCCACCAGCAGTAGGCCCCACCAAATTTGTTGTTGAGGATTTACCTATTGTGGACATTCCATATGAATAGAATCATACATTATCGGCCTTTTGTATTTGTATTCGTTCACAAGGCCCATTCATATTGCACCACAGTCTCAGTTCTTCACTTTTTAAATTGTTAAATAATATCGTATAATATGAGTATTCTTGTTTTATCTACATATTCATCAGTTTATGGACATTAGGGTTGTTTTCACTTTTTGTTTATTATGAATAACATTCATGTACAAGTTTTTGCATGAATATATGTTTCAATTGTTTTGGATGTGTATTTAGGAGTAGAAATACTGAGTTATATGATAACCATGATTCACTTATTTTTTGTACTAGGGATTGTACTCAGGGACATTTAATCACTGGGTACACCCCCAGTCCTTTTTATATTTTTATTTATAGACAGGGTCTCACTAAGTTGCTCAGGACCTCACTAAGTTGCTGAGCCTGACTTTGAACTCACTCTCCTCCTGCCTCAGTCTCCTGAATCACTGCAATTGAAGGAATGTGCCACTGTGCCCAGCTGTGACTTACTTTTTGAGGAAATGCCAGACTCTTCTCCATAGTGGATGAACCATTTTACATTCCCATTAATAGTGTTTGAGACTTTCAATTTCTCCACATTCTCACCAACATTAAAAAAACTTTCCATGTTATTTCTATTTATTTATTAATATTATTTTATTTTATTATTATTAATTTTTTGAGATGAGTCTGGATTTGTTGCCCAGGATGGTCACCAACTCCTGAGTTCAAGTAAGCCTCCTACCTCAACCCTCCTGAGTAGTTGGGACTACAAGTATGACCAATGTGCCCAGCCTTCTCTCTCTCTCTCTCTCTCTCTCTCTCTCTCTATGTGTGTGTGTGTGTGTGTGTGTGTGAGAGAGAGAGAGAGAGAGAGAGACAGAGACAGAGACAGAGATATTGGGGATTGAACTCAGGGAAAATTCTCTATCTATGAGCTACATCTCTACTCCTTTTTCATTTTTTACTTTAAGTCAGGGTCTTGTTAAGTTGCTGAGGCTGGCCTCAAACTGACGATCTTCCTGTCTCAGCAAACCATGTCACTGCACTTGCAAGTGTGCATCATGACCTATTTGCTTAGCGCCTTGCTAAATTGCTGAGGCTAGCTTTGAACTTGTGATCCTCCTGCCTCAGCCTCCTGCACCACCGGTATTACAGGCATGAGCTACTGTGCTCAGTGATGCTGAGCATCTTTTGATATGCTTGTTGGTCATTTGTATTTCTTATAGAAAAATATCTGAGATTATTTCATCATTTAAAACATTGGACTGTCTTTTCTTTTTTGTTTGAGTAGCACTTTATCTTTACCACTCATGTGGCACTTACTGTTTACTGTCTACTGTTGGTGATACTTTTTTCATGTGTGAATAACTTATTTCTCCAGTTACAGGGAACTCTTTGAGACCAAAGACTGTCTCATACATATTGTTTTCCCTACTGTGACTAGTAATTGGAACATTGTCACTACTCAAAGATATCATTTATTAAATCCTTGATATATGCCAAATGCAGTGCTAAACACTTTACATATATTGTTTCTTCATTTTATACACATGACTCTATGAAGTTGTTATAATTTCCACTGTTTGGATCAGGAGATTGAGTCAGAGAGCAGTTGAGTCAACTACTGAAGTTCACATAGTAAGTGGCAAAGAGGGGACTCAAAGCCTTGTAGGTGTAACTCCTGCACTTATTCTTTTAACTGCTAAAGCTATTACTTCAATATGTAGTGTATGCATGTCTTCTATGCATGTCATGGGCTAACAATGAATATTTTTCATTATTCGTCTATAAAATACAGATAGTTTCTGTCTTTATCTGATGATGTAAGTACTGCTAAAGTGCTTAAAAATCCCCCATGTCCTAGAATATGAGATGTTTTTGTAATATTTGCTGAAGGGTTATGCAAGTGAGTGAACATATTTGGTGGTAAGTAATGCTGGCATCTTCATATCAAATGACTTGTAATGCTATCTCCAAATATCATACTGGAAAAATTCCAATCTTTCCTGAGAAGTATACTTCCCCTGGTACACTAGAATCTGGCTTTGAATTCTGCAAAAGCTAACCTCAATGCAGTTCTTCATGCCACCTTGCTGAAAAGAGCATAAGATTCTTCTAAAACAAATCTCAGTGACTTTTTCTCCTCACATATTAAGCCTCTATCAACAATATCCCTCCCATCTCCATTTCTCTGCCATTCTGCAGATGCAGCTTGGCCTACCTGACATCTAACGATGTTAATAGCCTCTCAGTTGCTAAGGGGGTTCTTTGGAATAAGTCAAGCTGTTGGAAGCTTTGTCTGGGCAAGGTGTATAGCTGACATCTAAAGGAACTATTCCCTGAGGCTGGGCGCTCATCCCAACAGAAAAGGAAGAGCTGCCAAGCCTGGAGGCTGTGTGCAATGACATGTTTTCAAAGCTTGGTGAATTTCGAATAGCAAAATCTGACCATGCATACAAAGAAAGGCGATTTAATATTCTGACTACTTCTCCCCCTCCTCTAATGCCATCTGCAGCAGAGACACAGTAGCCCTCCTCCTTTCTATTGAAACCAAGACTATTGTCTCACGAAAAGATCCTCATGTCTGCTTCCAGAATTCTGTGTGTTCCCTACCCAAGGCAAGCACAGGCAAAGAATGGAAGCAAGGTACAGACCACTTAGCAAGCACGTTTATATTCAGGAAGGTGTGCAGAGATGGAAGAAGGCTGTAAGTGAATCTGCTAGGGGTAGATAAGCACTGCAGGTCACCAGCACCACATGTGACCTGCTTGCAATATAAGCCATGTGTTTTGTGCCATAATTCTTGTTTAACAAGGCAATAAAGCAAGGGGTGGGGGTGGACGAAAAATGCCTCTCAGTGAATTTTGGTCACGTCGTCTGTCCTTTTCTTTTCTCTTCATAAATCCAGCATAACTGGTTAGTTTATTGGGACTTTTTAAAAATATTGTCTGGCTTATGTGCACACAGTGCCTAGGCTCTGTCTCATTATGCTTATGTTAGCACAAATTACTGCAAATAAAGTGACAGAGTCTCATATGCAATAATTTGTGCTAACAAAGGGACACAGGGAAGGGAAAACGTTACAGGAAAGGGAAAGTGAAGCTAGGTATCTATACCTGCTGTCCACCTCATTAGACTAGTACAAACTTTGATGGCTGATTTTTAATATTACACAAAATGTTTTCAAAAGATTTTCTTATGTTTAAAAAAAGTCTCTTGAATTGACAATCCTTTTTTTCACTTTTTAATTTTCTTTACACATATATGACATTAGAGTATATTTTGATATATTATACCTACATGGAGTATAATTTAGTCTAATTAGGATCCCATTCTTATGGTTGAACATGATGCAGAATTTCACTGGTTGTGTATTCATATATAAACATAGGAAAGTTATGTCCAATTCCTTCTACTGTCTTTCCCATTCCAATCCCCACCCCTTCCCTTCATTCCCCTTTGTCTAATCCAGTGAACTTCTATCCCCTACAGTGTGTGTTAGCATCCACATATCAGAGAGAATATTTGGCCTTTGATTTTTGGAATTGGTTTATTTCACTTAGCATGATGTTCTCCAGTTCCATCCATTTACCAGAAAATGCCATAATTTCATTCTTTATGACTAAATAATATTGAATAAGACAATCTTAAGTTCCTGTGTCAGGTTTGCTGCCAAATAGTTGTTTGGCCTTGGGTAAGTTACTTAAACTCTCTGTGCGTTCATTTCCTCATCTATAAAATGTAAGTCTGACTCCAAATACGAAACTCTTAACTACTAGCCACATTGCTTTATTGTACACTATGTATTGGGTATGGATTTTGTGGTTAACTAAGATACTATATGAAGAATGTGTGTCACATAGAAGGTATTAAAATACGCTTTTATTATTTGGGGGGAGGAAGTTGCCAATACCCGGAAAGAGTATATGAACTGCACTTAGTAAGTATAGGAGAAAGCAGTCTGATTGGAGGGCAAAACTTGGGGAGAGATGGGGAATCAGTATAGTTATAAATTCCATGACTATTGACAAATTCATCTTTTACCACTGTACAACCTTGAGCTGGTGCCAATCTCCATTTTAGACCTATTTCCTCAATAGTAAAAGGGAGAAAATAATATCATCTCCATAGAATTGTCATGACACATAAACGTATAAAACACTGAGCATAGTGCTGATCAGAATAAATGCTTAATAGGTATTAGATACTGTTTTAAAAATTATTTGTCCATTTGAAATTCAATACCCCAAGTCATCAGCTAGGTGGACTCCAAGATATTGGTAGCACATGGTGCTTATAAGGGTTCTGCAGAGTTCTATAAGTCTGGAGAGGGAGAGGCCAAACTGAAAGATTCATCTGCCCCAAGCTCATCAGCATCCACATTCTGCATGTTATATGGACATCACAATGCTTTTGATGAATCCTAAACCCAGGGCCCATGGTTGCCATGTTGAATAACATTTGTCTATTTAAAGCCACTGTTGATTCATGAATACTGGCCACATGGTAAGCCTCCTGAATCACATGGCACCAAACCCAAGGCTTTGGTACACAGAAGCAGAGGCTTAACCATTTCTCTCGATCCACCAGACCAGCCATTTTGCTAAGAGTTCTAAATACCTTGGAGAATTTGATGAAAGCTAGGGCTGCCTTTCAAAGAGAATGCACATAAGCCCTAATTCCACTCCAACACACAGTTTAGTACACAATTTTGGGGAGTTCAAAGTCTTATGAAGTCTGCTATGGACCCCCTAGAGGATTCATGGACTGCAGGATAAAAATCTCTGGATTAGTGGAAAAGGACTTTTGCTTTGATTATGGGATATTTGACCATAGAGCCATTCACTCTTGGCCTCAGGACACAAGAACAGTAAATTCATAGACTCAAATATTTTATTAATCATGCTTTGCCTTTCTTTTCTAGAAGCACATGAGGTTGCCTCAAAAAGGCATGGTTTCAAGAGTCAAAATGAAATGCCTTATTTACACAAAATGAATTTAGGATATCCTTGTTTTAATTCTTGTATTTTGTTTTTAATCTGTGGTAACCTGGTATGGAACTGCCCAAGAGAGACCTGATCAAATTCTGGGAGACTGACTTACTGGAATATATTTTAATACCAACCTAGATATTGGAAGATAATTACCTGCCCCATTTCAATATATACATCTCATCCTTCCCTAAAGAAAAACAAAATCCTAAGGTAATAAAATGTGTTACAGATGTTTCAAGATTTCCAGTAGTCTGGAACATAAATGTATCTCTGAAGAATATATTTTTTCTTCTAATTATTCAATCAGAATTTCAATGTGCCCTATTTGATGCAGCTGAATGGTGCAGTTGGCATACAGATGTTGATGCACAATCAAAAAATTCTTTTAAAATGCCAATGTTCCTATAACAGAATAATCATTCATTGAATAGGGAAGGAGGAAGAGCTGGTCCAAGAGAAATTCATCTAGTGATCAGAAGATAAACTGATTCTCTGGGGTCCACAGTCCATTGGTCTTCAGAGTTTGGGGAAAACTTGCATCAGGATCACCCCTTATATGTAACATGTTAACATAATATGAACTATAACCAAATGATGTGCTAGTCTCATGTTTTGCTAGCCTCTGTATGTTTCTTCATGTGATCAGCAGTAAAGCCCTGAAAATGAAAAGGGATTAAGTGCAGATGGTTATTTGGAACCCCAAGGAAGGGGAAATCTAGGAAGACTGTGGTTCCTTCCATAATCACAACTATGGGAGAACATGGAGGAAACAGAAACTATGGAGAGGAAATGAGAGGAAGCTGAGGTTTTGTAGCCTACAGTAAAGGAAGGAGCATGGAGAGCCTGGGACTCAGAGGCTCTTTTAGTCTTTCAATCAACCTGAACATAAAAATCATTCATAAAATTGTGCAGGAGAGAAGAACTCAAAATTATTCTGCTAGTATCCTTATCAAATACTGAATAATCCCATCTACAATTAGAAGTGAAGGTGCAATGATTTGGGAGGCTGAGGCAGGAGGATTGTGAGTTCAAAGCCAGCTTCAGCAACTTACCAAGGCCCTAAGCATCTTGGTAAGACCATGCCTCAAAATTTTTAAAAATGGGCTGAGGTGTGGCTAAGTGTTTAGGCTCAGTGTTTAAGCACCCCTGGGTTCAATGCCTAGTACAAGAAGAAGAAGAAGGAGGAGGAAGAGGAGCAAGAGGAGGAGGAGGAGGAACAGGAGGAGGAGGAGGAGGAGAAGAAGAAAAAGAAGGTGATTTGACAGCTTTAAAATCTTAAAAATTCTTTGATCCCAAAACACTTACTGATGGGCCAAATATTTTAATTTTTAAAAGCACAGTTGAGCATAAAGTTAAGAGAAAGAAATATTCAACAGTCAGGGACTCTAAAGTAGTCTGAAGACTGAACAGAAACCAGCATGTGAGCTAAAGTGAAGATTTGCCTGATATGGGGGCATATTAGTCTCAGTTCCAAGGGTGTGAGTTTACAGGACTTTATATAAGTATAGTGTATACGTCCATTGACTTACATGAGTGAGTTAGAATGATGAGTAGAATCAATATCCCTACATAAAACTAGAGCCCTCAAAGGGATACATTCTAGTAGCTCCTTGAAGAAATGGCTAAGTCCATGTCTGAGACAGGGCAAAAGAAATCAGATGAGCTTGGAATATTTTATGTTGCCTAGAAGAGATGAAGTACTGAACAACTAAGGGGATAGGGCAAAAGGACATAAAAGTACTGACTTCTGCTGACCAATCTTAGGACAATTTTAGCTTTATTTACAAAGGGGAAAAGATACTGTTAGTTCCAAGGTCTGAGTGACCCCAACAGAAACCAACTGGTCAAATAATATTACTGATAATGGAATCCATAGAACAAACTGAAATGTGTCTTTAGATGTGGTGTATTGGGGAAAATACAAAGACTTGAAAGTAACTATTACAAATATGTTCAAAGAACCAACATAAACCTCACCTGTGGGAGTAAAGTACAATGGCAATGTGTTATCAAAGGAGTCTGGGGCTGTGTGGGGAGCATGATCTCAGGAGGGCTCTTCTTGGTCATCTCTTTCCCAGTTTCTTTCTACCAGTTTCCTTATTACTACTAGTCTCTGGAACTACCAGCCTGTCTTAAATGCTTGCCACCAAAATCTCCATTGTTTTAGAGAACTCCCTTAGGAATGAAATCCTCCCTGTTTTCTTTTAAAGAAAAAGATATTTTAAAAATTCTCTGACTATAAAACACTTATTGCTGGATAAAAATATTTCAGTTTTTAAATGCATTGTTGAGTATATAATTAAGAAAAAGAAATATCCTAGAGTCGGGGATTCAAAAGAGTTTGAGAACTGAACTGAAAGCATGTGAGCTAAACCAAAGGCTTTAAAAAAAAAGTCCATTATCTTGGGCAGAGCTGAGGAGCTCCCAGTCCCTATGGCTTGCTGTTCACTCTGCAGAACTCCTGCACCACTGCACTAGAGATGAGAACAGGGTCAGCGGCTTGCTTCTTCTGGAGTGACATTCCTGTTTTACCAGTGGACACTGGGGAAGAAGGTAACCCCTGGTCTTCTCAGCTTGCTTGTTTCATAACAAAACCTTTATCCTATGAGTGAGCTGGGTAGAGTCAATTGGATGCCACTCTTCTGACCTGGCGTGACTCAAGTAGAGCCTTTGTCCTACCAGGGAGAGCTCCAATCTTCTCAGAATTGCCTGCTGGGAGTAGAGCTTTTGCAACATGGGGCTGGGAAGGATGAGGGACATCAGCAGCCTGCCCCTCCCAGAGTAAAACTGTAGTGCTAGACCAGGAGTCATGGGGAAAGGGAGTACCTGTTTTAATGTCCATTTCAGCCCAAAATAGAGATTTCATTGCACAGACCTACAAGGTCTGTGTGGCATGGGAACAGGTCCTGGCTCAGACACTACAGATTTTCACTATTCTTATTGAGATGTAGTATATTTTGAGGGGTAAATATGTCTTCATTTGTTCTATATATATAGGACAATTTACAGAGATTTTAAATGTTTTTTGTTGTTGTTGTTGTTGGATTCAACATGGCGACGGGCATGGAGAGATCAAGTCTCTGACCTCTTCAGCTGCGCGGGCATAGGGAGTCGTAAACCATCTAAAGGCTGTTTGCTCAGGATCACTAGGCAATGCTGAGCTGATGTGGATCTGGGGCGAACAGTCCAGGCCTCTCAGAACACATACCGAGCCCGGATCGGCTGCATTCAAGCTCCTGTTCGCCTGCTTCTTGCAGCCAAACTGCTCTGACTTAGCACTAATGATCCCGCCGAAAAAACTGGTTGGCCCTTCTGAACTTACGGAGGTAAAAGCCAACCGAGCCTTCATAGGCAGTGGCCACAGGATTGAAACGGGGCGTGGGAGAGACAGTCAGGACCCACCCGTTGCATTGGTCACCCAGCAAAGGGAACGAACTGTCACCATTTGCACGGGATACCACCATGGCAGAGATCTGACATCACCAAAACGCGGTGGAGGAGACAACTTCATAGAAACCAGCGGCAACAGGTGTGTAATCCCCTATCCTTCCCTCTCCACACAGGGGAAACCTTAAGGGCCCCTCCGAGCTCTCCCGTGAGCGCGATAGCCAGACTGAGGGAATCAGGAGTGGCGCGGGACTCCTGGCGCGGGACTCATGGCGGGGAACTCCCGGCTACTGCTCCCACCAGTGCTGACAACTGAGGACTCTTGCGCCAGCTACCGGGGGCGTGGCTACCGGAGGGCAAGCAAATTCGCTGAGGGTTCTCAGCCCCAAGCTCCACAAACTTAGGGTCTGAGGGAATGGCAAACAGGGAGAGTGTGCCCAGGCGTTCATGAAAACAGGGCTCCCAGGAGCAGCAGACCTGGCTTGTAGCCAGTATTGTGGTGAGCGTCACCGGTGAGCGGGGCCTGGCTTGAGGAAAAGTGGGGAAGTGACTAGACACAAGAGAAGGCCCTAGACACTCAGGATTGGAGACCCGCCCAGTCTGGGAGGAAGAGCTGCTGCACAGTGACTGGTTCCCGCCTATGGAGAGGAGAAGCTTGGCCCAGTGGGCACAGCTCCACCTACTGGAAGAGAAGTTAATCAAACTCTAAGACTGCATTTATCAATTTTTTTTTTAATTTGGGTTTTTTTTTCATTTTCATATTTTTGTTGTTGTTGATTTTTAAATTTCTTTAAAATTATTTTATTTTATTATTATTATTTTTTAAATTTTAATTTTAATTTTATTATTATTATTTTTTTAATTTTAATTTTAATTTTTATTATTATTATTATTATTTTTTAAATATTTTAATTTTCTATTTTTTTTCTTTTCTCTTTTCTTTTCAATTTTCTTATTCCCCCTTCCTTGAATTCTACCTGCTTACTCTCATTCTCTTTAGTGACTACTTCCCTTCCCTTCTAATATCTTTCCCCCCAAGCATCAAACAAATTTATAAGAGTAAACAGTAGCTCAGCAGTCAAACAGAACAAGAAGTAACATGAGCAGCATAAAAAAGCAAGGAAGAAAAGGAGTACAAACAATGCAGGACAGCCTAAATATTCAGGAGGACCTAGAGTCATCAGAAAAATGGTCATATAAAGAACTCAAGGAATACCTTAGACAGATGGAATGGAACCTTAAAGAGGATACGAGACAGCAAATTCAAACAGTGAAAGAACACATTGAAAATGAATTACATAAACAGATAAAAGAAAAAGTTAAGCATCTTTATCAGGAGATAGACATAATAAAAAAAAATCAAACAATAATTCTAGAAATGCAGGAAATTATAAACCAAATTAAAAACTCAAATGAGAGTATCACTATCAGAGTGGAGCAAGTAGAAGCCAGAACGTCAGATAATGAAGACAAAATATATCATCTTGAAAAGAGTCTAGCCAACTCAGAAAGGCTGGTAAAAAATCACAAGAAAAACATCCAAGAGATATGGGATAACATTAAAAAACCAAACTTATGAGTCATTGGGATAGAGGAAGGTATAGAGGTTCAAACCAAGGGAATGAGTAACCTGCTGAATGAAATAATTACAGAAAACTTTCCAGAAATAAAAAAAGGAAACAGATATACAAATTGTAGATGCATACAGGACACCGAGCACACAAAATCACAGTAGACCAATGCCAAGACACATTGTTATGAAGATATCCAATATACAGAACAAAGAGAAAATATTAATAGCTACAAGAGAAAGGAGGCAGATTACATTCAGGGGTAAACCAATAAGGTTAAAAACGGATTTTTCATCACAGACGCTGAAAGCGAGAAGATCCTGGAACAACGTATTTCAAACACTGAAAGACAATGGATGCCAACCAAGAATTCTGTATCCAGCAACATTAAGCTTCAGGTACGACAACGAAATAAAAATCTTTCATGATAAACAAAAGCTAAAAGAATTTGCAGCCAGAAAACCAGCATTGCAAAGCGTCTTGAGCAAAACACTACACGAGGAAGAAATGAAAAACAATAACCAAAACCATCAGTGGGGAGTGCCTCAGTAAAGACAGAGGGTGGGGGGGAAAGCTAATCATGGAGAAAAAAACTAAATTAAAAAAAAGAAAGATAAATAATCAAACATGGCTGGTAGTACGAACCATAGTTCCCTAAATAGTAACTCTAAACATTAATGGCTTACTCTCCAATAAAGCGACATAGGCTGGTAACATGGATTAAAAAAACAAATCCAACAATATGCTGCCTCCAGGAGACACATCTGATTGGAAAAGACATACACAGGCTAAAGGTGAAAGGTTGGGAAAAAATATACCACGCACACGGTCCTCGTAAGCAAGCAGGGGTGGCCATCCTCATATCGAATAAAATCAACTTCAAGACTAAGTTAATCAAAAGGGATAAGGAAGGACATTATATACTGTTAAAAGGAACCATTCACCAACAAGACATAACAATTATCAATATTTATGCACCAAATAATGGTGCTGCGACGTTCATAAAACAAACTCTCCTCAAGTTCAAGAATCAAATAGACCACAACACAAGAATAATGGGTGACTTCAACACACCTCTCTCACCATTGGACAGATACTCCAAACAAAAGTTGAATAAAGAAACTATAGAACTCAATATCACAATCAATAACCTAGACTTAACTGACATATATAGAATATATCAACCATCATCAAGTGGATATACTTTTTTTCTCAGCAGCACATGGATCCTTCTCAAAAATAGACCATATATTATGCCATAGGGCTACCCTCAGTAAATATAAAGGGGTGGAGATAATACCATGCATTTTATCTGATCATAATGGAATGAAACTGGAAATCAATGATAAAAGAAGGAAGGAAAAATCCTACATCACATGGAAAATGAACAATATGTTACTGAATGATCAATGGGTTACAGAAGACATAAAGGAGGAAATCAAAAAATTCTTAGAGATAAATGAAAATACAGACACAACATATCGGAATCTATGGGACACAATGAAAGCAGTTTTAAGAGGGAAATTCATCGCCTGGAGGTCATTCCTCAAAAAAAGGAAAAACCAACAAATAAATGAGCTCACACTTCATCTCAAAGCCCTAGAAAAGGAAAAGCAAAACAATAGCAAATGCAGCAGAAGGCAAGAAATAATTAAAATCAGAGCAGAAATCAACGAAATTGAAACAAAAGAAACTATTGAAAAAATTAACAAAACTAAAAGTTGGTTCTTCAAAAAAATAAATAAGTTCGACAGACCCTTAGCCATGCTAACGAACAGAAGGAGAGAACTCAAATTACTAACATACAGGATGAAAAAGGCAACATCACAACAGATACTACAGAAATACAGAAGACAATTAGAAATTATTTTGAAAAGCTATATTCCAATAAAATAGAAGATAGTGAAGACATCGATAAATTTCTTAAGTCATATGATTTGCCCAGACTGAGTCAGGAGGATACACACAATTTGAACAGACCAATACAATGGATGAAATAGAAGAAGCAATCAAAAGACTACCAACCAAGAAAAGCCCAGGACCGGATGGGTATACAACGGAGTTTTACAAAACCTTTAAAGAAGAATTAATACCAATACTTTTCAAGTTATTTCAGGAAATAGAAAAAGAGGGAGCTCTTCCAAATTCATTCTATGAGGCCAACATCACCCTGATTCTGAAACCAGACAAAGACACCTCAAAGAAAGAAAACTACAGACCAATATCTCTGATGAACCTAGATGCAAAAATCCTCAATAAAATTCTGACGAATCGGATACAAAAACACATCAAAAAAATTGTGCGCCATGATCAAGTAGGATTCATCCCTGGGATGCAAGGATGGTTCAATATACAGAAATCAATAAATGTTATTCACCACATCAATAGACTTAAAGATAAGAACCATATGATCATCTCGATAGATGCAGAAAAAGCATTCGACAAAGTACAGCATCCCTTTATGTTCAAAACACTAGAAAAACTAGGGATAACAGGAACTTACCTCAACATTGTAAAAGCTATCTATGCTAAGCCTCAGGCTAGCATCATTCTAAATGGAGAAAAACTGAAGGCATTCCCTCTAAAATCTGGAACAAGACAGGGATGCCCTCTATCACCACTGCTATTCAATTTAGTTCTCAAAACTCTGGCCAGAGCAATTAGACAGACAAAAGAAATTAAAGGCATACAAATAGGAAAAGAAGAACTTAAATTCTCACTATTTGTGGACGACATGATTCTATACCTAGAAGACCCAAAAGGGTCTACAAAAAAACTACTAGAACTAATAAATGAATTCAGCAAAGTGGCAGGATATAAAATCAACATGCATAAATCAAAGGCATTTCTGTATATCAGTGACAAAACTTCTGAAATGGAAATGAGGAAAAACACTCCATTCACAATATCCTCAAAAAAAAAAATACTTGGTAATCAACCTAACAAAAGAGGTGAAAGATTTATACAATGAAAACTACAGAACCCTAAAAAGAGAAGTAGAAGAAGATCTTAGAAGATGGAAAAATATACCCTGTTCATGGATAGGCAGAAGTAACATCATCAAAATGGCAATATTACCAAAAGTTCTCTATAGGTTTAATGCAATGCCAATCAAAATCCCAACGGCATTTCTTGTAGAAATAGATAAGGCAATCATGAAATTCATATGGAAAAAAAAGACCCAGAATAGCAAAAGCAATTCTAAGCAGGAAGTGTGAATCAGGCGGTATAGCGATACCAGATTTCAAACTATATTACAGAGCAATAGTAACAAAAACAGCATGGAAATGGTACCAAAACAGGCGGGTGGACCAATGGTACAGAATAGAGGACACAGAGACTAATCCACAAAGTTACAACTATCTTATATTTGATAAAGGGGCTAAAAGCATGCAATGGAGGAAGGATAGCATCTTCAACAAATGGTGCTGGGAAAACTGGAAATCCATATGCAACAAAATGAAACTGAATCCCCTCCTCTCGCCATGCACAAAAGTTAACTCAAAATGGATCAAGGAGCTTGATATCAAATCAGAGATTCTGCGTCTGATAGAAGTAAAAGTTGGCTATGATCTACATATTGTGGGGTCGGGCTCCAAATTCCTTAATAGGACACCCATAGCACAAGAGTTAATAACAAGAATCAACAAATGGGACTTACTTAAACTAAAAAGTGTTTTCTCAGCAAGAGAAACAATAAGAGAGGTAAATAGGGAGCCTACATCCTGGGAACAAATCTTTACTCCCCACACTTCAGATAGAGCCCTAATATCCAAAATATACAAAGAACTCAAAAAATTAAACAATAAGATAACAAATAACCCAATCAACAAATGGGCCAAGGACCTGAACAGACACTTCTCAGAGGAGGACATACAATCAATCAACAAGTATATGAAAAAATGCTCTCCATCTCTAGCAGTCAGAGAAATGCAAATCAAAACCACCCTAAGATACCATCTCACTCCAGTAAGATTGGCAGCCATTATGAAGTCAAACAACAACAAGTGCTGGCAAGGATGTGGGGAAAAGGGTTCTCTTGTACATTGCTGGTGGGACTGCAAATTGGTGCAGCCAATTTGGAAAGCAGTAGGGAGATTCCTGGGAAATCTGGGAATGGAACCACCATTTGACCCAGCTATTGCCCTTCTCGGACTATTCCCTGAAGACCTTAAAAGAGCGTACTACAGGGATACTGCCACAACGATGTTCATAGCAGCACAATTCACAATAGCTAGACTGTGGAACCTACCCAGATGCCCTTCAATAGATGAATGGATCTAAAAAATGTGGCATTTATATACCATGGAGTATTACACAGCACTAAAAATGAGAAAATCATGGAATTTGCAGGGAAATGGATGGCACTAGAGCAGATTATGTTTAGTGAAGCTAGCCAATCCCTAAAAAACAAATACCAAATGTCTTCTTTGATATAATGAGAGCAACTAAGAACAGAGCAGGTGCTGAGAGCCACAGCGGAGTCTGTATGGCCCCTGGCATTTTGCCAAGCGCCATCCAGACTTGTTTACAGACTCTAACAAGCAGGGAGGAAGAGCAGGAAGAAAAGATTAACATTAAACAGAGACATGAGGTGGGAGGGAAAGGGAGAGAAAAGGGAAATTGCATGGAAAGAAGGGAGACCTTCATTGTTATACAAAATTACATATAAGAGGTTGTGAGGGAAATGGGAAAATAAACAAGGTGAGAAATGAATTACAGTAGATGGGGTAGAGGGAGAAGATGGGAGGGGTGGGGAGGGGGGATAGTAGAGGATAGGAAAGGTAGCAGAATAAAACAGTTACTAATAGGGCATTATGTAAAAATGTGGATGTGTAACTGATGTGATTCTGCAATCTGTTTTTGAGGTAAAAATGGGAGTTCATAACCCACTTGAATCTAATGTATGAAATATGATATGTCAAGAGCTTTGTAATGTTTTGAACAACCAATTAAAAAAAGATTAAAAAAAGAAAAAGAAAAAAAAAATTTTTTTTTAAATAATTGCCAACAGTTAAATGGTTGTTTCAGTGGAGGAAAGAGTTTATTGAATTCCTCATATCGCCATTCCTGAAGTCTTGCCTGTCTATGGGCCATTTCTTATGGACAAGGAAGAATGATTCAGAAGATCTCCAAGGGTAAAGCCAAGGGCTATGAAGAATCATACCCAGCAGGCAGGCCTGGGTCCTACCAAATTGCTAGTGATAAATGCCTAGCTGGTTTTCAGAATTGCTATGGACTGCTGTTTCTTGTTCCCACCTCTTGTGAATGGGAGTGTCTACTATAATAATCACATTTCTATCTTACCATTGCATATGGGGTATGTAGGAGAATATAACTAATTTATTTATTTCATGGGTCTTCAGATCTATAGGATTTGTATTCAGGAAACTTCACTTGAGGATCTTCATCCCCACCAAGACCTGATTTAGTTGATAAAACTCTGGTCCTCAAATTTAAGCCTTATGTCAACAATAACTAAACTATGGAACCAACGCAAGTGTCCTTCACCAGATAAATGGATAAAGAAAATGTGGTTTATATACATAATGGAATATTACTCAGCCTTAAAGAAGAATAAAATGATGGCTTTTGCTGGTAAATGGATGGAGCCAGAGAATATCATGCTAAGTGAAATAAGCCAATCCCCCAAACCCAAAGGCTGAATGTTTTCTCTGACATGTGAATGCTAATTCACAATAATTTTGGCGGGGGGGGGACCTAGGGAAGAATAGAATTACTTTGGATGAGGTAGAGGGAGTGAAAGGAGGGGAGGGATATGGAGGTAGGAAGGATAGCAGAATGAATCTGACATTATTACCCTATGTGCATATGACCAGTGTGATTCTACGTCATGTACAATCAGAAGAAGGAGATGTTATACTCCATTTATGTATGATGTGTCAAAATGCATTTTACTGTCATGTATAACTAATTAGAACAAATAAAATATAGGCTGAGATTTCTGGGAACCTTGGAAAGGGGAAAATATATTTTGTATGTCTAAGAAATGTAAATAATTCTTGTTTAGAGGGGAAAATTTCATGTTATATTGTCTATTGAATCTGGACTGAATTTAATCACTTACCTGACTAATCGAATGCAATAAATGTGATGCTTTAAGATTTTAGTCAAAGAAAAGAAGAAGCATTGATTTACTCTCTGGGACTTCTTAGAATTCAATTGCTACACTGTGAGAAAGTCCAAGTAACTACATGAAGAGTGACACAGAGAGTAAGCAAAATCCCCAGCTGACAGCCAACACCAATGTCCCAGTAATGAGAATGACCCATTTTGAAAGTGGATACTCCTCTTCTAGAGACCCATCTAGGTGATGTTGTCTAGAACAGAGATGAGCCATCTCCACTCAAATTGCAGATTAATAAGCAAAGATAAATAATAGCATCTGTTGCAAGTCACTAAGTTTTAGGATGATTTCTCATACAGCATAAGTATCTATAACATTTCTTTTTTTAAAGAGAGAGAGAGAAAGAGAGAGAGAGAGAGAATTTTAATATTTATTTTTTTTTAGTTTTTGTCAGACACAACATCTTTATTGTATGTGGTGCTGAGGATCGAACCCAGGCTGCATGCATGCCAGGCGAGTGCGCTACCGCTTGAGCCACATCCCCAGCCTTCCATAACATTTCTTAACCTAGAAATTCCACATCTACATGTGTGCTTTAGATAAACTTGTACACATATGAATAAAAAGTGTATATGAAGATGTTTATTGTAGTACTCTATATGAAAGTGGAAAAATTGGAACAATATACTTTCAGGGAATTACTGATTTAACTATAGCTTATTTGCATGGTGGTTAAAATGAATGAGCTAAATCCATCTGTATCAATACATATAATCTAAAAAATAATTCTAAATAATAACAACAATTTTCAAGAAGACACATACCGTAGATTCCATTTATATACATTCAAAAATATACAAAACAATGTTATGTATTACTATGGACCTATATTTTTACATTAAGTGTACAATACCAAGCAGCTGATTAATAAACATCAACTTTAGGAAGATGATTGTCTTTCTGTGTGCAGTGGTGCACATCTGTAATCCCAGCAGCTTGGGAGGCTGAGGCAGGAGGATCATGAGTTCAAAGCTGGCCTTAGCAACAGCAAAGTGCTAAGCAACTCAGTGAGACCCTGTCTCTAAATAAAATACAAAATAGGGCTGGGGATGTGGCTTAGTGGTTGAGTGCCTCTGAGTTCAATCCCCAGTACATCCCCACAAAATGGTTCTCTCTGGAGAGGGAGAGGAGGGGAGAAGAGACAGAAGTGGGCTTTATCTGTACTATTAATATTTTATTTCTTTTGTTCTTTCTTTTTTAGAGCTCAATGAGACAAAGTGTTTACATTTGTTTTATCTCAATGGTAGGCACAAATGTATCTGTTGTATTATTTTCTGTAATTCATACACTTGAATTATTCATATTTTATAATTTTTAATAGAAAAGCAAAGGAAATCTTGGATTTTCACTCATTAACCATGCAATGTATTATCTTCACTTTTGGGGATATGTTCAACAATATAGATCTTAAAATCAACTTTACTGAAGTTTTATTTATATAGGATAAAATTCACCCTTTAAAATTGTACGGTTTGATAAATTTTGCCAATATATGAACTTATGACCCCCAATCCACAATCAAGGTATAGAATATTCCTATCGCTCCAACAATTCCTTCATGTACTTTTTACAGGCAATTCCTCCACCCTTGGCCCCAGGCAATCATGTAACTGCTTTATGTTATTATAGATTATACAGATTGGTATGAATGGAATTCTATGCCAGGTTAACTTTTGTACCTGGTTTCTTTTTTCAGCATAAGGCTTTTGAGATTTACACATTACTTAAAGTATCAGTACTAGGTCCCTTTGTATTACTGCATAGCATTTCATGTATGGACACAATCTGATTTGTTTATTCACCTGCCTTTGGACATTTAGGTTGTTTCCTTATTTGACCCACTTTGAATAAGGCTACCATGAACATTCATATGGTAGTCTTTTGTGGATATAGATTTCCAATTCACTTGGGTAAATAGAGTAGAATTTCTGGACAGAACTCCAGTGTCAGGTATTTGATTGTGAATATCATTTTGTGTATGGTATGAGGTAAGTGTTGATTTTAATATCATGGATAGACAATTGTTCTAGAATTTGACAAGACTGTGCTTGAAGTATACTATATTTTTAGACTTCTTATTATGTGAAATAATAAATTATCATTTAGTATCTGCATATAATTTGTCTTATGACCTCCTTCCTATTTTCCTTCTAAAATTTCTATTCAAAATAATAGGAGATGTATAGGAAATTATCTAAGTATATAAGACTCTGCAATTTCATTCAGAGGGAGTGGGAGGGAGGGAGAAAGAAAAAGAAAGGGAGAGATATTTCTCATTTCTGTTTACCAATGAGCAATGACATACAGTATCATCATAGTTACATAGCAACTAGTGACAAAATTAGTTTATATCCAAATCATCTAACTTTTCTCACTTCAGTTAGCTCCTGCACATTTTAACGTGCTAGCTCGAGTTCCTTTTCCAGTTCTGTAATCTAAGCCTTCATCATTTCCTGCTGGGTGCACGATAACCACCTTTTTGTTTCTTTTTTATATCTGTCCTATCATATGCATTTTAGGACCTAAATTGGTCCTAAGCTCAGACCTTCACAGTATCCTGTTCCTCAGCGCCATTACATACAGAATCTTCTGTTTGGCTCTCAAGGCCCTACTTTTTCTAACTAACTTTCTTCCTAATAGGGCAGTCTCTTCTGTTTTCCACAGGTATCCTGTATTTGCCTCTGATCCCATGCTTTTCCTGCAAGCAGTCATGTTTATCTTACCCGACATGCTACCTCCTCTGCAAAGCCTTTAGTCAGGTCTCTAGCTTTATCACCATAGCTTTATTGTGAATTCCACTTGTGAGTGTTTTAGTGAACTTTTTCATTGCTGTGACAAAAAGGCCCCACAGGAAGAATTTTAGAGGAAGAAAAGTTTATTTGGTGCTCACAGTTTCAGAAATCTTATCCATAGTTGGTCAATTCCATTACTCTGGGCTGGTAAAGGAGCCAGATCATCATGATGGAAGAGTGTAGTGGAGGAAAGAAGCTCAGGACATGGCCACCAGGAATCAGAGAGAGTTTCACTCACCAAAGACAAAATATAAATCCCAAATTCATGCCCCAAGTGAACCAACTACTCCAGCCACACCCTACCTGCTTACAGTTACCACTCAGTTAACCTCTTTTATGGGATGAATGCACTGGTTAGGTTAAGACTCTCACAATCCAATCATTTGTCCTATGAACTGTCTTGCATTGTCTCACACATCACTTCCAAACCATAACAACATGCTTCAGTCAGCCTCTCTATTTTCTTACATTGTTCACTATTATTGAATATGTACATCTTGCCTCCCCTGTGTAAGAAAGTACTATACCTCATATTCTGCTATCTCCTGCAATGCCAAGCACATACATGCTTTCCTAGCTTATTTTAGATTTTTTTCACTCACTGATTAGAGTGAATGTTAATTTGAAGTAAAAAACAAAACAAAACAAAACAAAAACGTGCCTTTTACTTTTAGAGTTGCCTTTCCATTTCAGCTCTTGGTGTTACTGCTTTTGTTCTGGAAGGAGGAAGGGCTTCTATAAAGGACCACTATGGCAACTCCAACCCAACCTGTTGATTCTCTCTGCTGATTTGGAGGTAGATGGCCAGCCAGTATTTTCTAATTCTAATTCCAGGCCAGAAGTGAACTGGGAAGTAAGAGACAGATGGCTAGAGTGAGTATTCTCTCTCTCAGATCCCAGAAGAAGGAAGGCTCCTCATTTAACCCTTGGTTGCCCTGGAAAAGACAAACAGCACTCTCTTAAGGGAGCTGCAGTCACTGCTGTGTGCCAGCTTTAACAAAGGGGAAACTTAATTAGGGAAACATTGTTTAAAATTATCACTGTTAGTTCTGGGGTTGTAGCTCAGTGGTAGAGCACTTGCCTAGCATGTATGAAGCACTGGGTTCCATTCTCAGCACCACTTAAAGATAAATAAGTAAAAATAAAAAAGATAAATGAGAGAATATCACCACTTAAAAATTATTATCATTTAAGTGCACATAGGAAATACACGAAAAGTAGGCAAAGAAGCAACTGCTACTTCCCTTTCTTCTATCCCTATTTTTTAGTAAAAAATATGTTGTTACTTGCACTCTCATCTCCCAGTTGAACTCTTGAGAACAGTGCAGTCCAAGTGACTCCCATATCCTCTCTATGGAGCTCAGCAAACAGTGGCATTTAGTTACTCACACCTGACCCTACACACCTTCACATGATCAATCTCCTTGGTCTTGTCTTTCCTTGTCCAGTGTAACTTCATCAATGATTTAATCTGTTTCTTTCATTTCAGGGAAGAACTGACCCTTTGGGCTCCCTCCTTGTTGGTGAGGAATGTGTGCTGTTTGGTGGCACAGCAGGTCTGCCTAGGGGACCATGAATCACATGCAGTTTTCAATAATCATGATATCAAATTTTAAATGGCATTAAATTCAGGTTTTTGTGCATGTGGACTCTCACCCTGTGCAGAAAAAAAGGACTGTAAATACAATGCTTTCAAATGAATGTAGCGATTAATATTTGACTGTCATCTACTTTGTTTTACTGTGTGGATTACTTCAGAAAAACCAGTTGAGAAAATAACAATCCTTTATGAGCAATTTTAGATTTTCTAAACCTTTTGCAATCTTCTGCTTTAATTTGTTTTCCATTAGTACATGCTCAAGTGTACTGAACAGAAAGGGAGTGGGAGACTGAGAACATTCCAGCTCTGTAATTCTCTAATTCTGTGACCACTTGCAGGTGATTTTCTTTCTCTCTGCCTCAGTTTCCTCATTTGTAAAAAAAGAGGGGCTTGGAGTGGATGGTCTTGAAAGACTCGTCCAAATTATTTGATGTTCTGCATTGCAATCAAATATGCTATTTTGGTGGATTTTTTTTTTACAAATATTGGAATTTGTACCACTTGCATTAGTTGTTCTCGCCTTTCTTTTGTCTCAATAATAAGCCTCAGAGGTGGGATTTCAAAATTAGAATTTTTTACAGGCTTCAGCCAAAATGATAGAGCCATCTCAGGAGTACTATTAGAGCTAATATTCTTATCTGTAGATATCTAGAGAAGCAAATAACGTTTGAAGATCTTTTTGCTGTTTCTCTCTGGGTTCTTTATCCCAGGGTGTTTATATAACTAATGTGTTTTAGTGGTAAGGAAAATGAACAAGTATTGAGTGAAGGAAAATAAAACCCCCTCCTTTTATCTTTGTCCCAGTCTGTAACTGTTTCCCAGCTAAGCCACCTGTGTTTTACTTCTTATAGAGTTCAGCAAATATATATAAATATATATGTAGGCACTTGTTCACTCCTAATAGGGTCTGCTAATCACATTCCTGTCTCTTGTCAGAGCTGTCACAGTTGTTTTCTTTTTTACATATCTGTGAGTTTTATCAAGTTTAACAGCTGAAAAATCAAGCTCATTAAGAAACTCCCTGAGTAGTTCAGAATGAGCTAATTTTCCAGGGCCAGTCTTGGGCACAGAATCCAGTGAACAGAAATGTAGATATGGATCAAATATGAACTAGGAACTTTATTTCCACAACTTTAAGAGGAGGGAGAAAGTTGAGCAATAAATGGGATGCCCTGAATGATGGACTGTGTATTTCATTTGGCAAAAGGCACTTGATGATCTTTTATTTTTTGGACACAACACAATGCTTTTATTGTTTATGTGTTGCTGAGAATTGAACCCGGGTCCTGCCCGTGTTAGGCAAGCGCTCTACCGCTGAGCCACAATCCCAGCCCTTGATGATCTTATATGTGCATAAAAACAGCTCAAGAATGGTGAGAAGTTTTGTCACTGGAGGTCCCAGGAATTCTCAGAAAGGGGGACCTCAACTCAGGCAAGTAGGTCTTTGATGTACTTAATGGAAAAGAATTTCAGCATGCACCAGTTAGAGAAAAATTTATTTAGGGAAAGCACTCAATGCTCATTGAAGGGATATTGTGGGTTCTTTCAGGTAAGAGGCATTTTAGAGTGGGTAAGAAATATGCATTCAAGGGAGAATGTGGCCATCCTTAGAGTACAACAGAGAATGTTGACCATTGCTTGAGAATGAGACACTTTGGGGGTAAAGCAATAAATACACATTTAAGCTGGTTATGGTGGTGTACACCTGTAATCTCAGTGACTTGGGAGGCTGAGGCAGGAGAATTGCAAGTTCAAATCAGCCTTAACAATTTAGTAAGACCCTGTCTCAAAATAAACAAAAATAAAGGGCTGGGTATGTGGTCCAGTGGTTAAGCACTCTTGCATTCAATCCCTGATACCCTCCACAAAAAAATACCTATGCAAAAGAGAATATGGGCTAACTCCAGAGGAAGAAACAGCAACCCCTTGGTATATAGGGTTAATGTTTATATAGGGATGGTTGCTAAGAGCTGGACTAGAGGTGGAGCCAGGGCACAATTACACAATTTGCTGCCAGATTTTTTTTCCAGTGGTTGCATATTGCCCTGATGTTACTTTTTTCAGGTGAGGGCATGAGTCAAGGGTGCACAGGGCACAGGCCAAGTGTGCAGGCTAAGGACATGGGCTTGGTTTCTCAGGAGTACTTGTTTTGCACCTCAAAGTTTCATAGGTGTTTCAGGCATTCCAATGGTTCATGGACACTTCTGAGACTCAGTCTATCTTTTCTATATCTCCAAATTCCTAGCTCAGTTTATATTTTAACTTGTTCATATTTGCAGGTAACTTGGCAATTTTGGCTCATCTGTTCTTCATGAAGATTGGGCAAAGATTTTGGCAAGACAACCCTCAAAATAATTTTCCCCCTACATTTCTTTCTGCTTCTTCTTTATCTCTTTTGGAATTTTCTACTCACCTCTCCCATTTGTTAATCTTGGGAGCTTAGTCCTAAACTTCTTTTCTTCTCTAGCTACACCCACTTCTTTTGTGGTTTCATCCAGGATTTTGTCTTGAATTATCACTCTTGTCTCATTTCTGCTGCTATAACAAAATACCACTGTGATAAATAATAGAAGTTCACTTGGTTCATGATTCCAGAGACAGGGAAGTTTAATAGCACTGGCATTCCATGGTGAGACAGCACATGCACACAGGAGAGAAAGGGAACTGAACTCCCACTCCTGTGATAATGACATTCATCCATTCATGAGGATGAAACCCTCATGACAATCACCTCTCTGAGGCCCCACCTCTTAAAACTGTCACAATGGCAATTATATTTCACTATGAGATTTGGAGGGGACATTCAAACCATACCAGTCATTTGTATATTAACAACTCTCAAACTTATATTTCTAGCATGGACCTCTCCTCTTAATGCTAGACTATCTAACTGCCTACTTCACGTTTGAATGGATTTATAACAATATGTAAAAATCTGAATTCCCTCTGATATATGTTCATCCTATAGTCTTCTTCATCTCAAGCGGTGACATTCCACATTATCCTTTTAGTTGTTTGGGATGAAAATCTTTTTTTAATATTTATTTTTTAGTTTTCAGCAGGCACAACATCTTTGTTTGTATGTGGTGCTGAGGATCAAACCCAGGCCGTACGTATGCCAGGCAAGCGCGCTACCGCTTGAGCCACATCCCCAGCCCTGGGCTGAAAATCTTGAGTTGGTCCTTGACTCCTCTCTTCCTTTTGTACTTCATAATCTCATCAGGAAACACTATTGGTGCCAACTTCAAAATATATGCTGCATTTGACAATTTCATCTTCTGCTACTATTGTCCTGATGCTACATCATCTTTTCCTTGGATTATTGCAATAGCATCCTCACTGGTATTCCTGTTTCCTGATCTTCTCCTCAAAAGTATTTATACTTAATGTAGCTTTCATAGGGATTCTTTTAATGGGTAGGCTGGATCATATTACTTCTCTGCTCAAAGCTCCCAACACTCCACATCATCTTATTTTGAGTAATAGTCAAAGGTCTTCAGGTTGTGCAGGACCCAATATGATTTGTTCCCTTCCTCCAATTAACTCTATGACCTCATCTGTTAATATTGTCCCCTCACTACTCTATTCCAGTGACTCTCATTTATATACCTCCAACTTTCCCCACACATTCCTGTCCCAGAGCCTCTGTATTTGCTGTTCCTTCTGCAGGAGTGCTACTCCCTTAACAGCAGGTCTTATTCTCTCTTCTTTAGGTCTATTCTTTGCTGTAGTTTTACACAGCACTACCACAGTCTAAGCACACATACACAGCTGCCATGATCTGAAGGAATATACTTCCTCCAATTAATATGTTGGAACTTAGTTTGGTTGCAGCGACACAAGAGGAGTTGGGGTAGAATGTTATGATTTAGATATGAGATGTTCCCTAAAGCTCCTATATTAATGCAGTAATATTCAGAGGTGAACTGATTGGATTATAATAGCTATAACCTAATCAGTCCATCTTTGTTTGAATAAACTGACTGGGTAGTAACTGTAGATAGGTGGGATGTAGGTCACTGGGGGCATGCCCTGGAAGTGTGCAACTTCCCTGTGGCCCCTTTCCATATCATTCTCTGCCTTCTGGATGTCCTGAGAGGAGTAGCTTCCTTCTGCCATGCTTTTCCCTCATGATGTTCTGCCTCACCTGAGGCCCAGAGAAATGAAGTTGGCTGTCTATGGACTAAGACCTTTGAAACTGTGATCCAAACTTTTACTTCTATAACTTGTTCTTGTCTGGTATTTTGGTCACAGTGATGGAAAATATGACTAAAACAGAACCTAAGACCCAATGTGACAGTATTGAGGGTTGGAGACTTTAGGAGATTATTAAATCATTTAGTTTCCATCCTCATGAGTTGATTAGCAACCTTATCAAAGAGCTTGAAAGAAAAAATTAGTCCCTTTTGCCCCTCCTTCTTCCTCCATGTAAGGATCCAGCATTTGAACCCTCTGGAAGACACAGGGACAGAGTGCCATCTTGGAAGAAGAGATTGGGTCTTCATCAATATCAAACTAGCAGTTAGTCTTAGACTTTCAGTCTCCAGAACTGTGAGAAACAAAGTTCTGTGCTTTATAAATTACAAATCTCAGGTTATTTTGTTATAGGAACAGGAATGGACTAAGACAAATATATTTACATAGGTACACATATGTGTACTTCTACACACAAATGTGTGTTTATTTTATTGTTTGTCTCCCTCCACTAGAATACTAAATCCATAAAAAGTAGAAGTAGAAAAATTTTTCCTTTATCTGATTTGTTCATTGTTGTATTCCCAGTGACTAGAACCACAGTAGGCACATAGTAGGTGCTCAATTTGTACACATGGAATACATGAAGGCATTAGTCAAGTCTTGGTAACCAGTGTCTGGGAGCCAGGTCTCAATGAGAGAGTAGAGAGAGGAAAGGTAATTATGACTTGTAGTAATGTAGAATCTGTGAGTAGGATGCTGAATCTTGGATGTCAACTTGCCTGGATTGAGATATGTCTAGAAAATTAAGAAAACACATTTCTAGGTGTATTGGTGGGGGTGTTTTCAGAGATGATTAACATGTGGATTTGTGAACTGAGAGGGGTAGACCTGCTCTGAATGTGGGCAGAACCATCTGATGGGTGAGGGGCCCTGATGGGACAAAAAAAAAATAATGGAAGGAGGAAGCCCAACTACATGCTCAAGTTCAACTCTTCTTGAGCGGGTACATTT
Source organism: Callospermophilus lateralis (assembly GCF_048772815.1). Classification (NCBI taxonomy): domain Eukaryota; kingdom Metazoa; phylum Chordata; class Mammalia; order Rodentia; family Sciuridae; genus Callospermophilus; species Callospermophilus lateralis. The sequence continues at coordinate 106,047,649 of NC_135325.1, forward strand.
TGCCACTGCCATCATTCAGAGACATCAAGCTCCAGCTTCTTTAGCCTTTGAACATGGACTCATCAGCAACTCTCCAGGGACTTTCAGATCTTTAGCCTTGGACTCTAGTGCATCATTGGTCACTCTTGCTCTGGTTCAAGAAGCTGCACTGAACAGTTACTGGTTTTTCTAACTCTTCAGCTTGCAAGCAGCTATGTGGGACTATCAAAGTCTTGATCATGTAAGCCAATCTAATAATTTCCTTTTATTATTATGTATACATTCTGTGGGTTCTGTTCCTCCAGAGAATCCTAATACAATGACCACCCAAACTGGAGGCTGTGCCCAGAATCTGTTTGGCTCGGATAATGGAGTTACAAAAGTAATATTTTTTGTTAGTCAATACAATAAGTATAAAAAAATCTAAAATTTTTATAATGGAGCAGTTTGAAGTATAAACATTGTTATTCTGGTCAAGTAGCTTTGTACTAATAAGGTATGGAATGATGGTATGTTGTGATTGTTAATTTTCTATATCAACTTGATTGGTCCATGTGGTGCCCATATATTTGGTTAAATGTGTCTGAATCATCTGTGATGGTGTTTCTAGATGAGATTAGCATTTAAATTGGTAGTCTGAGTGAAGCATATGGCCCTTCCCAATGTAGGTGGGTATTATCCAATCCAGTGAAGACCTAAATGGAATAAAAAGTTGGAGAAAGGGAGAATTAGCTTCTCTCTCTGCCTGACTGATTGAGCTGGAACATTGATCTGCTACATTCAGACTAGAACTTATACTATTGATTCTCTCAGTTTCATGCCTTTAGACTAAATGAGAACTACATTACTGGTTTTCCTGGCTCTCCAGGTTACCAACTGAAGATATTGTGGGACTTCTCAGCCATTATAATCATGTGAAGCAGTTTCTTTTTTATAACTATTTTTTACCTGCGTGTGGGTTCTCTGGAGGACCCTGACTAATACACTTTATATTTGTTCTTGCAATAACTATGCAATCCCTAATTTCCCTAATACTCTTTAATATTCTTTCATAACCCAATGGGGGAAGTTATGGGAGAAATTACCAGGTATGGGGAGCTAAGTTTAACTCTTGGTAGTTTTTATTATATATTTTCACTCCTGTGTATCTGAGAATAATGACACTTCAACCAGTGGTAAGCAGATTAAATTTATATTGCCTAATATTTCTTCTTTCTTTCAGCTCTACTGCATTTTATATTGGTAATCACCTTATCATGTTTGCAACATTCTCTCCCCCTTTCTTTTAGGACACACCTAGTTATACTTCAAGGGCCACTTCTTCATTTACTAGGAGGAATAAAGAGAGTGGAGGGAACAGCAGTTATTGTTTCAATTGACTGGCATGTTCCTTCTCAATCTTTTCCTGTGTCTCCTCCTCCACACTTGTTCAACTACCTTGGTTTTTCCTGATCACTGCTCTGCATTAAATTCGCTTATCTGGTTCCTCCAAGAGTGTATATTCTGTTACATAACAATAGCCCCACAGCTATCTAATGAGTTCCTCCCTCAGAGTTTCTGTATTTGAGATCAGAGAGTAGTTCAGTTATCCCCTACTCTGTAGATGGTTTTTTTAAAAATATGTAGCTCCAGAGGTTTGTTGACAGTAGTTGGAAGAATGAAGTAATAATGTGGATAAGAATAGTGACAATTATCCCACTCCTTGGTATATATTCAAAGGACTTAAAATTAGCATACTACAGTGACACAGCCACATCAATGTTCACAGCAGCTCAATCCACAATAGCTAAGCTATGGAACCAACTGAGGTGCCCTTCAACAGATGAATGGATAAAGAAAATGTGGTACATGTATAAAATGGAGTATTACTCAGCCAAAAAGAAGAATGACTTTATGACATTTGCTAGTAAATGGATGGAGCTGGAGACTATCACACAAAGTGAAATAAGCCAATCCCCCCAAAATAAGTTAAATGTCCTCTCTGATATGTGGATGGTAACACATAATAAGGGGGGAAAGGAAGAATAGAAGTTCATTGGATTAGACAAAGGGGAATAAAGGGAAGGGAGGGGGAATGGGAATAGGAAAGACAGAAGAATGAATTGCACCTAACTTTCCTATGTTCATATGTGAATATACGACCAGTGAAATTCCACATCATGTTCAACCACAAGAATGGGACCTTAATCACAATAAGTTACACTCGGTGTAGGTATAACATGTCAAAATATATTATGCTGTCATGTACATCTAAAAATAATAAACAAAATAAAAAATTCTTTCTTTCCTGTTCACTTTACTTGGCATCCAGAATGCTATGCTCTCTTGGTTTTCAATGACTGCCTCTTTTCAATGTCATTTTTCTGGTTTTTCTTATATCCTTGGCTTTTTAATCTTAGAGTTCTCTTGGGTTGGACTCTTGTCATCCCCTTGGTGATCTCATTTTCTTTTATGACTTTAAATACCATGTAAGAGCTGATGATTCCCAATTGAATATTTGCAGCTTGATCTTCTTTTGTGACATTTAGATTCCTTTATTCAATTGCCTGTTTGATATTTCTACTTTAAAGAGAGATTAAGCATCTTGAACTCAACACATCCAAATCTGATTTTTCTCTGCAAATCTGCTCCTACTGAAGTCTTACCCATTTTAGTAAATCACACTTGTTCAGGCAAAGAAGTTTGATTTTTAATTCCACTCTTTCTCTTACATCCTATCTTCAATTCATTCACATCCTCAAAATACATCTAGAATCTTAGAATTTCTCATTACTTCCAAAGCTACTACCAAAGTCTAAAATCACCTTAATTTCTTACCTGAATTACTACAATAGCTTCCAAATAGTCTTCCTATTTTCTCCCTTACCACTCAAAATCTACTTTCTACTTAGCATCCAGAGTGACCTTTGAAAATGCTGTTATGTCATGTTATTTCTCTGTCCAAAACCCTGAGATGGCTCTATTTTTGACACAGAATAAAATCCAGTGCTTATGGTGGCCTACATGGTCCTATAGGGTTTGGGCCTCTGTTACCTTTCTGATCTTGTCTTCTTCTACCATACCATTTTCTCCCTATACTGCAGATATACTGTGTTCTTTGTTATTCCTTAAATATATTAGGTAATCTCTAGTTTCAGGGCTTTTGAACTTGCATTTCCCTCTGCCTAGAATACTTCTCTTCTGGATATCTACATATCTGATTCCCTTATCTCTAAAAATATTTGCTCAAATTATATTTTCTCAGGTGTTCAGTTATCATCCTATTTAAAACTTGTCACTGCCCACCAATATTCCCTATCATCTTTACCCTCTTTATAATTTCCCTTAGCACTTAGTACTTTCTCAAATACCATATAATTTACTTACTTTGTTTATTGTTAGTCTACATATGCTATGCACTGAATTGTGCTACCCATTCATTCATTAACCCTGATATCATAACATTTGGATATGGGGCTTTTTGGAGGAAGTTATGGTGAAATGAGATCTTAAAGTTATGATGGGATTAGTACCCTTATAAGAAGAGGTACTAGAGAGCTTGTTTTCCTTTTTCTCCCTTTTTTTAATATTTATTTTTTAGTTGTAGATGGACACAATACCTTTATTTTATTTATTTATTTTTATGTGGTGTTGAGGATCAAAGCCAGGGCTTTGCACGTGCTAGGCAATGCTCTACTGCTCTACTGCTCTCTCTCTCTCTCTTTATCCAATGTGAGGACACAATGAAAATGTGACTATCTGCAAGCCAGGAAGAGAACTCTCACTAGAGATCAAAATCATCTAACAACTTGGTCTTGGACTTAACCAGCCTCCAGAATTCTTAAGAAATAAATTTCTGTTGTTTAAGCTACTCTGTTCATGGTACTTTGTTATGACAGCTCAAGCTGATTAAAACAATACTCTTCACTATATGATAAACTCAAGGATAAAAAGTTTTGTCCAATTGCTTACTGTTGTGTCATCAATGTTTAGAATACTAGCATGTAGTGATATGGATAAATCAGATATGGCACCTGCAAAGAAAATGGCCTGTAAATGAGCATACTACAATGTAGAAAGTGGTTCCAGGGCTCAAAGAAGGGAGAGGTCACTTGGAATTCCGGAAGGAGTGGGGGTATCCAGAAGGGCTTACTGGAGGAGTTATTATTTGGTTCGAGCCTTTTAGAAAAGGCAGGATTTGTGGATGTATGGGAAAGTCAGGTTGTAGTAGGTTATGTGCAGGATAGAAGTGGAAAATAAGACTAGAAGGAAGTCTAGGACTAAATCATGAAGGTTCCTGAATTCCAAGTTCAAAAACTTTGTCCTTAGGTGTGTCTCAAGTGGAGTGGACATGAAGGTTATAGAATTGACAGTAAAAATCTGAACTATCAGTCAATGAGTTTTCTCTGATTTAACATTTGATGTTTTTACTAAATAAATTGTCTCAAAAATAAGAACTCTAAGTTCTCTAAGAATTTGATGCTATGATTGCTAATTCACCATAGAAAAGAAGCAAACAGGAAAAAGAGGGAGGAAATTTTGAATATGAAAATAGATACACCTCCAGGGAGAGCAGATAACTCTTTGGCCCAGAGGATGAAGATGAAAACCCTAAACTACAAGTTTAAACCTCTCTTACTGTGCAAAATGCTATTAGTAGGAATATGGAGTGATCATTGAAAGGTTATGACAGGTGTGGACGTCTATTTAAAAACAAGGGAAAGAATGTGAAACATTTTAGAAACATTTTCACTTAAAATGATTAGAATAAAATGATTCGTACTGGAAGTGTCATGTTTCGGTTATCTGGCAAACTCACTTATAAAACCTAGATGTCTTCTGATGAAGAAACAAGGCATACTTGTAATACTGGCTTTACTAAGTGCTACACACATTGCTTTGTGTTTGCATGTGTATGGTGGTGGTTTAACAACCATTTTTTATTTTATGAGGATGTAAAGACAATACACATTCAGTAGAAACTATACTTTAAAAATTTTGAATCTTAATCTTTTCCTGGGCTGGCAATATGTACTATGTTTCTTGATGCTGGACAGTGGCAGCCACAGCTCCCAGTGAGTCATGCCATCAAGAGGGTCAACAACTGATTTCCTACAGTTTGCTGTGTTGCTAAGCTATGTGTTTGGTATATTTAATGGATTAGATGTAATTTGTTTTTGCATTTGTTACTTGAACTAATTAAATGCATTTTTCATTTACAATACTTTCTATTAATGATGGGTTTTACTGGGAAATAGAAATGTCTGAATTTATCTATCACCACCTGAAGTATAAACTTTGTCTTCCCAAACAAACAATACCCAATAATTTCACTTATAAACAGGGCCCTGCACTCTGCCAGGGTTTGCAGCCCACACTCTCCTTTGCAAATGAGTCAAAAGTGTGGGGGTAGCTTTGGTGAGCAATGAAAGAGAATCAGATGGGGGTGATCATTATGTAAACACTTTTGCTAGCTCAGAGGACCATGGAAACAAGGTCCACACCATGATGCAAGTTGGGGCGATGGAAGTATCCTTGAGGTAACACCATAATTGTCCACTGTTGGTCTTCCCACATGAAGATGCTCAGGGGCTTTATCTATGATAAATGAGGTATTAACAAGGTCCAACACACAGTGATAAGTTCCCCATTGAGTACATTGCTCTTCTAGAATACTGGATAAGTTGGGAACAATTGCATAAATTTAAGGGATTATCTTATTTAATTTTCTGTAATACACTGTCATACATCAAGTTCTGTCTGGCTTTCTTACTGGCCACACAGGGGGGTTAAGGATTGTAGATTGGATGAATTATGCTTAATTTAACCAATTCACCTATGACTGCTATTACCACTTGCTGGCCACTGGGGACCTGATATTATTTGATGACAACAATTTAGCAGGGAGCAGGCAAAGCAACAGGGTGTGTTTAGTATTCCCACTTAATACTGGCTTTCCAGCTGACACTTGTTTAATCTCCCAGCAATTCAAATGAAACTCTCCTACTGTAGTTTGTAAGCATTTTCCTACAAAATATCAACACATATTATATATTTAGGAATGGCCATGAGCACTGGGTAGAGGGTGGGTGGCAGGCATCCAAGCTGCAGAGTCAATGTTACAGATCAGATTTTCAATATTTTTGCCCACATATCCATCAATAGCAGTGACCTGCCTGAGAAGTTGTTAGGGTTACTATCTATCAGCATACATTCAACTTCCATGTCATCTACCAATGCCGTTATTCTCTGAATAGTTTTTGAAGATTAATGTATTACTATGTCTGTATATGGCCTCCCATTCAGAGACATGGCTTTGATCCCCAAACCTTGACCTCTTCCCTAGTTGTCCCACACCCAAGGGGTCAAAGCCATGAGCTCTACTTTGATTACATTTCTTAATTTGTCTCTGTCTCCTTTGGAGCAGGAGTCCATTCTACCTTTCTGATTGCCCCCTTTTTATTGCTTATTGATAGTTCATGGATGAAACCTCTTGTCCTTTGGCAATTCCTTCGATAACTGTACCAAAGTAGCAACAGGTTGTTTATCTATTTTCCTTTCATCCATTCTTGCTGCTATTAAGTCCACCCACATCTGTTTTTTTTAAATAACTTTTAAGCTTTTTAACATTTCTACTTGTAGATGGACACAATACCCTTTTTTTAAGTGGTGGTGAGGATTAAATCCAGTGCCTTACACGTGCTAGGCAAGTGTTCTGCCACTGAGCCACAACCCTAGCCCTCCACATTTGTTTTCAGGAGACCTGAAAACCCTTCCAATTTGGGCTGGTTTTACAGGCTCCTGTTTGTTTGTTTGTTTGTTTTTTTCCTGCTACAATCTTTCTGTCTCCCCTAGATCTGCTGTTTGCTTGAAGGGCTCCCCTATGAATGGGGATAATACTAATACCAGGGCATCACAAATGGACAAAAGGGCAGTGTGTAACACTGCATCCCTCATCCTGGCAGTAAAAATCAGACTGTCCTGTCCCAGGAAAGTCTGCACATAAATACTATGTTTCATTCCCAATTCCCACAAATTACTTTGTAGATCTTCCATAGAGGTTCAGGTGCCTCTAGACATGGGAATATCTGCTGAATTTGGCCATGTATTGTGAGTGGCAAGAAGCAGCCAAGCTAGTAATGACCCTGCACCTTTTTTCATCTTTAATTGATTTTATTTTTTTAAAATACACAACAGCAGTGGAATGCATTATAACTACACTTTCATCAGCTGCTGACATAAAACAGGGTGAACAGTTACAAAAATCATTTTAGGCAATTCTATACCATTCAACATGATCCCATCTGCTCCAGGGACCCAAAAAAACTTGCTGGTACAGTTTCTTTTATTTTCTGCCTGAACTTGGATTCCAGTTCCACAAGCTATAGGGGCTCATGGTGGAATGTCAATCTTTCTCTGGAGTGGGGAGCAAATCTGAATCCTCCCCCTCAGGCTGCTCCTGCTGGACCTTTAACTTTTGGACCATTATCAATCTAGCTTCCACTAAATCTTCATCTTCCACCTCAACTTCTGAGTCATTGGAACTAGTAGACTTCCTGAGTGGATCCCATGACTGAGGGTCCCAGTTTTCACTCATCACCATTCCCTAATATGGGCTTTGGGCCCACAATGTCCTCTGAGTTTAGCATAAAGGTATGCCATGACCTGCAGATGTTCATCTTCAAGTTCATCCACAATGACAGCACATCTTTGCTGCAAACCTATGCAAAATGTGCACCTCTTTTTAATTTTAATGCTTCCTGTACTCCATGGACCTGAGCCTGGGTAGCTAAATCTTGGTCTATGGCTAACTTTAAGCACACAGAGGGGGTCATGCCACCACTGCAGGGGCATTCTTTGTCTCCTTTAGCTTTCCCACAACAACTTTGGATCCCTTGCAGGTCGTTCCTATACTCCCACCCCTTCAATAGGGAAGCCACTTCCAACCAGATGGAAGCTGTGGTCAGCCCAGGATTTCCCCTAGACTCCATGCCCTTCCCAACTGCAGAGTCAACTCAACATGTCCCCCTTTGGGATCCTGTGGACTATGACAATAGTTCAACCCCAGTGCTGCAAAAGCCCCAAGAATACTATTTACAAATCCCAAAGAAAGAACTTAGAGGACTCAACTGAGAGGTTTGGAAATTTGTTACATATTCCTTGGCAACAGCAGGCTGGGACACAAGCAGGGGGAATACATAGGATAGGTCACAGGCCCACTGTGCAGATGCACTTCCTCTGGTGTTTTCTGAGTACATTCCTTTACTTTACAACCAGGGTCACTCTGTTTGGATCCTCTCCTAAAGACTAGAGATAAGTGAAGTGGCCAGATTCCCCTCTCCAATTCCTTTGTTATCACATTCTTTAGAGATCTTATCTCACTGCAAGCTTTCCTAGGCACTGATTAGTGTTTAACCCAATAGGTTCATCAGGATGTAACTCCATTGTAAGTTGAGAAGCATTTGTATTCTGTTAAACACATTGGATTCAGCAATCCATATTTTCCTTTCCTAGATTATATGGTTCTGGTTCAAAAGCATAGAACATGTTTCACTAATGTATTAAAACTCACCCACACCCTTGATTATTGGAGCACCTTTTCAAATTCTTCAAGAAAAAGTACCATGTCAGACCATATTTACAGCCCGGTTGGCTGCCAGAATGTCTTGCACAGAGTAAGCACTCAAACAACATGTGAATTGCAATATTGAATTTCATGTTTTGAGGTGCAATCACATGAAACACATCGTTTTGCAAGTGTGGGTACAAAACTTATTTTTTTTTTTTTTAGGAAAGGATAAGATAATGCCTTATGTTTTTTTTTTCTCTCTTTTACTGGATTTAGAATTTGTTGCCTTTTTATGATTCTGACCACACATTGGGCAGATGTCTTCAGGGACTTCTCTCCAACAACTCCCAGATCCCTTATCTGTGCCAGAGCTGATGGTGTGTAGACTAACATCTTGTGAATAGCATTTGGCACATTTTCTCTTAAATGCAGTACTTTATACTTGCTCACATTGAAGCTCATCTGTCACTTTTTCACACAGAAATACAAACTTGTGGTAGCCTCCTGCCATTTATGCGTTGACTTAGAATTTCAAAATGTGCACAGAATCAGTATTTTGTTCATTTATAGATTTCATTGTTTAAAATATTTTTAAAAATAAACCTTTATGTAGAGCTTACCATGTGATGGGCACTTTTCTAAGTAATTTATAAATATTAGTGTATTTAATAAAATTAATCCCATTTAAAAATTTTGATAAGTGTGTTATTTTAATATAGTTGATTTCCTTTGTAATTCTTTGTCTTTTACTTAGTGCACTTAAAAATATTACTGTGATAAGGGGTCCAGGCACCAAATATTGTTAAGAAGCCCTACTCTTTATTCTCTCAGCCATAGTACACAGGGGCTTGTCCTGAAGTGGGCTGGAGATTGGGAGGACTCAGGAATCCTGCATTCTTACCCTAGGTTCACCATCCACTTAGCAATGGAAACTAGGATATGGCTCTTCATCCTTTCAAGACTAATTTTTCTTAGCTGCAATAATGCTGAGGGATCCATCTGCCCCTTTTAGCTCACAGGAGGTTGTGAAGATTGAATGACATAATGTGTGTGCATTGGTTGCTTTGAAAATCTTAAAGTATCATATAATGTAATTATTGAGGAATATTAATGAGTTAAGGTTTCAGAGGCCTGGTGTGCAGGGGATGATTAATTTTAGGGCACTTTAATATTCAAACACACTTGGAGCAAAAGTAGTTGAGCAGAACACTCCTTAATATGTCCTGCATACTGTTTTCCACCCAAGATCTGAAATCATCTCCATAAGGCTCTATAACCTGGAGTGCTCATACCTATATGTAATCAATTCCTTTTCTTTCCTTCTGTTGCCCCAGTAATTAATTGTCTCAGCATACCTTTGAGATCTTCCTTCCAGATAGGAAATGTAGGCAAGCTGAACATTTCAAAGTTTATTTTCAAATGGAAAGGCTGAGAAGATGTTATGGATCTAGGGATATGAGAGACGGAAGGTCCCTTTGGCCTTCTTCTTAATGGGGTGTGGTCTGTCCTGTGATGAGAGGGGGAAGAACTAGAAGGATACTGAAATTATATAAGAAGACAGCTGAAGGAAGTTTCTTACCTGTGTAAGGCTTGGGCCAGCATTATCTACCTCTGATAAGCATTGGTACCCAAAGTTTTTTGAGCTAACTGGTCTCATTCTTCTTCTTTTTTTAACCTTTGTTTATTTTTATGTGGTGCTGAGGATTGAACCTAGGGCCTCACATGTGCGAGGCAAGCACTGTACCACTGAGCCACAACCGCAGTCCCTCATTTTTCTTTTAAGTTATATATGGCCCCGTGGGAGTTTCCCGTACTGTAAAGGGAGCTCTGCAGTCATTGATGCATTGTTGATATGACTATTACTTGAATATAAATTATAACTATTTATTGAGCACTTTTCCAGGCATAGTACTGGGCACTGAACAAAAACTCATAAATGACTCTTTGGGCATAATATACATGGATTTCCTTAACATACATGAAGAAAAAAGGCTTAGAGAAGTGAAAGTGTTAGAAAGTGATCTGGGGCACCATGGTATAATAGAAATGACACAAACTAAAGCCAGACCAACTTGGATTCAATTTCTGGTCTTTGACACATACTTGCTGTGCACCTTGGGAAAGAAATTTAACCTTTCTGAGCTTGTTTTCTCCTCTTATCCATCTCTCAAGCTTCCTAATATTTGTATCCCTCCAATAGCACCTGGGACATGACTGTTGTTTAGCAGGCTTCCCATCAGCCTGCTATTTTGTTTGCCTTTGAATTTCTAGATCCATGAATTGCACCTATCAGGTACTCTATAATGGCACTTGAATGAACATGTGGGGTTTACCAATTAGGTTGATATGAAGGTTAAATAAATCACCAGAGCAGTAGAACATTTTGAGCTTGCAATTGCAAGATTCAAATCTCATCCGTGCCTCTTAAAAACCTAAGTAAGTTACTTTACATTTCCAAGTCCCAGATAAAATAGAGGCTAACACTAAACTACTTTTCACATTGCAGTAAAAATGAATGAATAAATATCTATCTTTATGCATCACTCATCTATCATCTATGTCCTGGTTTGTGGTACTTGATACTCATGTTAAGTTTTATTATTAATAGTTTTTTTATTATTTAGTACTTTAGTATTAATACTTCTATTATTATAATATATACTTAAGTACTATAGTTAAGAATGCTATATAAGCACTCATTTACCAACATTTAATGAGCACCCACAATGCACCAGACTGAGAATGTGGCAGTGAATAGGACAAATGTCGACCATGAACTCATGGAACTTAAACTCTGGGGGCAGTGTTAGGGCACAGAGATTAACAGTTCAGGTCTCAAGAACAAGACATCATTACCACCTTATTCACTCAATTCATGGCTGTTCAACACTGAATATTTTTGCACTGAGTTTGTGTGACTTTGGTTAAAGGGTAAAGGACTTAGGTTGGATGTGTTAAAAGCTACCCTCCTTTTTTGCAGTATTAGGGATTGAACCTAAGGGTGCTCTATCACTGAGTTACAGCCTGAGTCCTTTTTTTAAATTTTCAGGAAGGGTCTTGTTAAGTTGCTGAGGCTGTCCTTGAACGTGCCACCTTCCTTCCTCAGCCTCCTTAGTCACTGGGGTTGGCTATCCTCCTATCTTCTGGAAGGCAAGGGCCATCCATATTATTTTTGTATTCCCTAGTGCCTGGCAGAGTGTCTGGGACAGAGGAAATATTTGGAATACATTTGAACAGCTGAATTTCCTTTGTTGAGGACTAGTGACATGATGCAGCCCCACACTCCTAGGTGTTTAAAAACTGTGGGTAGAGGTCATGAACTTTGGATGAATCATAATCATAATTATGCTTCCTTGTTGAGAACTCACCATGCACCAGGGGAAATTTGCAGACACCATCTTGTTGAATTTTTACTACAACTCTATGAGGTAGGCACTAGTTATCCTTAATTTTGTCTATAAGAAAACTGAAGCTCCCATTGTGTCCAAGTAACTTGTGCAAAGACACAAGGACAGGAGGTGACTTTGGACAGCATAACTATATACTAGGTACTCAGCAGATGGTAGCAGTTTGGGTAATAAATGAAGCTGGGTCTATCTGATGGCTCATTCTAGGCAGCTGAAAAATCTCAAGGGCTCACAAAGTTCTATTGAGTGAGCCAAACGTTCTTGCACATGTACATGGTCTTTTCAAATAGTACCATTTATTCTGTGTATATGAAAACAAAACATTTTGGGGACTGAGTTTTTTTTTAAAGTCTCTATATAAATTTGAATATACAAATGTGTCTAATTTTCTCTGAAAAATAACTTTTTTTCATTCATATTGAAGGTATTTAAAAAGCAACTTGGTAATATTAAAAAATCAGAACTAGAGGTATCATGGGACTAGGAAGAGAGATGAAATAAACATTTTAAAAATAAAAGAAAGCTTCTGTTCATTATTATCTGGAAAAACTCTTAACTACTCTTTCACAAAAATAACAAAAGTGCAATATTTAAAAATTATGGAGGAACAACAGAACAATAAATAGCACTGATAATTTTTAAGAAAAATAACTTCATTAATAGTTCTGTATGGTGAATGGAAAGGATTATGAGTGATGGTACGTGCTGCAATTATGCAATATAATGCAAATACACTTTACTCTTAAATATTGTAACAACTCTAGTATATTAGGGTTCTCCAGAGAAACGGAACTGATGGGATGAATAACACACACACACACACACACACACACGGAACTGGTTCATGCAATTGTGGGTGCTTGCAAGTTTGAGATTTGTAGGGCTGTCTACCAGGCTGTGAATTCTGGCAGGACTTGATGTTGTAGTTTTGAGTCTGATGATAGCCTGGAGGTAGAATTCCTTCCTGAGGGGGACTCAGTCTTTTCTCTTAAGGCCTTTGATTGATTAAAAGATGATTTACTCAAAATCTACTGGTTTAAATGTTCATCATCTCTGAAAAACACCTTCACACCACCACGTACACTGGTGTGGAATGGAGCAAATGGCTAAGTTGATGCAGAAAATAAACCATCCCAATTAGCACATTGAATCAGGCTGAAAGGAATACACCTGGCCGAGACTGGCAGGTGTAACAGAAACTACAGTTTGCAATATAAGTGAAGGAGAGCGAGGTGTTCAGGCATGAAAGCTGTTGCCTTACAGTTTAATAATTTTGCTTGACTTATTTAAATAAGAAAGAACTGATAAGTGGGAATTTTCCTATGATTTCATTTATATCATTAAAATAAGTCATTCTAGATGCCCTGAGCTGATGAATCAAAGCCTTCCGCAACTTTGATGACAGAGATGCTTCAGTGAAGAAACTAGCGTAAAAATAACCCTAGCTGCCTGCTGGGGCCACCGTGGGGTGCTTGAGCTGGAAGCCAACTTTCAGCATGAATGGGCTGCTGGGGGAATGCTATTTCTAGTTGTCAAGCAGGTTTAGCATCTTCTTCCAACATCCTGGCAACTGAACAGGAGAAACTGAGATCTACTAAAGGATCGCTTAGAAAGCAGGTCATTCAAAACAGAACACAGAAGATGTATAAAAAACAGAATATTTATCTTTTAAAAATACAACTTTGAACACTACTGGCAACTCATTTACAAAGGATTTTCGTGAAATACTCGGCATTGGCTTTGCTTATTCAGTGCATTCTTTTACCTTCAGTGGAGCTCAAGGGAGGGCATGCTTGTGTTATCCTAAGCACCAATATCACTATCACCACAAGAGGAAATAAATAAATGACCATGTCTGTCTCAGAACATTAACCTCAAGCCCCTTCCTTTACTTTCCTTTTCTGCCAAACAAAACTTCCTGGATGGTCCACCTACATTCCACCATTGCAATCTGCTGATGAGCACCACAGGCCTAGACATGTCCCTGGCAATCAGCACTCCATGTGGAGCTGACACATTTGCAGGAAGCCTCATACAGCCTGGCCCATTATTTATTAGTTCATCACTATTAATACTCATATCAACTCTTTACAAACGTTCAGCATGAAGTAAATATAGTATTTACAGCAGTACACAGTTTGTAGTTCAACACACTGACAGCAGAAGAAAAGGGACCAACAGACTGCAAGAAGGCCAGAGGGCAAAGAATATTAAAATAAATCCCTTCTGGTTGCATGTGTGCGCATGCCCGCGTGTGAGCGCGTCTCAATTCATAGAAAACTAAACATGCCCTCCTTTGAAAGTAGACTATTTACAAGTGATTGTTAATAGCATGAACACATGCTAATCAAACTGGATACTTGCTTTCTGTGAATACATCTAGAATTATTTTTAAATTCTGAAATAAGACCTTTTATCTATTAGAGAAAATAACTTTGGAACATCTGTCAACTTTTGGTTCATAGTAATTCTGCAAAAAGCCACAAAACATGCTTTGTCATTTCAAAGGTGACCCTGGTCAGGCACCCTCTAGAAGACTCTGATGTGTCTACTGGGGCTTGGAAAGACAAAGGCAGTTACACAGAGTATCTAGTGCTTTTTTCATTCCTTTTACCAGTAGCAACATCAATGTGAAGAGAAGTCTGGAAACACAAATTACATACAAATCATCAAAACATTTCAGTTAATAGTGCTTAAAAAAATGCCAAGGTCTACAACAGTAGTACAGACACGGAAAACACACCAAATACTCTTTAGCCTCAGGACTTTTTCAATACAATTAATAAGAGAAGACAACTAATTGCCAGAAGGGGAAGGAAGTTACAGCACTTGAGGTTTGAGGCAATTTCTTTTTAGGGCCTGTAGCTCGAGGTGCTGTTTCTAGGATCCTTATTTTAACTCAAAAGATATTCCAGAAATGAACTGACAAATTTAAAGTAACTTCCACTTGAAAACCATCAAAAATACAAATCACTTTTCTAAGCTTGTCCAACACACATTTGTTTTCAGGATCCCAAGTTGTTCGACAGAAATTCAGGTCAGTTTCAAGCCTTCAAAGCCACAGAATTTCCATCTCTTTTCCAGGCTGGCTCCAACTCCTGTCATTTCCTGCTTGAAGGTATGCTGGAGTCTACTCATGAGACATTCCACATCACTGGTGCAGATCTGTGGGACAGAGAGGATATTCTCTAATAAAAACCAATTTCACACTCCCAGTATGTTTTTTTCCCCCCACTGTGGCCTATTTTAGAATGTGGGTGTGCATGTATATATTGGGGTGGGAGGGTTAACTTCCTCTCCCTCCTTGTACATTTGTGCATGTTGGTAGAGAGGCTTTTAGGCAGCAGTGTTCCTCTGCTGTGACCACCAGAGACAGTCCACTGAACTTGCTATTGAAGAGAGCTGGTGTAAGTTGCGTGGAAAGGTTTGGGTATGTAGTCAGCTGAATGATGGCTGCTCTGTGCTGGTGACACTACGTGCAGCCCAAGTCTTTGGAAGAGAAGGGAAGCAGAAATGGCTGCCACCAGAGCAGAATTCTTCACTCATGCATTAGCTCATTAAGGAAAAGTAACAGGAATGGGGAATGCCTTGTGTTCTTAACTCTTCATATTTTCTCTCTCCCCACTTAACACACATGTGTATGTGTACACACACACACACATACTCATCAACACAAAAACTAAGTTTTGACTCCTTCAGGCTTGTTTTAGGTCATCATCTTTGCATTAATAGCCACCTTCTTAGCTGTGAGCCTGGGCACCAGGGCTTGGCTGAAGAGCACCAAGAGATACTTGTAGTATCTACCATAACTGGAGCTGGAGGGAGGGAACCCTCCAATTCTCCTGTCATCACTGTAGGCTCTCATTGGGAGGTCCTTGACACTACACTGGCAGGAAGCTACTAATGAGGATCTATGTCCAGGCTAGGAGTGAAGTCATGCCTTCTTCCCAGTGCCAGGAGTAGACTGGATCTAGTTAAGTGAAAGAAGAACATTGCAGGGTATCATAGAGAGTAGAATCCCATTTTGAGAAACATAAATAGATAATATTTATTGATAGATACATATCATATAGGTATAGCATTTAAAATGGAAAAGGGTCAGAAATATATGCCAGACTGTTAACCCTTGAAGGGCTGGGGATCTAGCTCAGTGGTACAACACCTGCCTAGCATGCACAAAGATCTGGGTTTGTTCCCTAGCACGGCAAAACAAAACAAAACAAAACAAAACAATCTATTAATCTTTGAGGGGTGGGATTGTAGGTAACTTTCCCTCTGCTCTACTGCTATTCTGCTTCTCCTTTTAAGAAAATGTTATGTATTATTTTGTGAGTTTAAAAAAGAACCAGATAATTATTTTTTACTGATATGCAGTTCTATTTCCTATCATTACAACTGACTACTTGGCTTTGGTAATCCCATCCCATGCTCCCCTTCACTACCCAATGGACTATTTAATTGTAGAATAGCATCAAGAGGGAAATGAGAGGGGAGTGCTAGCTAAAACTAAAACAAATGCCATCACGGAATATATATCACCACAGTTACAATATGATTAGAACAATAAGATTCCCAAATGGGTCCATGTCTTTCTTAAGAGGACATATGCTTAAATGGCTTGACATTTTGGACATCAGAGTGTCAGGAATCTGCATTCAAATGTCACTTCCCAGGAGGCCTGGATCCTATGAAATAGCGAGTAAAAGCCAGGAGCAGGTTTAACTGAACACTGCTTCTGAAAAAAAAAATGTATCAATAGCTTTTTTATTTTTAGTAGTAAAGAATCCCCTCTTGCCTCTAAGGGGTATCCCCGACTTCCTAGAAAATTAGCTTTTCCTCTTGCTCGAGATGCTCTGTGAGCTCCTCAGAATGATATCATCAAGGGAAGGAAATGGCCCCTAAGACCTGATGTGAGCAAATATTTGGCTCATGGTTCCATCTTTTTTTTTTCTTTTGGTCCTTGCCTTGATCGTTTCACAGTAGGTAAGGACAGTGGTGATGGTGGGAGGGGGAATTTGAATAAGACTTCCAAATTTGAAAGTTAACATTTGCTAAAGGCCAAAGGAATGGAACAAAAGTTGGATGGGTAAGAAAGCTGATAATGGCTAATTTTCTGATTAATTTGCAGCTTATATGTAAATTAAGAGAAGGAAGAAAAATTCTTCTAAGATGTATCTTGGAAGTAGTATAGCAAACTCATTCAAGTCTGCTTGAGACTTCTGTGGATTTAGAACTGAAAAGTCTCAAGTCCCAGGAACAACCCACCTTAGTCCTAGGCAAACTGGGACAGATAGATGGTCATTCTGCTCTAAGGAGGAAGCTCTATACTGAATTACTGTGAGACAGAAAGTGTCAAAAAAGTTTATAGCAGTAAGTAATGGTCTATTTATGCTTGAGGAAAGTAAGGTCACCTGTTCACAGAGAACCCTACATCGCCTGGCACCTCCCTTTCAGGCCCCCACATACCTTATTATCAAGACGATGCAAGTAGGAACAGATGTATTCAATGCTTGCTCCAAATGGGTGAACATGAAGGAATGTGGAGATAATCCCTATAGAGACAATACCCCAGAGGTTACACCTGAGTACAGTATTCCTTAAGATTCCATGTGATAGAAAACTCTTATATACAATAACATGTACATATATACAACATCAGTATGCTGAGCTCTAATCCTAAATTTACATATATTTCACTCATTTAATATATATATTTTTTGGTACCAGAGATTGAACCCAGGAGTGTCAAGGCCCTGAGCACATCCCCAGTCCTTTTTATTTTTATTTTGAGACAGGGTCTTGCTAAATTGCTTAGGGCTTCACTAAGTTGCTGAGGCTGGCTTTGAACTTGCAATCCTCCTACCTCAGCCTCCTGAGTCACTGGGATTACAGGTGTGTGCCACTGTACCCAGCCTCATTTAATCTTTATAATAACCCCATGAGGTAGGTGATGCCACCCCCACTTCACAGATGAGGACATTGAGGCCACAGAAAGTTTATGCAACTTGCTCAAGATCACATGGTTGTTAAGTGAGAGAGCTGGCATTTGAATTCAGACAGTCATTCTTAATTACTACACACACTGCCTGTTACTATACTGAATCACATGTAGAAAAGCTAGCATATGAAGAATCACTTCCATCATCTGTGATGGCTAAGGACTATTTGAATTCTAGAATTTTACAAAGATTTAGATAGATTGAGCTATGTTTTTGCAGTTCCTTTACATGGTCTTTAAATTAGACTTTGGTCTCTTAGGTGTAAGTAATGTCTTGCTATTGTGGCAATCATACACATCATGTATTTTGCCTGATTAACCTAGTGCTTCTTACAAGAGAATCTGCTGATTGTATTTGGGTTTTATTTTGCAAGTCGCTCTGTAAATCCAAACATTTCCTTTGTGGGTGACTTAAGTGGTCATGAGCATTTTCTGCACAGAGCTCCATATCTCTTCACGAGCAGAATTCTTTTCTTTTTTATTTTTAGACAGGATCATGCTAAATTGCTTGGGGCCTTGCTAAGCTGCTGAGGCTGGCTTTGAACTTGTGATCCTCCTGCCTCAGCCTCCTGAGTTGCTGGGATTACAGGCCTGTGCCACTGCACCTGGCCATGCAGCAGAATTCTTATAGCAGTTTAAAGGAATGCAAGTGATTTGTACTCTAACTCTGGAGTGACCGGCAGCTGTCAAGTGCCTTGATTGTTCTGGCTTTCAGATTAATCATTCTAATCTCTATCTGGCAAAAAGTGGGGAAAAAAAAGTTCAAAAGCATACTATTTCTTCCTTAAATTATTTTGAATTCACCTCCTTTCATAAAATCTTTGGCACATAAACAAGACCTAAAATTGGGTTTGCTACAAATTGCCAGGAAATAAAAGTGAAATTTGATTTGGTTTATAAACTACAATTTTTATGTTCCTTTAAGAGACTGATAAGGAATAGCACCAGTTTAAACTGTAGCTTAAAGTTCAGTCAGTTCTTTGTGAAAACTGCCCAAATATTAGATGACAAAGGGGTGGGCTGTAGGACTCTGGGAAAAACTGATGGTGGGGCTCAAAATTTGTTCAAAACAGATGATATTACTAACATTACTTTATTCTTAAATGACTAGGTGAATTGAATTTCCAAATACTGATTTAGCTGAGAAACTTAAATTTTGAAGAAGACAGTCCATGTTCCAGGAAATTCTAGATGTCATGGCCAGGAAAAACTCTCAAATGTCAAGAAATAACTCTGTAGGTTTAAAAACACTAAGCAATTTTTGTGAGTCCATGTCCCATGAAATAATTTAAAAAATAGATTCTTCTTTCTCTCTGTCAGCCCAAGACTATGTTTTTGAAAAAAAAAAAAAAAAAAAAAAAACAGAACAAGAAACACTTACTTTTAAGAATAGTTTTTCTAGGCTTCCTTCTACCCCAGCACTTCTCTGGGGTCTCCCTGTTTCCATGCCAATGTGTTAAAAATTTTGAGTTGAAAAATATTAAAAGTTGTCACTTTTTTGAAGATTCAACACCAGATCCCCCTATGCATCTTTATTAATATATCAAAGTGCTGAGTCTGAGTATAATATTTATTACCAAAGGAGGTAGATATATCTTAAAAATATGAAGATGCCAATCAGTGTGGAAGATTTTTCGAGACTGGGGTGGGGCTACTGTTTGACCCAGCTTCTTAGAGGACAGCTGGGATTAACTATCTCTTCTTAAATGATTGAATATTTTAGAACCTCAATATGATACTGTTCTCCAAATGAAAAGTCAATGAGCATTTGTGAATATACTGTAAGTGTAAAATGGTTTCCATTTACTGAGGGCTTACTATGGGCCAAGTCCTGTGCTAAGTGACTCAGGCTAATTATCATATTTAATAATCACAACTTACTACTTCTTCTTCTTCTTTTTTTTTGGTACCAGGCATTAAACCCAGAGGCACTTAACCACTGAGTCACATCCCCAGCCCTTTTTGGAATTTCTGGACAAACAGAGTGTCTTTTTGTATGCTAATGAATGACAGGTGGCTGGGGTCCTTTCAATAGCTTCAAAGTCAGGTTGGTTGCCAGTAAGACCAAAGCATGATTAGAGGGTTGGAACTTTCAGGACCTCCCCTCCCACCAGGCTCCCCATCATGCCTACACAATGAATCCACCATAGACACCTCAATATAGAGTTCAGAAAGCTTCCCAGTTAGTGACCACAAGATGTTGGGAGGGTGGAATGCCTAGAAAGGGTACAGGAGTTCCATATACTCTCTCCTAGTACCTTGCCATATGTATCTCTTAGGTTTGGCTGCTCCTGTTTTTGTTACAAGCTTAGTTCCCAGCCCATGGCACTACTGGCAGGTGGTAGAAACTTGAAGAGGTGGGGCCTGGTGGGAGGTCTTCCAGTTACTGGGGCATGTCCTTGAAGGGAATATTGGTACCCTAACCCCTTACTTTCTCTCTTTTTCATATCCTGCCCATGAGGTGAAGAGTTTGCCACATACTGTTGCCATGATGTACTGCCTCATATCAGGTTCAAAATCAATGAAGCCAACTAATCATGATCTGAAATTTCCAAAACAGTGAACCAAAATAAACACTTCTTTTTAAGTTGGTTGTCTCAGGCATTTGTAACAGTAAAGAAAATCGAACACTTTCAGGGACCCAATACTGGAGACTGGTATCTAAAGTCAGGGCTGATCTGTGGGACTGAGTCCTTAACTTGGTGGTAACTTTAGCTAGTTGGTGTCATAATTGAATAGAGTTGAACTGAATTGAATTAGAGGACACCCAGTTGGTGTTGGAGGGTTGGATAAGTACTGTTGGATTAGGTATCACATATTTGCTGTCAGGAAGTATAAAAACACCTTCTCAGTTGGAGTCAGAAGTGTCATAAGAAAAATGTCCCAGCCTATGCCTGGAAAACTTGAGAGGCAGACACTTGCTCCAGAGGCTCATCTGGCAAAGCTGTTTGCCGAGCAGCATCTGCACTAGCCCCCTGAGTGGATATGAGAGGGCTTAGCTGTCCTTGCATAAAGATTTAAAAAATCTACAAAGTGCTTCTCCAGCTGACCCCCTCTTAGCATAATGCTCATATTGACACATTTGACATGGCTGTGCTACAAAGAGCTTGAAGAGGGTTGGGAGCCGCTATTATAATTTTTATGGAAATCTGTACTAGTTCTTACTCTACTGTCTCAAGGACTCTGGGTTCTTGCATTGTCATAAATGCTTGCCTTATTAATCGTAGGTAAACCCCACCCCACCTCCACTGGATTCTATGGATTGTACGTGTGTGTTAGTTTCCTTACCCACTAGCAGTGCTTCCCGTTCAGATTTGACAGGACTGCTATTCATGGTCTTCTCAAGAGGGTAGTCACTTTCCTGGCTTGATGCACACAGTCTAGAAGCACAGCTTTCCTGTGGGAATAATGTGATTCCTGGGTAAGTTGACTGTCTTTGGCAATGCAGTTGGTTTCAATTAATTACTCAACACATAAAAATCTTAAGACAGGTCCATAAAAGCAATATTGGTCAATTTGGATGATAGAATGGGAGGGAAAACAGTATGAATTATAAAAGCATCAGAGATAATGCAAAACATCTTCACATGGCTTCAAACACAGAAAAAATGAATAATTATCTTCAGCTTTTTTCTTGCTTTCAATATTCTTGATTCTACATAAGTAATCTGGGGAATGAGATTCAATATTTATTGTGTACTAACTAGATGCCAGGTACTATTAGATATGTATTATCTCCACTGTACAAATGAAGAAAGTAAGTCTGGAATAAATTAGGTAAACTGGCCAAGATCACATTGCTAGGAAGTAGTAGAGCTAGCATTTCATTCATTGTCAAGAGGAGCACTTTTTTAAAAAAAGAAAATGGTACATTCCATCCTTGAATGGAGATTTTTGTAATGTAGACAATTCATACACAGGAAATCAACTGTTGGCTTTTGAGCTAAAAATGAGAGCCTCTATCTATTGACTAGTGATTCCTTCTCTTCTCTGTGATAAAGACATTATCATCTAGAATATTCCTAACTTGACAGTAAGAAATAGCAATAACCAAAAATACAGTCAGTGATCTTCTTTGTTGAAAAATTGTTCTGTCTCTGAGTGTAGTAGGTAGGCTATATGAGATACACTTTAGTTGAAATCCATGGCTTCAGACTGTTCATGGATCTTTCTTTCCTTGGGTACTGAGAACAACTTTTCTGTAGTACATATGTGAAGGAAGAGACTTGAGTAGAAGGAATAAAAGAAATTGTTTCAGGGTCACTGCTTCAGTCTTTAACTGTTGTAAAAGAAAATGCTGGGGAACTGCTCCTTGGGGGGGCAAATGATGGCCGACTCAGATGCTTTGTCACTTCCTCCCTTCCACAAGCCCTCAGCAGGAACAAGCCCTCTGTTTTCTTTAAAGATGTCTTCAAAGCTTCCTGGATGCTGTCTCTGAATGAAATGAATGGTCTATGTTGCAAGACATGTTGTTTTGTGGATTTACAGGCTTCCTGGCCACAGTCAGAGGAGAACTCTTTCTTGATGCCCCATTCAATCTTTGGCCTTCAGAATCCAATCCAGGCAGTAACAATTATGCCAAGTTTGATTTACACCCCTGGTTCACTTTTAAGCCATAGGCTTCACATCTATTTCTAACCCCTTTAAAACATTAAGTGATCCAGTAAGCCATTTCTTAAGTGTAAGAATTTAATGAATGGAGGTTGATTTAAGATATTGAGATTTCCTGAGAAGTTTTAGCCATTTTGAATAGAACCATGGCCTTACTGAAGCCCAATTTCAATTTATTATAGCTGGTGTTTAAAACAATTAAAGGTATATTGAAGGAAATGCTTATTACCTTGAATTTTATCAGCAGATTCAAAGTGCTAATTCTATAGACATAAGTCTCATTGTTATATCGCAAAACACTGACAATGACTCACACTGTGGCTTACTGTCAAGAAATCCAAACAAAAACAACAAAAAAGATCCCACCTCACCAAAACTTATTGCTTTCCTTTCAACCTGAAATTACTTTTGCAGTCTAATGTGATGGTACTTTGCTGCATAACCTAATTGTGTCAGGTTGAAATATTTGGCCACAAATCAGCTTCCCAGAGAAGATCAGTTTATAATGAACTGTCATGAATTTATTTAAAAGAAGCTTTTGCTTAAAATAACAGGAAAAACATATTCTGACTCACTGTTTTTTGATTATCACTTGGATCTCTTTCCATGTCCTCTTTAGCTGCCACTTCATTGGTATATTCAGTTTCTGAGGGGGAAACACTTATTCTTGGCACAATCCAGCAAGTTTCTTCTATGCCATCTGACCTATTGTGTTTTAAAATGACATTCTTTGCAAAGCAGAAAGCTGCTTATACTCAAAATGTCAATCCTCAGGAGTGATTCTAAGCATAATGTCATTAGTTTAAACTTGGTTCTATCTACCTAGATACACACTCCAGTTCAAGCAGAAAGCAAAATCAAGCTATGTAGCAGCTCTGGGACAATTTAGAATCTCTGATAGTATGAGGAAAGTCCTGATAAGTAGAACAGCTTTGGCACTTTTCAATTAAATGCTTGATAAATGAATTTCTCTGGGATTGTGCTCATTTCTTTAATTGCACTCACAAAACTGGAAAGTGAGTTGGTTTTATGATGTGGAAGAATTAAAAGCATATTGCAAATGGCCTCCAGAAGAAAACACTTTCAATCATTTGCTTCAACTATACCAAGATTGCCAGTTCCTGATGGCACTCTGGGGGACATCACTGTGCTGGTAAGCACACCAGGGGCCTGTATGCATTGCATCTTCCTGAGCTAAGCAGAGAAGATAAATAGCAGGAGCTCTTGAGGAATTATATCATTGTTGGTTTTGGATTCTTGGTCCAGCTCCTAGTCATTCTCTTCATTCTGAGACAATCTATCAGGCAAATTTGGGTCAATGACCCTTCTTTTTCAGATAACTTCAGCTGAATATTCAAGCACAGAGGACATTGGAGAGGGATAACAAGGACACACCTATCAATAGACTTTATATACTTTGAATAAAGTGGGCACCTGACTCATGATAGTGATGCGCTAATCCATCCAGATGTCCTCAGTAGTGATTCTTACCACCGCTTGCAGGCTCTCACTTGATAAAGTCTTATTTTGCCTCCCATGATGCTATTATCCAGCTTTAGGAAACTGTGTCTCTTCATTCTTTTCCAAGGTTTCCTTTCTTTTGCTGTTGGCTATTACTTTAACTTGTAGCTGCTCATGATTACATTGGATGGACTCTATACAAAGAAATGTCCATGTTCTAGTTGCACATGTGTTTTTTCCTTTACTAAAATGTCCAATTAAAGGTATTTTGTGTCATATGAACTCTCTCCATATTGCTATTTGTTTTACAGGAAGAAGCAGAGAAGAGATGTGCACACTGCTCTTCTCCAAAAGGGAAGACTGAGGAACTTGAGGGAGGGACTGATTTTTAGTCATTGTAAAATATACTATACAGAACCTTTAGAAATGGCAAGGACTCAGATCTAAGAGCAGAACCTTTGATATAAGAATTATTCTGGAAAGGTACTTTTAATCCCTAACCAGCCAAATATTCCATATTTATTTCTATTGCAAACACTTACAGGGCATGTTCATTGTCACAGGAAAAGGTGGAAAGGGGCAATGGAAGAGGTTCATTTAGGATTCTTTTACCTTTTCTTTAAGATTTTCCAACATTTTCTCCACCTGTAGCTTGTCATCTTTGATTTTTTCAAGTTCAGCTTCTTTCCTTTTGTATTCCTCTTGGACTTTGAGGAGATGCTACAACAAAGATCAAAGACAATCAAGTCTCTAATTAAAAAGCCACACTTCACTTAAAATTCCTGGATGAGCTTAGATATTAGATGGGGTTGGCCTCACATTCTTCCAGCAAACAGAACCTTTTTCCATTCAAACATTTGGAAAATGAAGACATATTTTTACTGTAAGTTATTTTATCTGGCTTATATGAATTTTCGTTGAACTTGGCCCTGAGAAACTAATTGATCTAGTCACTTAACTTCTTTTCCATTCTGGCCAGGGGTAAGGGTATGATATAGTTAATATTGTCTGGGAAATAGCTTGATTGCTGCATAGAAATCATACTTGCAAATAGCCATTTGCCTAAACAATTTCATTTTTTATGAAGAAAGCAGTAAAGAATCAAAATTTCACATATGCTCATTTCTATATTTCTAGGTAAAGAGCTGGATTTATCATTATTAATAATTACAACAAATACTATTTATTGAGGTCCTAATATATGCTAAGCATTGGGCTAAGGGTTTCATTTGCATTAACTACTTTAAGTCTCACAATAACCCTATGACACTATTATCTTTGAGGCTTAGAGAAGTTAACAGTCTTCCCTAAGGCCATTCAGATAGGAAGTGGCAGAACTAGATTTAAAACAGGCCACATCAGCCCCAGAGTCCATGTTCTTAACCACCATACTATACTATACATCTTTTGAGACAAGTTGGGAGAAATTTGATAATTGATTAGAAGGCTATTTTCTGTATAAAAAGTAATCAAAGTGAGTGAAATTAATTTTTTTAGGAGATAGAGCCCTAAAATCACACTGAAGTATTTGAAAGGATGAAATGAAAAAGTTTATCACTTTCATTTTGCATTTAAGTGGCGAAACTGTTCTTATGTTCAATGGTTTCAAAATCAATATTAGAAGGAATAAGCAACAGCAAAATGTTTCCAAAGTCTTACTTTTCAAAGGCTTGCAAAAGACCACTGGGAGGACTAAAAATGCGGGGTACAATGTACACTGTCCAAGTTCTTTGAAGTCGAACACAGCAAACACATTTTTTTTGTTAGAAAGATCTCTGATATAATTTATGTGTTCCAATTAAACTCCACGATGACATTAAAAGGAAGGTAAGCATTACTTCACAGATTTTGTTAATAGGAAAAGTGAAATATTAATGTGATATTACTTGTCATACAAGAAGATAATAATACAGGGCTGCTAGTGCCAGAAGAGACTCCCAGTTCATCAGTTGTAATTTCCAACTGGCAATTAGCTTTGCACTAGGTAATTCTGAGGCACGGAGTTTAAAAAATTATTGCACAATTTAAGTTGTAAGGAAAATGGTTAGTGGTCTGGCACAACAGAAGGAAAGAGTACCCTTACTCAGAAGTGCTACTTCTTTACAACAGTAAATGCAGATGTTGATATATTTTAAACTGTAGGCTCACTCTGATCATAGTTACACCAAACTTCTGTTGAGCACTTGCTATATAATGTTGAATGTGAATGCAATTGGAGTTGGATGCAATTATTTATTTTTATACTTGGGATTATGTGCAGGCAAGCCCATTCACATAAAAGACTGAAAACAAAATAAAACCACATAGAATGAATTATTATTATGTACCCATGGCACTGATACTTACAAACCCATAATGGCTCCACTTTCAACCAAATCAAGTATAGGATTCTTGCCATTTCTTCTAAAAGTATGTATTATATATCATTCCATCAACTAGATACAAATTCATTGGCCCTTTTTCATATCTAAATAATTAAGGTTCTTCATAATGATCCTGAGGTCCTCCTATCTAGATACTGAAGTATTTCTGAAGCATCAAGAACAGATCAGATTCTGTTCAGTGTAGTTTTTTTATGTTTTAACTTTTTTAGTGATTTTTTTTTAAATTTTAATATTTATTTTTTAGTTTTCGGCGGACACAACATCTTTGTTTGTATGTGGTGCTGAGGATCGAACCCAGGCCACATGCATGCCAGGCGAGCGCACTACCGCCTGAGCCACATCCCCAGCCCCCTTTTTAGTGATTTTTTAAAAAAATAAATGACAGCAGAATGCATTACAATTCTTATTACACATATAGAGCACAACTTTTCAAATCTCTGGTTGTACATAAAGTATATTCACACCAATTTGTGTCTTCATACATGTAATTTGGATAATAATGATCATCACATTCCACCATCCTTGCTAACCCCCTACCCCTCCCTTCCCTCCCACCCCTCTGCACTATCTAGAGTTCATCTATTTCTCTCATGTTCCCCCTCCCTAATGTAGTTTTAATGTTAAGCATTTCTCACTGAATTCTCTTGTTTTAAAACTGGTGATCCATTGCTAGCTCTGTATTAACCAGAATATCTCATTAACACAAAGCACATGTACTTCCTTCCTCAGCCATGCCAGAAACTACAACATCAACATTTTTTAGGAGTTGCAGGAAACCCTTTTACAAATGAGGAATTAATGCTATTGTTCCCAAAAGCACAGAAAACAAATATGCCTGTACCTGTTGCATTCCTTGTAGGGCTTGTTGCAGGAGTTTCAGTTGTTGCTCCTTGTTTGGATCATCTTCTCTATGGGCTTTGCCTTGTTCTTGCTTGAGCAGTTCTACCTCATTCCGATAGGCATCAAGCTGCCAACGGAGGCTGTCATTTTCTTCCTTCAGGGCCTCTGCCTGTGATACTAAGGCTAAATGATTAATGGAAAATGTTAAAACATATCCAGATTACTTTCTGTGTTTAGTTGAAAACATGAAAGGTTGATATTTTAAATGAATATGTATAAGTTATCTCATAGAAGAAAAAGGTGCCAAAAATGTATATTGGAGAAAAGATAGTTTTTTAACAAATGGTGCTGAGAAAACTGTAAATCCATATGTAGAAGAATGAAATTTAACTCTTATCTCTCACCCTACACAAAAGTCAACTCAATGTGGATCAAAGACCTGGAAATTAGACCAGAGACCCTGCAACTGCTAGAAGAAAATGCAGGCAGGCCTAATACTCAAACATGTTGAGTCAAGGACTGACTTCCTTAACAAGACTCCTAAAGTACAAGAAGTAAAATTAAAAATCAATAAATGGAATGGAATCAAATTGAAAAGTTTCTCCACAGCAAAGAGAACAATCAAGAGTGTGAAGAGAGAGCCTAAAGAATGGGAGACAACCTTTGCCATTTGCTTCCCAGGTTGGGCATTAATATACAGGATATCCAAAGAACACAAAAAACTTAACACTCAAAAAACCAAATAACCCAATCAATAAATGGGCAAAGAGACTGAAAGTAACACTTCACAGAAGAAATACGAATGGTCAACAAATAAATGAAAAAATGTTCAACATCCCAAGCAATTGGAGAAATGGAAATGAAAACTACACTGAGATTTCATTTTACTCCAGTTAGAATCACAATTATCAAGAATACAAGTACATCTATAAGAAATTAATTTAAAATACTATGGGTAAATGGTAAATGAAAGAAAGATCTATAGAGGGAAGGGAACAGGGGGTGAGGAGAAGGAAGGGGAAAGAGAGGTATTCAAATCTGAATTAGAAGAAGATATATTCCATGCTTGTATAATTATGTTAAAATGGGATCCACTGAAATGTATAACTAAAAAGAATGAATAAAAAATAATACAAGCAACAATAATGTTGGTGAGGATGTGGAAGAAAGGACACATTCATACATTGTTGGGTGAAACTGCAAATTGGTCCAACCACTCTGGAAAGCAGGATGGAGATTCCTCAAAAAACTAGGAATGGAACAACCATTTGACCCAGCTATCCTGCTTCTCACTATATAGCCAAAGGATTTAAAGTCAACATATGACAGTGACACAGCCACATCAATTTTTATTGCAGAATATTAACATTACCCAAGCTATGGAGTCAACCTAGGTGACCCTCAACAGAATGGATGAAGAAAATGTGGTATATATACACAATGGAGTATTACTCAGCCATAAAGAAGAATGACTTTATGACATTTGCTGGTAGATGGATGGAACTAGAGACTATCATGAAATGAAATAAGCAACTCCTAAAAAATCGAAAGCCAAATATTTTCTCTGATATGCGGAAGCTAACCCAAAATAAGGAGGAATAGATAAAAAAAGAATAGAAAAAATATCAGTGGAGTAGACAAAGGATAGTGAAAGGAAGGGAGGAGGCATGAGATAGGAAAGACAGTGGAATGAATCTGACCTAACTCTCCTATATACATATATGAATATACCACAGTGAATCTCACCATTACGTACATCCACAAGACACTACTTTACAGAAAACATATAAGTAAATAGTAGAAAGATCATTAGAGTAGAAGGAAGGGAACAGTAAGGAGGAGGAATGGAGGGGAAGGTGAAGTACTGGGGACTGAATTAGAACAGATTATATTCCATGCTTTTATTATAGTGTGAACATGAATTTTATTATCATGTATAACTAAAAAGAACCAATAAAAATAAATTAATATGTATAAAAAGCACATTAGTACAACAACTTTGGAAAGCAGTGTGGAGATTCCTCAAAAGACTAGGAATGGAACCACTATATGGCTAAGCTATCCCACTCCTTGGTATTTAACCTAAAGAACTAAAATCAGTGATACAGGCATGTCAGTGTTTATAGCAACACAATTCACAAGAGCCAAATTAGGGAACCAGCCCAGGTACTCATCAACAGGTGAGTGGATAAAAAAATGTGCTATATGTATACCATGAAATTTTATTTAGTCATAAAGAGGAATGAAGTTTGGCATTTGTAAGAAAATGGATGGAAATGGATATTATCATGCTGAATGAGATAAGCCAGATTCAGAACATCAAGGATCAAATGTTGCTTCTCATATGTGGAAGTTAGATCAAAATAAGGTGAAAAGGAGGGGTGGGAATCTTGTGAAAATAGGAGGGAGATCAGTGGAGTAGGGGAAGGAGACAGAGGGAGAAGAAGGACAGATGGGAAAAAGGAGGGATGATAGAATAAAATTGACCAAATTATGCTACATACATATACAAATATACCACAGTGAATTTAACTTTTTTTAAAAATATTTTTTTTAGTTGTTGATGGACTTTTAGTTTATTTATTTGTATGTGGTGCTGAGAATCGAACCCAGTGCCTCATGCATGCTAGGCAAGTGTTCTACCACTGAGCCACAACCACAGCCCCACAGTGAATTTAACTTTCATGCATATCTATAAGAACCATTAAAAAAACTCTAAATGAGTAAAAAGAAGACCAGTAGAATAGAGAAAGAAGAGCAGGAGGGGGAGGAGGAAAGGGAGTGAAAGAAGAAATATGGACTACAGTGAGCAAATTATATTACATGCATATATGATTATGTCAAAGTGAAGCCCACCATTATATATAACTATAATGTACTGATAAAAACACTTATTTAAAAAGCCTCTTGAAGAGGAGGAGTTTAGGTCTAAATTGGCCACGACTATAGAGATGGACACAAAATCCATGCAGACCCATTTTGATAAGTGAGCCAGAATTCTAACACACAAGAGTCCTCATCATACTTCATATTCTCCACCCCCAAATATAACTAAAATATATTCCCAAATAAGATACTTTTATTATATTACTTGGTACTTTTATTTGAAATGCAAATAAAAGGTACTTTTATTTGAAATGCAGCAAGTTATAAGAGCCTAGTAATAAGAAAGTATAGGACTAATTGCCTCAAACTGACAACTGCCTACACAATAATTTTGCTGAAAGATGTTTTTAAAGAATGCAGCATTGACTAGTTTTACAGAAGAAAAGTAAATGTATAAACTAAGACATTAAGATTTCCAGTTTCTGGTCTACCATGTGAGAAGCTTAAAAGTTTCCACTCTGTCTTAACAGGAAATAAACAGCTGAATGAACTGAAAAATCAATAGCTCTTCTTATATCCTTCAGGGGAGTGAGGTCAAAGGGCAAACTGCTGCTCCCCAAATTGGAGTTACAGACAGGCGGACCTAGTGAATCATGACTTATAGAACCAGCAACTCATGAGCAGAAACCTCCATGGGAATCATTGTCAACTTAGCAAAACAAACTGTAATTGACAAATTGTTGGCGGCTCAGTGTGGATAGTCTGTGAGTTAAAAACTCTTGAGGGGTTGGGAGATACTTTTTTTGAAAGCTTTACCTTCAGGAACACTACCAGTTTTCACAGTGAGTGTCAGAGGAAAAAAAAAATCTCCTTTTGCTTCTGGCAAGGGAAAGGACAAGAACCATTTTGAATTTTGAAATGCCAGAACATTCTGTTCTTATTTACATAACTTGCTCTTACACAAAACTATTTTTACCAGAGCCTAACCTGCTAGGGTTTTAAAAGAGCCTAACAAACCTGGTGGAAGGGAAATACTCAACTCCAGTTCCTTCCAGCCAATCTGCCCACCAACAGATCAGGGAAATAAATCTGATGAAGTTCATAGTCTGGGGATACAGACTCACCAATAAATGGAGACTTGATCATAGAACTGGAGAATATTTCTCCTCCTCCCACACAAATGAAGGCCTATATGCTGGAGTTCCTTACACTCAGAATATCATGTCTGGATTTAACAAAAGATTAAAAGACATACTAAATGGAAAAAATATATTTGAGGATACAGAGAAATATCAGTACAGACTCACTCAGATATAGAAAAGGAGCTGGTGTTATCAGTCTGGCAATTTAATAATAATAAAAAAAAACCCATGGTTAAAGGATCAGTAGAGGAAAGGGGCCAGGATATGGAAGATGGAGGGGGTAGGAAATACTGGGGAGTGATATTGGCCAAATTATATTGTTACACTGTATGCATGTATAAATATGCAATAACAAATCCCACCATTATGTACAACTGTAATGCACCAACAAAGAAAAACGTAAAAAGAGGAAAAAACCCTATGGTGAATATGCAAAGGGCTTTATTGGAAAAAGTAGATAGCATGCAAGAAAACATGAATAGTACAAGCAGAGAGTTGGAAATTCTAAGAAAGAATATAAAAAAATACTAGAGATCCAAAACTGTAATAGGAATGAAGAATGCCTTTGTTAGGTCAATAGTAGATTGAATATGGCTGAGGAAAGAATCTCTGAGCTTCAGGATATGATAATTAAAAACTTCTCCAAGACTAAAAACCTGTCTTTGTCCATTTGGGTTCTAGAAAAATATCATAAACTGGGTGGCTTATAAAACAACAAATTTACTTCTTATAGTTCTGTAAGCTGGAAAGTACAAGAACAAAGTACTAGTAGTTTTCAGTGTCTGCTGAATGTCCAATTCCTGATTCATAGATGGTGCCATCTAGCAGTATCCTTGCATCATAAAGGGGCAAGGGCAGCTCTCTGGAGTCTCTTCTATAAAGGGGACTAATCCTATTCATGAATGCACCACACTTCCCCCAATATTGTCACAATGGTGATTAGGTGTCCGCATGTGAATTTTGGGGGAACATAAATATGCATACCATAACAAAATCAGAGAGAAAAAAAGACTAAAGGAAAAATAACAGAATATCCAGGAACTAGGGGACACCCACAGCAGCAGTAATCATGTATAATGGGAAAACCAGGAGAAGAAAGAAAGAAGCAATTCTTAAAGCAATAATGGCTGGGAATTTTCTTAAATTAATGTCACATGCCAAACTACATATTGAGGAAGCTCAGTCAGCACCAAGTAGGATGAATGTCCCCCCAAACTACACCTATGCATATCACACTTAGATTTTAGAAAATCAAAATAAAGAAAAAAAATCTCGAAAGAAGTCAGAGGAAAATAGCACCTTACCTATAGAAAAGTAAATATAAATATTATATCTGGCTTTTCAGCAAACAAGTGGAGTGAAGTATTTAAAGATTAAGAGAATAAACTCTAGCAAATTAGAATTCTGTACCTTATAAAATTGTTCTTCAAGAGTGAAATAAAAAGAAATGTTTTCTCAGAAAAATAAAAACTAAAAGCAATTTGTTGCTATTAATCTGCCTTGCAAGAAATGCTAAAAGAAGTTTTCCAGAAAAGAGAAAAATGATATGTCATAAATTTAGATCTGCATAAAGAAAGGAAGAACATATAAATGAGTAAGTGAAGGTAAAATAAAACCTTTTATTTTTCTTATTCAAGTGATTCAGCATATAACTGTTCAGATGAACAGTAGCAAAAAAATGTGTTCAACTATGTACACTTATGTATATGTGAAATGAATGAAAGTAATAATACAAAGGATGGAAGAAAAGTATTAGGAATATTTTGTAATTGTAAGGAACTTGTACTACCCATGAAATGGTGTAGAGTTATTTGAAAGTGGATTTGGATTACTTGTAAATGTACAGTGCAAAATTTTAGGGAAACTACTAAAAATTACATAAAAAGAAGTAAAATTGATATGCTAAGAAAAAGAGAAAATAGAATAATATAGCATCCTTCAATTAAAACCAGAAAAGGCAGAAAAAATGTGGGAAACAAAATAGTAACAAAGAACAAGGGTGACCGAAAGAAAACAGCTGCAAACATGGTAGATGTTTATCCAACTATACCAGTAATCACTTTAAATGTCATTGCTCTAAACACACCAATAAAAGATAGATTGTCAGAGTGGATCAAAAAATAATAACCAAGTATATGACTCATAAGAAAACCACTTCGAATATAAGGAAATATGTAGATTCAAAGTAAAGAGATAGAGAAAGGTATATCATTCGAACACTTTTAATTAAAAGAGAACTGAAATATCTATATTAATTTCAGACAGAGAAGACTTCAGAACAAGGAAATTAATGAATAGAGGCATTACATAATGCTAAAGGGGTCAATACTCCAAGAAGATGTAACAATTCTTAATGTGTAAGAGGCTAACAAACAGAACATCGA
The DNA here is from genome assembly GCF_048772815.1 of Callospermophilus lateralis. NCBI lineage: Eukaryota > Metazoa > Chordata > Mammalia > Rodentia > Sciuridae > Callospermophilus > Callospermophilus lateralis. The sequence continues at coordinate 106,081,229 of NC_135325.1, forward strand.
ATATGTGAGGCAACCACTGATAGAACTTCAAGGAGAAATAGATTAACCTCTTAACACCCCTCTGTCAAAAATGGACAGTTCCAGGAAGCAGAAAATCAGTAAGAACATTGTTGAACTCAACAATCCCATCAATCAACTAGATATAATTGACATCTATAGATTACTTCATCCAACAGCAGCAAATTACATATTTTCTAGCCCACATGGAAGTTTTTCTGAGACACTACATAATAAGCCACAAAATATACCTTAAAAATGGAAATAATGCAATATATGTACTTAGACCATAGTGGAATTAAGCTAGCCATCAATAACAGAAAGATAGCTGGAAAATCCCCAACTATTTAGAGATTAAACACCCTACTTATAACAAATGGGTCAAAGAGAAATACGAAGGGATAGCTCAGTGGTAGAGCCCTTGTCCCTCATGTGTGGAACACTAGGTTTGCTCCTCAGCACCACATAAAAATTAATAAAGGTATTGTGTCCATCTACAACTAAAAAATACTAAAAAAATAGAAATACCAAGAGAAATGAAAAAAAATATTTGGAACTAAATGAAAATGAAAATACAACTTATCCAAATCCGTAGAATGCAGCAAAAATGGTGCTTAGAGGGAAATTTGTAGCACTAAATGCATATATTAGAAATGAAGAAAGATCAAAATCAATTATGTGAACTTCTACCTTAGAAAACTAGATAAAAAAGAACAAATTAATCAAATCAAATATACTTCAGTAAGCAGACAGTTTGGCAGGTTATTACAAAATCATATACATATGATTTTATATTTTTATCTTATAAAATCCAGCAATGTTTTTAACCAAATCCAGCATTTATCCAAATTAACTGAAAGAAAATGTCTGCACAAAAGCCTTAAAATGTATATTTACAGAACCTTTATTAATTGTCAAAATTGGATGCAACAAAGTTGCCCTCAGCAGATGAATAGATAAATCATGGTATATCCAATGTGATATTAGTCAGTACTAAAAAGAAATGAATCATCAAACCATGAAAATATATGAAGGAAACTTAAATATATAGTATTATTAAATGAATGCTGTCAATCTGCAAAGGCTACATATGATATGATGCCAACCATATGGTGATCTGGAAAAGACAACACTGGGGAGATAGTGAAAAGACAGTGGTTGTTAATGGTTAACATTAAGGGAAGGACGAATAGGCATAGCACAGAGGATTTTTAGAGCCGTGAAACTATTCTGTATGATATAAGCATGTAGGATACATCCCATTATATATTTGACAAAACCCAGAGAAGGTACATCATTAAGAGTGAACCCTAATGTAAACTATGGATTTTGTATGCTTAATGATGTGTCAATGAACTTATTGAAACAAATGCACCATTCTGGTGGGAGAGGCTGATAGTGGAGGAAGACTTCCTTTTTTAGGGACAAGGATAACACTCTACTTTCTACTCAATTTTTCTCTGAATCAAAAACTGCTCTAAAAATAAAGTTTGTTAATAAAGAAATTAAGACACATGGGGGAAACCTAGGTTAAATTTAATTATTTATGTGTTTGGGTACATTCTCTAAGGTCCAAAATTATAAACCTATTTCAAAATATTTTATTAGGAATTTTCATTAATTCAACAAACATTTATTGAGTGCCTTCTATATTCCAGGCTTATGACTATTTAAAACTTGTGATCCACTAATCTCTATTGTTTACACACTATATTAATGGAAATATTTGTAGTTTCTTTCTTCTCCATTTTTTTTATAGAAATGTGGGGAACTGAACCCAGGGCCTTGTTGCATGCTAGGCAAATACTCTTCTACTGAGCTATACCCTCAGCCCACTTTTTTGATTAATATCAGGAAAAAAATCCCAGAAAAAGAGACATTATCAAGATAGATCAAAATTTAAAACTGTATATTAAATTTATAAAGGAGTTATAAGGCAATTTGACAAAGATGTGGATTTTCTCAGCTACCTATGCACAGGGACTCTGGGTTAAAAAAGGGAAAAAGTAATAAGGAAATCAAACCATTGAAATTTTAAGTTATAAAAGGTATAAGACGTATTTTCTTTTTTGACTTAATTTTAAAAAGTCTTTTTAGATGTATATGACAGTAGAGTGTATTTTGACATTTTATACACACACAAAGTATAACTTTTTCTAAGTAGGATCCCATTCTTGTGGTTGTACATGATGGGGAGTTACATTAGTCATGTATTCATATATGAACATAGGAAAATTATGTCCGTTTCATTCTAGTCTTTCCTATTTCCATCCCCCTTCCCTTCATTTCCCTTTGTCTAATCCAGTGAACCTCAGTTTTTCCCTCTCCACCCTCCCTTTCTGTGTGTTAGCATCCACATATCAGAGAGAACATGACAGTCTCTAGTTCTACCCATTTACCAGCAAATGTCATAATTTCATTCTGTTAGAAGTGTTTTCTAGGGCTGGGGTTGTGGCTCAGTGGTAGAGCACTTGCCTAGCATGTGTGAAGCACTGGGTTCGATCCTCAGCACCACATAAAATAAGTAAATAAATAAAATACAGGTGTTGTGTCCGTCTAGAACTTAAAAAAAATTTAATAAAAAGTGTTTTCTAGCTGGCCAATGGCTTAGGAGGCTGAGGCAAGAAGATTGTGAGTTCAAAGCCACCTTCAGCAAAAGCAAGGCCCTAAGCAACTCAATGAGACCCTGTCTCTAAATAAAATACAAAATTGGGCTGGGGATGTGGCTCAGTGGTTGAGTGCCTCTGAGTTCAATCCCTGGTACCCCCCAAAAGTGTTTTCTTTCTTTAACTTTTGTTTCTTTGTTTATGTGGCACTGAGGATCAAATCCAGTGCCTCATACATGCTAGGCAAGTGTTCCACAACTGAGCTGCAACCTCAACCCCAAGAAATGTTTTCTAAAGGGATTTCAAATAAAGATTAATTATTGTCTATATAAGGAGGGGAAAGAAGTTGTGATATACAGAGATGAAATATATAGAACAGAACTGAATTCTGAGGGGGAAAAACAAAACAAAACAAAACAAAATCCCAAACACCCTATTCCCAAGGGGAAGCTGCCTTTAGGAAGCACTGGGTTTAATTAAATGCCTTGAACCTAAGGGTTTTCCTAAAACTGTTAGGTACTTATGTAGGTCTCTGTGATCAGATTGTCTATCCACAGCAGAGAGAGGCAATGTACTTGGAAAGGTTCTGCGGAGAACTATCTTTAAGTAATCTCAGTTTCTGTATTGTTTTCTGTGGGTGGCCATGCAATTATCCTGATATGGCAATTTTAAATCTCTCATTTTAATTTAAAAAATTACAAAAGACCTTTGGTATGACGCTTTCATTTTATGTTTGGGTTTGTTAAAGATTTTAATTCTCGGTGTAATTACACAGATTTTATGTCTTTGAAGAGAAAGCCAACAATACAAAGACTTGCATTCCCAGCACTCCAAATACTATCTATTCTTGCTTTCTCCCAGCTTCTGGGATACTTTCCATCAGACAGGCAGTATTTCTATCATAATACCAAAGGAAGATGCTATGAGTTATGGTGATTGTATATACAAAACTGTGTAGAAAAAAAGGGCAACTATCTGCCAAACAAAGGCAGAAATATTTGGTTTGCTTGTTGAGACAGTACCAAGGACAGCATCTTGATCTGAAGTCTGGCTGAATAGCATAAAGGTTTCTCTGCAAATCAAGTGACTCCTACAGATAGACAATTATTTATTTCTGCTTTGGTTTGCATGTTTGTCCTCTGGCAGTCCATATGGCTTAATACAAACTAGTTACATTTTGTTTTCTTCCTTTTGTTTCTTTTGTACTCCAGGTCAGTGATTATACTCATGTTCTACATGTCACAATAGATACGTGGACAAGAAAAGGGCAGAGATTCAGAATGGGTTAGAGGCACTTTCTGTAGTTTAAATGCAAAACATTTTCTCTCTGAGAAAATGAGGAGAGATTGCTTCTGTCCTGCCTGGGGGAAAGGGCATGCAAGTGAGCAGCAATGCATACCTGTAGCCAAGTGGGAACAGATAATAATCTTCTGAGTTTGGACCTGTCACTAAGAAAAAGATTGTTATCACCTATAATGTTACTGAGGGGACCTTCCCTACAAAATGCATTTCTCACTCTCTGAAATGTGGGGTTTTGTCATTTTAATGAGGACACCAAGTCTTTCCTTTCACAGATTTAATATTAATTGGGCCCATTTCTGAAGTTGAAGTACTTTGTACATTGCCAGAACATTGAAAACTTCAATATTACCTTTTAATAACATGTTTGAGTATGTGAATCCATTGGTCCCGGTATTAAAGAGCATAGTACAGTGAAAGTATTCATATCCTGCCATCATTAGTTCTCAGCTTCTCCTTTTTGACTATTTCCTCTGTGGGAAAAAAACATTTCTCTTTATGCGGTTTGGTGCTTATTAGATCTGAAGGCTGCCAGTTCATCGTGGCAAAAGGAAAGTATGAAGGCAGCTGTGAAAACCTCCTTCTAGAGAAGCTGCTAAGAGCAAAAGCCCAGACATGTTTCTGTACAACAAAAGATCAAAAAGGATTTTTTATTATTAAAAAAAATTAATGCCTAGGTTTCTTCAGTAGTGTAAGAGAAACAACAAATAACAGAAGTAAAATCAGGGAGTCAGCTGCTTTTACAAATTTTCATTATAGTAGGTGCTAAAGATGTTTAAAAATTTTAGAAGGAAAGAATGTGCAACATTCCTCTCAAGATTCAGAAGAAAGTTTGAGCCTCAGCAATTCACAAACAGAAAAAGCCTAAAATAACAAAGAGTAGGAAGAAAGAGAAGGATATGATATGAGTGCAATCCATTGGGACAGTTGCAAACTGGCTCAAGTAAAATCTCAAATGGATTCTCTGACCTCATAATGCCTTGCTTTCTTTGCCTCAATATGTCATTATCTCCACTACAATCAAGCTTCTGCCAGCATGGATGCACCTGAGACCTTGTTGTTTCCCCTCAGATCTCTACATTGCCCCCTCAAACACAGAATCTTCTTATGTTAGTTATTCCAGTCTCCTCAATCACCAGAAGACTCTGTTCTTTTTCCTTGTTGGAATCTTTAATCTCTTGAATTGGGAAACTTCACCCAGCCCACTAATTGCTTGCATATTCACATGCTCTCACTCCTTCCTCCCTTCCTCCCCCCATCTCTTTTCCCTCCCCAGTTCTTTCTCATTTTTGTACCAGGGATTTAACCCAGGGGTGCTTAAGCACTGAGCCACATCCCCAGCCCAGTTTTTCTTTTTTCTTTTGAAACAGGGCCTCGCTAAGTTGCTGAGGCTGATCCTGCTTTAGGCTTCTGAGCTGCTGAGATTACAGGTGTGTATCACTGTGCCCAGCCATGAATTGTTTTCTGGTTAAACAGATTCAACTTCAGACTCCCCAGAACCCAGCTTTACTTCAGCCTCCTGAAAATCTTTTGCCAGGCTTACCATGCCAGTCCACAACATATGGACGCTGATTCAACACTCTCTGTTCCTTATCATAGGCCTCAGAGAACTCCCACAGGAAGTTGTAGACTAAGCAAGCTAGATCAATACAGACTTGTTTTGTTCCATGCTGATGGGTCTCAACTCACATTGACTTCTCCCTTCCATACTTTCCACAGTCATTTACTCCAGATCTGTTCTTTTCTCTTCATGATCTAATTTCTGAATTATTTTTTAAATCAATGGATAACCAATCTCTTATGTTGTTCAGTTTCCCTATCTCTTATCTCAAAGAAGAAAGGTTATTCCCTTCATAAGCAAACTCCATCTGGATTTGGATCACTTTGCATTCTTCTCATCCAGGATTTCACTTCCATAATTACCTGTAAGTAGGCTTTCATTCTCCAGCATTTTCAGCTTTGCACTCTTCATGGTCTCCTTTCCATTTATCCAACAATAACACAACTTAACTTTAAATATGTTACCAATATAGGATACATTGACATATTATAAACAGCAATGTATAATTATAATATGTCAATGTATCCTATATTTTCCAGTTTATTGGAGTATAAATTTTCAAAATAATTTCTAATAATTCTCTGTATTTCAGAAATGGCTATGATGATATCTTTTCTCTAATTTTGTCAATTTGGGTCTTTTTCATTTGGTTAGTTTGGCTAAGGGTCTATCAATCTTGCTTATCTTTTCAAGAACCAACTATATTGCATTGATCCTTTGTATTGTTTACTTATTTTCAATGTCATCTTTGATCTTAATTATTTCCTGTCTTCTCCTAATTTTGGAATTAGTGTGTTTTTGTTTTTCTAAGGCCTTGATGTATAACATTAGATTATTTATTGGGTTCTTTCTATTTTTATGTAGGCACTCAATACTATAACTTTCCTCTTAGAACTTCCTTCATGCTGTCCCGGAGATTTTGGTATGCTATATCTCTGTTTTCATTTGTTTCTAAGAATTTTTCAATTTCTCTCCTGATTTCTTCTATGACCCATTCCTTATTTGAAAGTATATTATTTAATCTCCAGGTGTTAAAATGGTTGCTATTTATCTTGTTATTGATTTCTAATTTCATTCCATTATGATATGAAATAATGCATGGAATTCTCTTCTTTTGCATTTGCTAAGACTTGTTTTGTATCCAAAAATACGGTCAATTTTACAGAAAGTTTCACATGTTTCTCAGAAGAAAGGAAATTAGATTCTTGATGGACAAACTATAGATATCTGTTAGGTTAATTTGATTAATGGAAAATTTTAGTTCTGAAGAGTGTTTACTTAGTTTGTATCTAGACAACTTATCTATTGATGAGGGAGGTATGTTGGAATCATCCAGTATTATTGTATCAGGATCTATTTAATTCTTTATATTGAGTATAGTTTTTTTTTTAACATACTTAGGTGCACTGACATTTGGGGCATAAATATTTACAATCATTATTTCTTGTTGGATAATTCCCTTAACCAGTATAAAGTGACCTTCTTTGTCTCTTCTAATTAATATTGGCCTTAATTCTAATATGAGAATAGCTATTCCTGCTTGCTTTTGGTGTCTATTTGCATGGAAAATCTTTTTCCATCCATTCTTTCATTTTCAGCCTGTGGATATCTTTGCCTGTAAGGTGAGTCTCTTATAAACAACATATGGTTGGGCCTTGTTTTTCAAAGTAATTCTCCCAATCTGTTTTTTGATTGGAGAGTTTTAAGACTATTTACATTCAGTGTTATTATAGAGAGATAATAATTTTTAGGATTCATTTTGACATAATTATAAAAGCATAAAATATAATTTGCTCTAATTCAGTTCCCAGTACTTCCTTTTTCTTTCCCCTCCTCACTCTCCCCATTCCCTTCCCTCTACTTTACTAATATTTATATTTACTTATAGTTTTTAAAAATTATTTCCTTGTGGATACACATAAAGGTGAGATGCACTGTGGTATATTCATAAATGTACACAGGAAAGTTAGGTCAGATTTATTCCACTGTTCTTCCCTTATTGCATCCCTCCTCCCTCCCTCTCAATTCCCTTCCTCTAGTCTATGATCTTTCTTCTATTTTGAAGAAATCCCCTCTTTTCTTTTCCTTCTTTTTTCCCCTTTTATTTTGTACTAGCATATGTGTATAAGAGAAAACATGAAATCTTTGACTTTCTGGGTCTGGCTTATTTCACTTAGCATGATGGCCACCAGTTTTATCCATTTAGTGGTATATGCCATATTTTATTTATTTTTTCTTTACCTATTCATCTGTTGATGGGTAACTAGGTTGGTTCCATAGCTTGGATATTGTGAATTGTGCTGCTATAAACATTGATGCAGCTGCATTCCTCTAGAAAGCTGATTTTAGATCTTTTAGATATATGTTGAGGAGTGGGATAGCTGGGTCATAATGTGGGTGGGTCCATTCCCAGTTTTTTGAAAATCTCCATACTGCTTTACAGAGTATTTGTACTAATTTGCAGTCCCGACAACAATGTATGAATATTCCTTCCCCCCTATATCCTCACCAACACTTATTATTATTTGTATTCTTGATATTTACTGTTATGACTGGAGTAAGATGAAATATCAATTTTCAGTTCTTTGATTGTTAGAGATGTTAAAAATTTTTAAATAAATTTACTGGACATTTGTATTTCTTCTTTTGAGAAGTGTATGTTCTGTTCTTTTGTCCATTTATTAAATAGGTTATTTGTATTTTGGATGTTAAGTTTTTTGAGTTCTTTATACATTCTGGATATTAATGCTCTATCTGAGGAGCAGGTGGCCAAGATATTCTCTCATCATGTAGGCTTTAGAGACATATTCTTTTTCTTAATATTTTGATTTTTTCTAATGTTTAATTTAGAATTGATACTCATTTAATTGACTTACTATTTTAGTGAGATTCATTCATTAACTGGCTTTAATATATATTTTTCATTTCTTTTTTGTGAAATATTTCATTGAGGATATTGTGTAGTGTTTGATAGTTATGAATTTTGTTGGTTTCTGCTTATCATGGAAAGTTTTTATTTCATCTTTGATTCTGAAGGATAGTTGTGCTAGATATAGCAATCTTTGTTGGTAGCTGTTATCTATCTTAGTATATATTATTCTAAGCCCTCAGGGTCTATGCTGAGAAATTAGTAGACATTATAATTGGCTTACCTCTTAATGTGACCTGCCATGTTTCTCTAGCAACTTTTAAGGTTCTCTCCTTCTTCTAAAATGACTGATATAAGTCATTTTAATTGTAATGTGTCTTGGAGGGGATTTTTTTTACCTTGTCTATTTCAGGCTCTAAATGCCTCTTGTATTTGGATTTCTACCTCATTCTTAAGGTTTGGAAAACCTTTCTAATATTATTTCATTGAAAATGCTATGCATTCTGTTAATTTATATTTCAGTGCCTTCCTCTACATCCAAGATTCTTGGATTTGGTCTCTTAATATTATTCTGAATTTCCTGGATATTCTGGTTATAATCTCTTAATGTCTTTTGTTTATTGTCGACTCTATTTTCAACATACATACTTTATTTTTGATAATCTGTTTTCTTCATTGTCTAATCTACTGGTGATGCTTTCAACTTGAATTTTTGATTTGATTTATTGTCTTTCACTTTCAGGATTTCTGCTTGGTTCTTTTTCAGATAATAGTATTTCTGATATTCTATGCTAAGGTGGGGAGGTTTCTTATTGAGTCTTCATGATTTGGATTTCACTAGGATTTGGGACCTTTAGAAGATACACATCACTCCTTGGCTTTACCTCTAAGTTTCTCTGAGTATGGTGATAGAGATCATACCAGGCCACCTCTGATACAATTCTAAGAGGACCTCTCTGATCTTTTGTGTGTTCAGGTTCCTACTAGCTTTCCAGTAGTAGGAATGAGAAGAGACATTCTCTAATTGTCTGTTACTAAGCCACCAGGTTACTCCTTGTTAGGGGGTTCAGTCTTGTGTGCTCACCTGAAGAAAAGCCCTGTGTGTCCAGTGCTGTCAACTCCATTGTGGCTTCCTGCTGTATATTTTCAAGCATACAGGGTATGCCGGTCTAAGGTTGAGGTATTGGAGTCTGGTTGGTGTAGCACTGGGTGGCTTGTGGGGGAATGTAGGGCTGCTGTCCACTCTGGAAGCACACAGGTTGAAGACTAGTGAGCTTGAGTCTTGGCCTATTGGGTGGTGGCTGGTGTCTGTGTGTTGCTCCTCTGTAAGATCCTTTGTTTGGTATACTGCTAATGTTTATGTACTGAGATTCTTTACTGGATGCTTCAGGCTATCCTCAGAAAATGCCTTCTGTGGGTGTGTGTCTGAATAAAAATTGAATTAATTGGCAACTCTGAGACTCACAGCTCTGGATCTAGAGGTACTGGGGCATAGGAACTACTCCCCTGATTGCTATTTTTTTTTTTTTTGCCAGCCAGAGTTTGTTAGATAGCCCAACAGTCAGAGTCTGCATGCTTGAAGGTTTCTACATATACTGGTTGTTTCTGTTGGTTGTGGGGTGCAGAGTGTAAAGCTCAGAACTGTCATTGACTGTTGTAAATCAGTGAGGCCCCACTCTCCTCCATAGGGACTTCTTTGTAGCTGTAGTATCTAAGCATTTGGTGGTTGCATGCAACTGTGGGGCCTGTGGGTGCAGGCTGTCTGTGGGCAGTCTTGGTATAGAAGCTTCCATACTGCCTGCTGAAGATAACTAGTGTTTACTCACCACTGCGATGGGGGTAGAGTGTCAAATGTCCTGACTTTTCCTGAGCTCCTGTGGAAATTGTGGGGAGTGCTGGGTTAGCATGCCCCAGGAATGATTTCCTTTGGGGTCAGTTCCACCACATTCCCTTTGTCCAGGGTGAGATGGGGATTCTGGTAGCCTTCATCTAGCAGCAATCCCTCTACAAATCCCTTCTAGAGGGATTACTGGGAAAAACCTGTTTCAGAGATATTCTCCTGGCTTTATTAGTTACTATTTGTTGGTGGGGAAAATCTGTGCTGATTTAATTTCTTTTAGAGAAACTGGCTAGTTGTAGACTCCACAAAATGGCTACCGTGCATGGCAGATTTCTGCCTACAATTTCAGCTGAACTGTGTGATCTCCTTCACTGTCTTTGGTGCTACTGTCTTGTTTTAACTTGGTATGATTTTCTTTCCAGCTGTTGTTAAGGAAGTAAGCTTGTGAGTTTTTTCTCTCCCTCTTTCTTTCTTATCCCTCCCCTGATACCACTCTGGTCAGGGTTCAGGGTCTAGGAATTCTTTCCTTATTTTCTGCTTCAGTATCTGTTTGCCACTGGGACTAAAATAACTGCCCAGAACAATTGTAGGGGAGGAGAAGTTTATTTGGGGGCTCATGGTTTCAGAGGTATCAGTCCATAGGCAGCAGAGTCCATTCCTTGGGGCTTGAAGTGAGCCTGAACATAATGGAGGAAGAGTATAGCAGAGGGAAGCTGCTCACATGTGGTCAGGAAGGAGAGAGAGAGAGAGAGAGAGAGAGAGAGAGAGAGAGAGAGAGAGAGAGAGAGAGAGAGGGATATCTCCACTCACCAGATACAAATATATAACCCAAAGCTACACCCCCAATTCTCACCTCCTCCAGCCACACCCCACTTGCCTTCAGTTACTACTCAATTAATCCCATCAGGTGATTAATTCACTTAATGGGTTAAGGCTCTCATAACCCAATGATTTCTTCCCTGAACCTTCTTGCATTTTCTCACATATGAGCTTTTGGGGACACCTCACATCCAAACCATAACAGTAACCAAATTCCAAGTCCCTTCAAGTCTCAAGTTGTCCAACATTGAGTTTTAGGGTATTTACTCTTTCACCCACCTCTCTGGTCAGCTATTCTTTCACTGCTTCATTTCTGGGCTGTGGTAGGGCCAAAAGTTGCTGCCTAGATCTGCTCTGCCATCTTCTAAATACTCTAACTCCTATGATAACTATTCTTCTACTTCCTCTTGCTGCAAAGTTCTATATTCACCTCTTTGATCTTCTTTCTTTCTCTTGCCGTTCATAATCATTTATTCATATTCTCAGAGCTTCAGTCAACATCTCAACGCCACATTTTTTCTATTCTTTCAACTTTCTTGAATTGTGACTTGAATACAAATCCTTCCCTTTTCCTAACCATTTTCTATCTGAGGCCTATGTCATTATATAGTACAAATCAGTCCCATCCATCAGTCCATTATGTCAGTAATACTGCTATGGATTGAATTGTGTCTCCTTCATAAAAAAGATATGTTGAAGCTCTAACAATGTGATTTTATTTGGGAACAGGGTATTTACAGAGGTAATGAAGTTACAATAAAGTCATTAGGGTGGGTTCTGATCCAATATGATTGGTGTTCTTACAGAAAAGAGAAATTTTGGTAGAGACAGAGATGCACACAGGAAGAATGCCATGTGAACACAAAGGCAGAGATTGAGGTATTACATGTCAAAGAATGCCAAATATTTCTGCAAATAATCAGAAGCTAGGGGAGAGACAGAACAGATTCTTCCTCACAGCTCTCAGAAGGAACCAGCTCTGCTGATACCTTGGTCTTGAACTTCTCACCTCCCAAACTGTGAGACAATAAATACCTGTTACTTAAATCTCCCAATTTGTGGTACTTATGGGAGATTTAGTGAATATAACATAAATCCCCCACTTTCCCAGACTTTCCCACTTCCTTCTTCTTCATCATTTATATCCTAATCTCATGCCAAAGATTTTACTACATTCCTATAAAAATGACTCCCAACATCTTTAAACTTATATTCTCCATTGCTTCCTTTAATTCTACCTTTTCCCCCAGTTCCTATTGCCATCACTCTGTCCCAAACTTCATCATTTCACATCTCAAATCCTATAAAACCTTCTGGCTAGTCTTGCTTCATGTACAATTGTCTTCTAAAATGTACAATTCACGTTACTTTCATTGTGTTAGTGCTATGCTCAAGATGTGCATACAGTCTTATATTGCCTACTTTACTAAATCTAAACTTGTCATTCATGGTCCCCCAGAATTTGGGCCCTTATTGCCCACTCAATCTTTTATCCCTCTATACACATCACACTCATTTCTGCCTTTGAACCCTGCTGTATTACTCATCCCCCATATCAGATACTTTCTTACTTTTGTTCCTTTTATCCAAACCTGTTTACTTTTAATTCTTTGATGGATTTTCACCGTCTATGAATACACTGGTCCACAGAGGTATTTCTTGCCCTTGTTGCATTGCTCATCAGTACTTTTTAGTTTAGAACCAAGTGATTATTTCTATTTTCAGTAGATTTACACATATTTGCATCTATATTTCCACTAGTTTACAGGACATATTGTTTGATGGTCAAACTCTTAGAGAATAATGGGAGGTAGAGGATTGGGGAGGAAAAATGAGATCAGATACCAAGGAAAAGAAAACTTTCACTAGAACAATGAAGGAGAATTAGTCCAAGTCAACATTTTCCAAATAAGCTTTCTGGACCATCAGCATTTAAATCATTTAGGATGCCTAATAAGATGCTGATTCCCAGACACCAATAAAAACCTACTGGATCAGACTCTGCAGCCCAGAAATCTAAAATTTCAAGGGTAATTCAAATGATTCTTACACATACCAATTCTGAGAACCATTAGTCTAATTGAAGAAAGCAGACGATAGATGCTGAAAGGGAACAGCTGCTTTACTGAGTACATGTATTTTCCATCAAAGCTAACAATAGAATAAAATAATTTCACAATATCGTGATTTGCTTTGGTGTGATTGTCCCCCTTTGCTTTGAGCACAACAGTTCTTTCTTCCATGGAAAAAGTATTTCAAGTACTGCATCACAAATATGGGCTAAGACAGTGTCTGGAAGAAGAGAAATGTTTGCAGCACTCCAAGGAAAGGTAACTGGTTTTACTTTTCTGGGAGAAGTAAAATATAATCAGGGATACACTATAGGGTCCCAGAATTCAAATTTGGTAGCATAGAGAAGACAACAATTCTGAGACATAGTTGCTTAAGCTTTTAATTGGAACCGAGTGATAGCTAAAACATGTACCTGATTTAGATAAAAATGGAGAATACTCTCACTAGCTCACATTGAGCAGGATTTCTGCAGTTGAGTACTATAGAAGTGAGATAACAGAATTAGATACGATCGAGGGGAAGAAAAATGCACAAAAGTCCTTGAATTAAAATGAATTGAAACCTTCTGGGAGAAAAGCTATTTGGTAAGCTCCATTAAGTCTATTGTAGATAGCTTTATTTGACAAAGCAGCATCCTGGCATGTGGAACAGGAAAGAAAATAGCTATAAGATGATCTGTCAGGGAGTTTCCAGTCTCTAAACGAATAAGATTCTGTGCAGTAGCCAATACAGCTTTTAACTCTAAAGAGATACAGAAGCAAAATGCAATTATATAACCCTAGTAAGTGCATTCAATCTGAATCTCCCACACACCCTCCCCTCCCCCAATAACTCCTCAAACACTGCAATTTATCAAGTGGATGTTCAAAATTATGGTTGCATTTATTTCACAGAAACACTGGATAAACACTGTATACAATATTGTAGATACTGAGGTGGAGATGATTCTATAAATTATAGATTAACCAGCTATAAAACATCCAAGTTATGTACTTAAATAATTTGAATAGCTCAATTACCATTAAAGTCTTTTGTTTACTTTGACTATAAATTGATAGTATTTATTTGCAGTAATTACTTTGCTATTCTGAAATGCAAACTAACCACTGATTACAAAGAGTTTATTTAATATACATAGTAGTTTGAATGTTCAGGGATCCAGAAGATGGCAAAAACAGAGGAAATTCAGATTTAACATCAAATGAATACCTCTTTAAAAGCATGACTTGCTGTTTTCCTTTCCTTAAGAGTTTCTATTCATGGAGTAAAAATTCTAAGACCACTAAAGTGGAAATAGTGTTTCTGACTTCAATATACAAGTACTGGAACCAGAAAACTCATATTTGAATTATAATCAACCAATCTCTTTTCACTCTGCTCCCTCACACACATCAGGGGCAGTATACCACTGTATATCCAATATTTACCAGAGTACTTGGCATTTAACAGTTATTAGATGAATGAACTCACTTAACCATCACAAATCCTGGTTATATCATTTTTATAATGTATAGATTATAATGTGGAAGCTGAGGGTCAGTGGCGGAGAAGTCCCTCTCAGGTCAAGAAGGGCAGAACAGGGGCTAGAACTGAGGTTTCTAACTAGTGCATTTTCCACTGTACCTTCTTATAATGTAACTCCTAAGATTGCCTGGAATGGTTTCCCTGAAAAGGCTGGTCTTCTGGCTGGTATTTTATATCTCCCCATGGTAATCTTCCATCCAAGATGGTTCATTATGAAATTGAAGAGCAGAGTATTATGTTATTGTTCAAAAAGTTTGCACTATGAATCCTACTGGGGACTCACACCATGGCTTCTGTCTCACAGTGAGGTCCTAACTATATTAGGTTAAAGCAAAAGCCTTTACCCAGACAACTGTGGACTTCTCTTTGCTTCCCAATATATCTCCAAGTGACCATAATGGAAGACAGTAGATATGTAGATTGTCATAAGTTACAGATATTTCTCTTTAATTTATGGACCTTCTTTTAACTTTGTGGCTTCTTTAATACAAATATTTAATTTTTATGCAGATATATTTATTAAAAATTATTTATTATTTCTTTTTTGTAGCCTTCACCTCAAATTATAAAACCAACTTCTTCTTTTCATGATTTCTTCTGGTGTATGTATTTTGTTAACATTTAAATCTATATCTGTTATTAATTTCAGTGTAAAGTCAAAGTGATGTAGTATTAACACATGAGTTCTCTCATGCTTTCTATTTCAGAACATGTTATTAACAAATTAAAACCGAAATATATAACACTGCTGCCTAAATACCTGGTGCTTCTTGGAAAAAAAAACACTTTTATTTAGGCATTTCAATGGAAGATAGGGATAAATGAAAGCCACAGAAAATCCTATAGACACGATGGTGATATTTAACTAAAGGCCCCATAAATTATTTCTATTTGATGTCCAGTCTTGTGGGTTGATGCCCATATCTTACTTTGTGTTAAAGGTTTAAAAATATTGCCCCAAAAGACGTTTGCTAAATAAGACAAAACAAACATTTTTACCTGATTCTTCAGTTTCTTTGGTTTCTGTTGTTTCTTCTATTTCATCATCAGACATTTCCATTTCTTCTTCTCGCCTGATTCCCATTAATTCATCATTGTGAATGTTGCGAATTTCCTAAGGTTAAAAAGTATGCTTTTAAGGTAGGAAAGCCTTAATAATTTTGAGAAAATGAGTAGAGTTAAAAATAATATAAAGCAGCTTTTTTGGACATATTTTTAAAATCTCAGCATTCTTTAGGCAAAGGCAAAAGAGCATATTGAGACAAAACAGTCTTATTAGAGAAAGCACACTTGGGTATACTGTGTCTTGCACTGAGCTTTCTTTGCAGACCCAGAGCTCTGACAGTCTATGATTCTTATTTCCCTCCCACATTAGAAATTGCTTTTGGACATGAAACGCTCCTCATCTCTTACTCATGCAGATTTCTGGACTTTTTCTTAAGGTTTTTGCCATTTTCACCTTCCCATGTTGGATACTTTAATTTTGCTGCTTGCCATCCTTTTCCCTCTCCTCTTACAGTTTTACTCAACAGAATTCTTAATTGAATTCTTGAAGCTTTAGAAGTTATGGTAAAAATGAGCTGTCAGGAGTAAACTCCTCCCAGACCAACCCTCTCATAGATAATAACTATAATCTTTGAACAAAACACAAAACAAAACAAAACCTGTAACTCCTCGATGTCATTGGAGAGTCAACAAAAGCAGGCATATTTTGAAGAGGAGCTGACACTTGGAGGAAGAGAACAGCATAGGATGAGTCTCAATTTTTTAAAGGGCCTTTTAGTCTGAGAGCAGACCAGAGTTAGCTACTCACAGGGTGGCTATATTTGTAATAAACAACCCAGTATTTGTGGTCTAAATAACTCAAGGAGAGAGGTCAAGGCAATGACAGGCACTAGAAAATGAGGAGGGTATTTCAAAAGGAGAAAATGAGAGAGAAAGAGAGGGAGAGAGGGAGAGAGGGAGGGAGGGAGGGAGGGGGAGGGGGGGAGAGAGAGAGAGAGAGAGAGAGAGAGAGAGAGAGAGAGAGAATGAGAATGAATGAGAATATGCAAGATAGTGAGCACTTCAAATTGTGTATATGAGATCTGTTCAAATTTTTGCATGGCCTCTCATCCATGAGAGCCCAGGAATTTTCCACACAGCATAGCTAAGATTAAAATATCTGAAATGACATTGAAAAAATACTTTTTATAATTGTAGATGGATACAATACCTTTATTTTATTTATTTATCTTTAAGTAGTGCTGAGGATCGAACCCAGGGCTTCACATGTGCTAGGCAAGCACACTATCACTGAGCTATAACCCCAGCCTTGAGATGATATTTAAGCTGCCACCCAAAAGAAAGGATTTCCAGCTTGAATTGAATGAAACAAATTCACCATTAAAACAAAACAAGATCAACAGTTTTAGAAGGACATAACAGAATTTAGAATCTTTAAAACATAATATTCATACTTATTCAGGACAATGTCCAAAATACTTGATATATGAATAACTATGATGAGATGGTCCATTTCCAAGAGGAAGGATAATCAGCAGAAACCAACTTTAAAATAATGCAGATGTGGTAATTAACAGACAAAGAATTGAATTAAACCAGGTATTATAACTATGTTCAATGATATAAAGGAAATATGCTCAAAATGAATTTAAAAAGATAGGGAATCTTGGTAGAAGGTCAAAAACTTTAAAAATGAGTCAAAAGTTCTGGATCAAAGGTTGTCTTGTATGAAAATAAGAAAGCCAAGAGTGGTTTGTCTGGAAATTTAAAAAGCAATAAATAAATAAATCTTTTTCTGATACGTATTATATTTTCTGTATTTCTTTTATATAATTGAGTATAGATATAATAGCTGTTTTAATTCCTTATCTGCTGATTATCACATCTGGGTAATTCTAAAATTGAAAAAACACAATACCCAAAATAAAAATAATTGGATGAGCCTAAAAGTAGAATAGAGATGGCAGAATAAAGAGAGAACTTAAATATAGAATAATACATATGTGTTCAATTTGAAGAACATGAGAAAATATATACAGCTAAAAAGATAGATGTACATAAAATATACAATTTTATAATATATACATATATATTAAAAATTTTAAATAACAGAAGCTCGGAGAATTGTCTGCTTACACCTATTACTCAAAGGTCTAACCTACATGTAAATGAAATTCCAGAGAGAATGATTTGAAAATATGTGAAGAAATAATGGTTGATAGCTTCTCAAATCTGATGAAAGACACCAATCTACATATACAAAGAGATCAGTTAATTCCAAGTGGGATATGTGTGGAGAAAAGGATGTCTAGGAACAAGAGAAAAGAGAAATTCTTGAAAGCAGAGGAAAACACAACATTATATAGAGGGGAATAATTTCAATAATTTTCATTTCTTTCAGAAATGATAAAACCAAGAACTCAGTGGAATATTATCTTTAAAGTTTAAATAAAAATATTCATTTGTTCAGAATTCTGTATGCAGAGAAAAAGATAAGTATATTTTTCAAACAAAAGTAAATGTAAGAATTCATCACCAAGAGACCTGTACTATAGAAAATGCTGAAGAAAGTTTTTCCTGCTTTAGAGACAAGCTACCTGATATAAATAAAGCTCTTCAGGAAGACATGAAGAACATTACAAATTATCAAGATCACACTGGAAAAGTCACATTAGAAAAAGTAAACATGGTAACTGTGCATTTTGGAGCAGCTCAAAATCATTTAAAGGCTACTTAATGCCTGTCAGAGGCCCCTTAGTTCTGAGTTGCAAATTCCTTGCCTAGATTGACCCCTACTAGGTTTCATACAGAAAGTATCCAAAGCTGTCTGGTAAAAATTGCCACCATTTGTGGGGATTATATATATTTAAAATGGATTTATTAATAATTAACGCTGCAATTAGTCACTATTCCAATTAGTTACTATTCCACTCTTCCATTATTTCTTCTTTTTTTATTCCTCTTATCAAGAAAAAATAATGATTTCTATTTCAAGTTAAGTTTTCATTAAATAAATAAGAGGCCCTTTAAAAGGTGAGCTAATCAGTATCATTGCAAAGTTAAGAAGTAATAGAGGGGGCTGGGATTGTGGCTCAGCGGTAGAGCGCTGGCCTAGCACAGGTGGGACCCGGGTTCGATCCTCAGCACCACATAAAAATAAAGGCATTGTGTTGTGTTCATCTATACCTAAAAAATTAGTATTTTTAAAAAAGAATTAATAGAAAAATCAGATGCTAATATAGCATCTTCCATGTACTGCAGGTGTATTATTTTAAATAGAATAAAATAATGACTAGCTTGAGAAAAATGAACTTTAAACATCTGTGTCATAAGAGAGATTTATTATGTCTTATTCCAACTCATCGCACAGAGAAAAATAAAGGAATTTCTTATTGCTGTGACTCATTCTATCTCAGGAGACTGAATTTCAGTTATCATCAGAGCTGTTATTGGAAAGGTGATTATAATGAGGTTTGACATTGGCAAATTACAGTATTGTACAACTTACTGCATGAGGAAAAGTTGTGGTTTTCTAGATGACTAACAAAAATGTACACCGTTAGAGGGTATAAACAGAGATCAACTCTCAATTCACACATGTCACACAACCCTGGGAATGTTAGTGTTTCTCAGAAGGATTATGTTCCTTCTAGGGAAATATCCCAGGGCAGGAAAATATGAGAGCTAAGACACTTCCTGTAGCTGCTCAGCATCCACAAAACATTTTTGTGCTTCTAGCTGACAAGAAATCATAATCTTTTCTTAGAAATATAAAAAGTTCAGTCACTACGTGATATGGCTTATCTAGATGTCTTTCACAACTTCAAAACTCCCTAGAAATATAACAGACTTAGGGGCAAATTTTACCTAAATGCTTCAAAATACTCTAGGAAACAAGAATTACCATTTGATTTAGCAGACAATGAAATGAGGATAATAAAAAAAGGAAGTTTGCTCTAAGTTGTTCACTTGAGTAAATTAGCAGAGCTCAGAGTCCTCTACCCACTAGACAACTGTTGTAAGCTATAAAGAAAGACTCATAGCATTATTCTTCTATAAATAACCAATACTAAGTCACGCAAATGGTATAAAAGCAAAGAGAACAGCAGAGGTTATGGGGTACCATACTAAAGTGAAGTCATAGGAATCACTTAGTAAATGACTATACCTCCAAGAAAAATGAGTGAGATCTTAATTCTTTGAAAACCTTACCATTATAGCGTTTTATAGTTGAGATACCCATTTTCTGCATTCTCTGGTTAGATAAGAAAAACTCTACTTTGGGAAGCACACCCTAACCAATACCTTCAGAGTGAGGGGTTATAAGGTGGCATGTGTCTGGAAAAGGTGCTTTACCTAGATCAGACATAGGTATATAAAAGGAAAGGATTCTAAGCCACTGATGTACAGACAGAAAAGGAAATTGCTACCTCTCAGTTTTTCTAGAGCTGAAACTAAAAGAGCACCAATGCCATGCAAAACCATTTTTGGAAATTTGCGTATGTAAATCTCTACCAGAAAACAACCAAGTCACGACACTAACAGTACATCAAATAAGGTAAGATGGCCCTTCTAAAGATTTCATGCTACTTTATTGCCCATTGTAGATATTTGCTATCATTCAGTTCAATAGTAAATTGTTAGTGATTTCTGAAATGGCACAATACTGTCTTTACATCTGTTCTAATAGTTACTTTTTCAGAAGCTTAGAAATTCCTATTGCTCCACAATGGACAATGAAATGTACTTTCAGATGGAATTAAATTGAAACCCAAGACAGAGGGAAGCGCCTGAAAAGAACTACTTTTGCACTAGCTGGTGTTTTTGATTTATTATAAAGTAAGCAAATCATAATTAATTACACATTAATTATCTAACAATAGTTTCACAAAAATTTATGTGGAATTAAATTCATCTTATTTGTATTTTTTGATAATAACATGATTACCAGAAAAATCAACATTCCTTATTAAATTTGTAACAAGATTCTACTTACCTGGATTTTCAATATTAACAGGAAACTTGGCAGGGAAAGGGTCATGAGGGAATGAAAAGGAGCAGAGGACAGGGAGACAGTTTTCTATACTTGTATTAGCAATTTGATTCTGAGGTATCATTTAATACAATGAAGCAAAGCACAAACATAGGTACTTGGTCAATGTCTATTGTATGATATTTAATGAAAATACAAATTAGTTGAATCAAATTGGGTTATAATTTTTTTTTGGTAGCTGAAAGCCAACAGCCAATGTTAGTGCAAATGTGTCCTAAAATGAGGGTATGTGGATGGTTGGAATGTCTATCTGCAAACAGTTCTTCAGAGTTTGGAATGGTAGGCCTGCAAATCTAGAGAGAAAGTTATTTTATCAATCATAGTATTTCATCAGGCCCCTTTTCCTCTGGCCCAGTGGTATAAAATCTGATATTAGGGAGGATGCAAGGGACTATCTCTTCAGTTTCTCCTGCTGTGGCTCTAGTTTTTATATATCATCCAAGGTCTAGCCTTTGGTGTAGGGCATGTTTCAGAGACACAAAAATTATTAATGATTCTGTAGAAAAAAAGAGTTTCAATGAAAGAGACAAATGCTAGTAGTCACTGTGGATACTAACTTTCAGTAAGGGGTGGGACTTCAGCCTTCTCTTACTACCTTTTACAATTGTATTTGCAGGAAACCCACACACATATAAATCAGGAAAGTAAAGACATATTAGCAAATTAGTTTGCCTGACATATGATGCCAAAGTTAGTGCTTAAACTCCCCAAAGATGGGGCCTTTTCCTTCTTGCTCCATACCCTGTCTCTGAGCAGAGTAAGGCAGTGTTGGCTGCTTGTAGAAGGATGACAATGAAACAAATAACAGATATTTTATGACATGAGGAGGTGACCAACTGACTTTTCCCCAAAGGCAACTGGTGAAAAGGTTAAGCACCAGAAATTTCTACCATGATGAAATGCCTGACACATAAGTTGTAGCATTGATGCCAAGGTTAAGAAAAAGGCAGTCAAGTTTATTAAGTCTTTGGGATGCTTTGATTTTCCAGTGGGGTGCTAAGATGTGGCCACAATTTAAGAGGATAGTTTCTTCACTTTCCACAGGCTACCTCCTTTCAGTCCTCACAATGGCCTGCTATGAAGTGATAGTTTACAAAGGTAAAAAAACAAAAACAAAAATAATAACATGAACAAACAACAACTTAAGAGGCACCAATATAAAGTTTAGGGAATGCAATCAGTGGAAGGTCACCAGCTATGTCCCACTTTCAGTAGTAGTTTTACTTACTGAGATTGAGATATTCATGGTGGGCCTTAATTAAATCCAATTTAATAGATAAGAAATATTTTGGGTTTTCCACAAAGTCTACAAAGCACAGTATGAAACATATAGCTCTTGGCAAGTCATACTGGCTGTGTACTTTATCCTGATCAATCTGCCAAGGAAGCTCCATAACAATATTGGCTAATAGGGTGCATAGCTCTCAATTCTCTTCAGGCCCAGAGAAATGTCCATCTCACTGGCACAGCTATCTCTACTGTGAACCTCATTAAACTCAAGTATATTCCTACTACATAGGTAGACTTGATATATAACTAATAGATCCCTAACAAATAATATCCATGGGGAATATTTTATTACAATGCAGTTTACAAAAGAGTCATAGCCTGGAGGCCAGTGCTCTAACCAGAGGCTCCCTTCCTTCTATAAAATGGCAACATTGTACTAGCAGGGTTTGCTTTAAAGGGTACGGCTGGTTATATAGCTTCTTCTAACCCTAGGAGCGATACAAGTATATGTGTATTGAAGGGAAGGAGAAGACAGTATAGATTGATTTAATCCCCAACCTGAAAACCAAACTGTTCTAACATCTAAAACTTTTTGAGGGCTGTTGTGATGCCGTAGAAGATTCCACTCCTATCTCATGTGACAGGTTGCAATCAAAATGCAGGTACACTATTGTATAAAATTACCTTTAAGCTATGTGTATAAAGTGCATATAAAGTATAAATGAATTTTCTATTTAGACTTGGGTCCAATCCACAGGAAATCTCATGTATTCACAAATATCCCCAAGTCTGAAAAAAACTCAAAATATGAAACACTTTGGCTCCAACACTTTGGATAAGGGATACTTACCTTGTACTACTTTTCTACAATTGTTAAGACACTGAGCATTTTTTGTTCAACCTTTATTCTTCTGAACTAATGAGTTCAGATATTTGAAATTTAGTATACAAAACTCCACTTCTCCTCTTGACCATTTTAGCTATTGACCCCTATTAGCTCCCAGAGGGCAAAGACTATTTCATCCTGTGTTACTTGTTACAATGCCTGAGACAGAGAAAGTACTCAGTAAACCTTTGAATCCCAATGTTGAGTTTTGTTTGCAGAGGATCAACAACCTGAGTTATCCCTGAAATTCTAAACTCACTTTGTGCTACAGTAGGACAGCTGTTTCCTTTTTTTGCTCCTAATTGTTTTTAATAAGTAAAGATGCTATTGGCTTTTTATGGCCCTACCCAGTCATTGGACAGATGTCTTCAGGGATTTCTCTCTCAAATGATTCCCATATCCCTTTGCTGTGCCAGAACTGATGGCTGAGAGACTGTCATCAATTTATGAATGGAGTTTGGATCATGTTCTTCTAAATGTTCTTCATGGCTTTTGAACTGTTCCTACACAAATTGTCTCATGTATTCTCTTGAAGGACACAGTGAAGAGATCATTGCCTTCATTTTAAAGGTTAGGAATCAAAGGCTCACCTAGGTTAAATCACTTTGTACCAGAGCTCAGAGTGAGAATTTTTAGTTCACTTGCTTGTTATGTAATTTCATGTGAATCACTTAACATTTCTGCATTTCAGTATTACATGTAAAACATGGATTCTATATCTACTCATTATCCCTTATCAAGTTGTTAAAAATTAGGTGAAATGCTATTTACATTTTCATACTATTTATACATTTCTTAACACATTTAATTTTGTAAGAGTGGTTTCATTATTTCCAATTTACAAATGGAGAAATAGAGACTGAGAAAGGCTGAATAACTTGTTCAATATGCACAGCTACAAACATAGCAGAGCTGAGATTTGAATTCATGATTGACTTTAAGTCTAATACTCTTTCCACTATACCATGTCTAACATGAGCCTATGTAGGTGAAATAATCAATGTGAATGTGCCACATAAATGTAGGTATCAGGGGTAGGGGATGTAGCTCAGTGGTAGAGCACCTGCCTAGCATGAGCAAGGTCCTGAATTTCATTCCCAGCACCACATAAAAGTAAATGTTTTATAAATGATATGTAATTGTTAAAAAATATGACAACCTGCATTGATAGATACAATGAAATTGTTACCAGACTGATAAAGAGTACCCAGAAATGAAGTTGCTGCATATATAGATTAAAATATATCAGGACTGGGTAAGGAAGCTGCCCATAGGAACAGAAGAATTCATGGCATATATAGCACCATTTCCAAAGGTAGATCAGTGAAAACAAACTCCCACCTTTTTTTAAAAAAATATTTATTTTTTGTAGTTGGACACAATAACTTTATTTTATTTATTTATATGTGGTGCTGAGGATGGAACCAAGGGCCTTGCATGTGTGAGGCAAGCACTCTACCGCTGAGCCATAACCCCAGCCCCTCCCTTCTTGTTTTTTTTTTTAAGAGAGAGAGAGAGAGAGAGAGAGAGAGAATTTTTTAATATTTATTTATTTTTTTTTTAGTTTTCGATGGATACAACATCTTTATTTTATTTTTATGGGTGCTGAGGATTGAACCCAGTACCCCGCGCATGCCAGGCGAGCACATTACCACTTGAGCCACATCTCCAGCCCCCGATCTTGGTTTTTAATCTTGGAATTCAGAATAGCAACCTAATGACATCACATATATTATAGTGTTAAGCTACAACTGTTAAGTGAGCATTAGCAGAGAGGTGTGTGACAACCTTAATCTGAAATGAAAATCCTCTGTTACCTTTAAATCTTCTACCTCTAAAGATGGCTAAACAGGTTTGATAAGAGAAGCTCAGAATTTTCTTTTTTTCCAATGTAACACCAGTTAGTTCTAGTCTCAATTGTCAAGACACTCCAATAAATGTTAAGACAGCCTTAATATTACTAACACTAGAAACACAGGTGTAATTATTGTTGTGCTCAAGAATAGCTAGTTTAGAGAATTAAACTTATAATTATCCCAGATACACTTTCACTACTAAGGTTTCCAGCCAGCAGAATGCATTCAAGACAACACACATACATTTATTCCCCTTTTGACAGCAGGTGTTCTGGACACCGTGACAGGCTATAGGACACGTCTTAGTCTTTCATTAGGGCCTTGTTGTGACCATGGGAGCTTGGCACTATTTAATTCTGGCTAAATTCCAAATCAATAACTTGTTAAAGAAAGAAACTATCCCCCTGAGGAGCTACCAGAGTAAAAAGTTACCAACCTCAGCTTGTTTGCACCAAACGCTGATGTTTTTACGCTGGGCTTTTGTGAAGTGGTCCCATGCCTTCTGTTTGGAGGCAGAATGGTAAACAGCCACTATCTGCTCAACTGCAGCATCAAATCAGCATTTGGATCAGGCCAGAGTATCATCCAGGGATGGCAAAAGACAGGAGGAGAGAAATAAAAGAGAAATATTAGGCTTTTTGTGTCTTTTTGTTATAACATTGTACTAGGCCATGGTTGAACTTGGAACAGGTTATGTGTACTGGCTATGATTTTAAAGGGGACTCAAAGAAAGAGACATCAATATATAGAAAGAAAAAACAGAACCCCCAGGGTTTGAGATGAAATGATAGCTTAAGTTTTAATATAAACAGTGTGTATTTATTCAGACAAGAGAGGTAAGAGACACAGTAAACGTGCTTTAGTTTAGTACTTGTCTTTAGTTAGTATACTGACCTTACATACTGCAGAAACAAACTGTACCAGCAACTTCTACCACTGAGTTCTTTCATTAACTAGCCCTTTTAAATAATCTGGGATGCTTCACTTCAATAGAATTTTTCCTTTCACTATTCTGAGGTATATTTAATCAGAATCATCAAATCAAAACCTAAGATGGACTGCCTATTTTAAGGATACCTAGTCAGACTTGTTGACTGGAAAATGTAAGTTTTATGGAAGAAGACTGTGTAATTGCAGTCTCAGAGAGTATTATTCAGGGTCTCTTAAAATGTTAAATGGAGAAATATGTACAAATATTGAAGCTTAGATATGATATGAATGAGAATTTTGGAGAAAGAAAAGCAGGACAAGAGCCCCTGATAGGCTGGGGTGTTCACAGTAAGAAAATCTGGAGGTACTGTTTTTTTATAGCCCAGTTTGCACTGTCATCTAGTGAGTTAAGGATTTATATTCCTATAATACTTGCTGCTCTCTTTTTCTACTTATTCTGAAGTCCTGAAGACATACATTTTCACTTCCTGGGTTTTATGCCCATATATACTTCCAAATACAAGTGGAAAATGGAACAATTCCTTAATCCCAATTATATATGAAGCAAGTGTAGCAAGCATAGGAAGAGTGGACCATAACTGTTTAAAACTCAAAGTATAAAACTGCACCCTTATTCTTAAGGTGAGTGTAGTTCCTTACTGAAAATTTATGAGTGTGTAATTTTGTAAGATAGTGAACAAAAAAATGACTTGACAATTTATCTGTTTTATCTCATTTAGGAAAACTTGAAAAGGTTTAAAGTGGTACTTCTTTTTAGAAAATGCCCATTTCAATGGCTTTTCACCCTGTCACAGTGTCTATCATATTCAGAAAAGGCAGTAGAAGAGAAGAAACTAAATATAAAACATAGAAGTAGCAAATTTGTTTTTTATTCAATCACATCTTAGGAATTATAATTTTTATCACTAAAAGGCCATAAAAAGCTTATTAAAATAATGACAATGAGGCAAATATGAAGAAAAACAGTTTTAAAATGCTGACACATGACTACTATTCAGGAGACTGAGGGAAGAGGATCACAAGTCATGGCCCACTTCAGGAACTTAATAATAAAATGAAAATAAAACTTAAAATAAAAATTTTAAAACAGGCTCTCTGGAGAGGCAGCTCAGTAGTAAAGGTCCCCTGAGTTCAATTCCCAAACCTCCCCCCAGAAAAACACTAATGCTATATCCTGATGTCAGCAATAAAATACCCCCCACTTCACTGAAGATTGGTACTATTAAGTACAGAATGTGGTCTAAGTATCAGTATTTCTAAGGATCTGAAGTAGATACACCAGAGAAAATGAAAATAGGAGACGCTCACATGAATCCTGTGAAACTAGAGCTTTGGTGTTTGGCAATACAAAGAGAGCACGAGGTGGTGGAGGAAGATAGCCTTGCTCCTTAACACAGGATGATGGCTCTATAGGCCTGGGCTCCCATGAGAACAAGTGGTGACTAAGGGAAGCACCCTCTCACCCTTCCAGAAGAACTCTTAACTTCTACTCACATTGAATGAGAATTCCAGAAAGGGCCTGCTTGAACTTCTCCTTTGCTTCTTCCATATCTTTCTCATGGGCAGCTTTCTCATTCACCAGGCGGCGGACATGGCTGTTGGCTGACTGGATCATGGAGTAGAAGTTGTTGGCACTGCGGCGGTTCACCTCTCCTCGCTCTATCCAGGTGAGCAAGGTCTGCACAGCTTCTGAGAATTTGGAATCATCTGAAAAAAAGAGTTTATTTTTAGAATTATCAAATGCAACCTAATCTCCATTAAAATATTTTCCCAACATGCTGCCAAGGAGGTCATCATGGCTTTTTGGCAGTCATGGTTTAGTAAATTGCTGAGGATGAGGAGCTACACACACACACACACACACATATGCACTGCACATAAAGGGCAGGCAGGCAGAAAGGCAGAACTAACAAAAGCCTCCAAAAGTACTTAGATTGGCTGTAGGTTATTTCAGAAATGTAATTGTTTGTTGTTTCCGTAACAAAATTTTTCCACACTGGGGTGTACCTCAGTAACAAGGTGTACACATGCTTAAATCCTGGTTTGATCCCCAGCACCACAAAACAACACATTTTTCTGCACAGATATTATAATTTTCATGTACTGTAAATCGCCTAACTTTTCAGAGTGTGTGTGTGTGTGTGTGTGTGTGTGTGTGTGTGTATGTGTATGTGTGTGTGTGTGTACACACCTGCATGCTTGCATGAGAGAGGAGGGGAAATGAGAATGAGCTATGAGTTAGCAGTGAGGCAACTTCAGAATTCTCTAATCCTATGTTTTAACAAGGAAAAATAAACATGAGTCCTGGGTTTAACTTCATGTTGACATTAACTTTACCCAGGATCCATGGAATTATAGTGTTGAAAGGAGCCTTAGGAAAGAGGTAAATGGGCAATTCTTTAGGTATAAACATATCTTTGACCTTTTATAATATCACTCCTGCATGTAATCCATAGCTCTAGGCCTTCCTCTCAGTCCCAGTCACAGTCTATTTTGATGCAGTTCATTTTATTTCTGTATTTCTTCACATTCTTTTTCTCTTGCTGGAAGAATTCTCATAGTAGATGTCTGCAGCTAGTTAGGAGTTATTCTCTGATGTTAAGATATTAGCCCAGATCTTCCAAAGCTTCTGGTTCAGCTCCCTGAAAGCCATTTATGCACTCTGCTATTACAGACTCCTGAGAGTGAGAGTCCATTAGCATCCCATTGAATCCCCATTCTAGGGCTTCACATCCCTCTCTGGCCAGAAACCCTTCTGTCAAGTGGAAGTATCTCTCACTGCAATTTGAACTTCTTGCTTCTTGCTCTTTTTTCATTGAAGGCATATAATAGGTCAGCCTTCTCTTTATACCCAGCTTTTCATTTCATTACTTGGATATAGTCTTGATGTTGATGCTCAGTTTTTTTGTTTCTCTTGAGGGCCACGATACCAGAAAATTCTTTTTTTGTATGTTTGTTTTTCACTGAAACTGACTTGTTTGGTATCATGTGAATAGGCAAGTCTTGGAGCTGGCATCTTATCAATGCCTTCAGCCATCCCAATTTTTCAAAATGTACGATTATTTCTGTGTCTTTATTCTAGATTCTATATTTTCTGCTTTTTTACTTTGCAAGAAGTTTAAATCAACCCAAAGAGAACTGATTTCTTAAAAGTGTGAGTCACTTAGAGTATGTCATATAAACATGTTTGGTGAGTGAGACCTATTTAGAGAGTGGAATTAGCAGGATCTTGCTGAGCTGAGAGCACAAGAAGGAAGCAAATTCATACCATTAGAGCTGGGTTGGAGTCACCAATAAGATCAGTGGGACATCAGCATTCATTCAATAAAATCAACTATACTCAGAAAATGAGAGACTGGTTTGACCTACTATGAAGAGAGCAGGCAGGTTGATTAATGTTAAATTAGCAAAATGGCTTTGAGAATCAAGCAAGAGGAACATGAATCAAAACTAAAGGAAAAGCAATCTGACTTAGCAATGTCTGGAAGTTTCCATAGCCTCTGTGTGAAATAAATTGGCTTTTTTTAAGAGATTAAAAAAGTCTTCCTTTAGTAATTTGTGGCTAAGTCTTTGAGTACTCTAAGAAAAATGTACACTGTGACTACTTCTGTGCCTTCATTTTCTCATCTTTAAAATGAGGATGTTTACCAGGGTTTATTAGGGTCACATCAAATTATATCATGCTGATTCACTCATTCAATTTAGAATTCAAAGCTTACTTGCATCTACCATGAACGAGGGCATGTACAGGTTCCCAGTGATGAATCACACCTAATAGTCTCTGATGTGGAAAGTGGGAAAACCCTACTTCTTCTTAGTCATCTAATGCCTACAGGGGAAAACACCATCCCTTGAGAAATGAAGAAGCAGAGACATAGGTGGCATGGAAAAATTTCCTGGATCTTGAATTACTAGGTACAGCTCTCTATCAGCAAGGCTCCAACACAAGAAATGCTCAGAATCAACGTGTGGGATATTCAAAGGGTAACTGCAAATAATACAATGATATTTATTACAATTTCCTAAAGAAAAGAGTTCTTTTAATCATGAAACTTGAATGCCTCTATACCTTTTAGTTTTTCAGCAACAATGCTGCATTCATGATCTGAATAGTGGACCACTGGGGGTGGGGATGGAGGGCGCAGTCTTTCTTCTTCCATCCGTCTCCGGTGGCGCTCCTCTCTAGCTAGCATGCGCTGTTTACACTCCCACTCATACAGGTCATCTCGAGCCTGTGCAAAATCAACGTGCAGCCGGCCTGTATCCTTTTTGTCAGTACTAGAACCCAGGCGAATTCGGTAACCTAAGTTTGAGTGGAAAGGGGAGAGAACAGCAGACTAGTAAGGACAAGTTCAGTGTTTCAGGTGTGGTTACAACACTTCCAAGTGACCACAAAATCCCCAATTCTCTATTTCATGATTATATATGCTACCAAGGTGAATCACCAAAAGACAAATTGCAATGTCATCTCCAATAACTATTTACTATTCTGTTGGGTTAGTCCTGTTTATTTTTTATTTTTTTAGTTATACATGGGCACAATGTTTTTATTTTGTTTATTTTTAAATTTATTTTTATGTGATGCTGAGGATCGAACCCATGGTCTCACACACTAGAGGTGAGTGCTTTACCACTGAGCCACAACCCCAGCCCGTTAGTCTTGTTTTTATGAGTTCCATTCCTTCATCTGTCACTTACCTCTGAAGGAAGGTGGCTCTGTGGGTAATGGCATCTGGGATAAGCCTTATATGGCACCAAGGGCTGGGAAGAATGGAAATAGTGGTCTCAAATTATGGGGTCTTTGGATAACTTCAAGAGTGTCAGTAAATATACCACAGTTTCTTAATCCATTCATCTATTGGAGGGCATCTAGATGAACGGATAAAGAAACTGTGGCATAAAAAAGAGAATAAAATTATGGCATTTTCAGGTAAATGGATGGAGTTGCAGAATATCATGCTAAGCAAAGTAAGCCAATCCCAAAAAAAACCAAAGGCCAAATGTTCTCTCTGGTAAGTGGATGCTGATCCATAATGGGTAGAGGGGGCAGAGGAAGAATGAAGGAACTTTGGCTTGGCCAAAGGGGAGGGGGGAGGGGAAGGAGCACGGGGGTAGGTAAGATGGTGGAATGAGATGAACATCATTACCCTAGGTATATGTATGATTGCACAAAAGGTGCAACTCTACATTGTGTACAACCAGAGAAATAAAAAGTTATGCCCCATTTGTGTACAATGAAACAAAATGCATTCTGCTGTCATGTATAAGTAATCAGAAAAAATTTTAAAAAATGTAAAACAAAAGAGTGTCATACAGAAATTCAGTAAAATATAAATGTATTAACTTGGCATTTCAATCTCTAAAAATCAATTCCTAGATACATTTGTTTGGATTTTTTTCTCTCTTCCTTTCTTTCTTTTCTTTTTTTTTTTTTTTTTTTGCACAGAGATGAGTTTTTATTGTGAATGGATTTTTTGGGGATGGGTGGGTACTAGAGATTAAACTCACTCAACCACTGAGCCACATTCCCAGCCCTATTTTGTATTTTATTTAGGACAGGGTCTCACTGAGCTGCTTAGTGCCTCGCTTTTGCGCTACCTTTGAACTCTCGATCCTCCTGCCTCAGACTCCTGAGCTGCTGGGATTGTGGGTATTTCTTCAAATATTGTTTCTGTTCCTTCCACTCTCCCCTCTCTATCAGAGCTGTAGTTAGGCGTATATTTGGCCCTTTAACGTTGTCTCACAGCTCAGTGACATTCAATTCACTTCTTTAAAATAATTTTCTCTCTGTATTTCATTTTGGATGGTTTTTTATCCCTATGTGTTTAAGTTTTTTTTTCTTTTGCAATATCTAATTTGCCATTAGTCCTATTCAGTGATTTTTTTTCCAACATAGACATTGTAGTTTAAATCTCTAGAAGTTTGGCTCTTTTTCATATCTTTTGTGTTTCTACTTAATATTTTCAATATTTTCTCTAGCTGCTTGAACACATGATATCCAACTTTGATACTTGCTTTTACATTCTTAACTATTAGTTACATTACCTGTATCACTTCTGGTTCTGTTTCAGTTGGCTAACTTTTGTGGTTTGGGTCTTGCTTTTTGAGCACTGTTCAGCAGGATCAAAGCAAATTTAGTCTACTGTTACTTTTCTCTCCATGATGGAGAGTAGAATATAACTCAGGTGACACATAATTTGGGATACTCAAAAAAAGTGGATACATTTGTAATAGTTGGTACATTTGTAAAAAGTGAGTGGTACAGAATTGGGATTCAGAAAACCAGCATTTAGCTCCCTACCTCCAATTTTGTGCCAGCTACACCACCCAAGTGAAGTCTCTTAACAAAAAGTGAAGAAAAATGTTAAGTACTTTTTAAGTCTTAGGAGCTGAAGTAGATGCTTTTGTGTGTGTATGTATGTATGTGTATATATATATGTGTGTGTGTGTGTGTGTGTGTATACATGTGTATATGTACATATATTTACATGTATATGTATGTATATGTGTATGTATATACATGTGTATATGTATATATATTTATATGTATATATATGTATGTATATGTGTGAACATATTAAGTAGAAACACACACACACACTATATATATATATATATATATATATATATATATATATATTTCATTTCATTCTCAGCACAAATTTTCAGGATAAACATTTTACCAAAGAGAAAACTGAGCATCAGAGAGGTTAAACAGCTTGCCCTTGACCAAACAACTAGCAAATGGCAGAACAAAAATTTGAATCCAGGACTACATACTATAAATCTATTGGGCTTTCCTCTATTCTTCAGAATAATGCACAATATAGATTTTTGTTCCTTGATAAGATAGAGTAGTATGGGTTAAATATGCCCTTCTCTTTAAATAACTAAAATATGGACAAAATGTATGAAACAATGGTTTTTTTAAGAGACTGGACATTAGACAATGAAGGCAATGATTACTGAAAGACAAGAACCATATAAAATGATCCCTATGATTGTCCCAGGGGAACTCAGGACGAAAGAGCATGATGTTCTTCCAAAGGTGAGGGGCTTGAACTGGGATTCCAGGGAGACTATGGCAAATTGAATTCAGAAGGCACAGTGCCAGAGGAAGAAATCTGTACAAAGCACTTCAGAGATTTGCAGAAGATCCTCCCTCATTATTTAGCTAAGCATTAATGTCTTCTATAAGAATAAGTGAAAATCACCTGAATCTTAGAGGTAACAATCTCTGGAGCTCACACAGGGGTAGGATAAACTCCTTTCCACCAGTTTGAGCAGAAAAACTCATACTTCACAGAGTGCAGGCAATCAGAAGGGTTGTCTCAATAATGGAGAAAAAATTAGCAGTAGACTAAACTGCTTTGATCCTGCTGAACAATGCTTAAAAAGTAAAACTCAAAGGACAAAAGTGTTCCCAAGTTATGTAAGCTTCATCTCAGAACAAAGCTCAATGATTTTTAGAAGAATAAAAAGTATCTGTTGCCAAATAAAGTAAAATCCATAATAGTTGGTATCCAATAAAAATTATCCAGTGTGCAAATAAGCAAGAAAATATTGCCCATAATTAAGATTAAAAAATCAGCCAACTGAAACAGAACCAGAAGTGATACAGATAATGTAACTAATAGTTAATAACGTAAAAGCAAGTATCAAAGTTGAATATCATATATTCAAGCAGCTAGAGAAAATATTGAACATATTAAGTAGAAACACAAAAGATATGAAAAAGAGCAAACTTCTAGAGATTTAATCTACAATGTCTACATTGGAAAAAAATCACTGAATAGGACTAATGGCAAATTAGATATTGCAAAAGAAAAAAAAAAACTTAAACACATAGCAATAAAAAAGCCATCCAAAATGAAATACAGAGTGAAAATTATTTTGAAAAAGTGAATTGAATACCACTGAGCTGTGAGACAGCGTTAAAGGGCCAAATATATGCGTAACTACAGCCCTGATATAGAGGGGAGAGTGGAAGGAACAGAAATAATATTTGAAGAAATAAAGGGAGGAAAATAAATTTGATTACAACTCACAGATTGAACAAGTTTAATGGACTCAAGCACACATGAAGACAATTACACCAATGTATATCCTAACTGAATTGCTCAACATCACCAATAAAGAGAATATTTAAAAGCAACCATAGATAAAAGACACATTATGTACAGAGAAAGAAATGTAAGGACAACATCATATTTATTGTTGGAAACAATGTAAGCAAGAAGCTATTGGAACAACATCTAGAGAGGGGTGAGGAAACCTGCCAACCTAGAAAAATGCAAAAAAGATCTTTCAAAAAAAGGAAAATATTGTTTATAAACACAAATGCTGAAAGAATTCATCAGGAGCAGACCTGCACTACAAAAAAATGTTAAAGGAAATCCATGTGTAGACAAAAATGATACCAAGGGGGAAATATGGATCTATACAAAGAAAGGAAGAGCATACATAATGTATGATTCCATTTATATGAATTTCTAGAAAATGCATACTAATCTAACAAGGAGCATATAAGTGGTTGCCTGAGAAGGAAGTGGGGAGGGGTAAGAGAAAGAGATTGCATGAAGGAAGCTTTTGGGGATGGCAGGTATATTCATTTTATGATGAATGATGATGGTGATGGTTTCACAGCTGTATATACATATATCAAATATTGTACAACTGTATTTTTGAACTATGGGAAGGTCATTGTATGTCAATTATTATACCTCAATATAGATGTTTAAAAGAATAATGCCCAGGAAAACAGCCATACATTCGTTTGATGAAGAAGAATAAACACATTTCATAGGCAAACTTTTCTAGGTCCCTTTGTAGTTTGTAATGTACCCTTAAACCTATGCATCTTACTTGATCATCTGAGTCATCAGAAAAATGTAGCTACAAATGATTACCTTGACAAGTCACCCAGGATTGTGGAAAGAATCAAAAAGAGAGGATGAAATGAAAGTTCTATATAAACCATACTAAGATGCTATGATGCTATGGGTGGGTGTTCTCTGTACAGCTCCCAAAGATCTTTAAAATCCAATAATAAAGATCCTTTCTATATTCTTTTCTATGTTTTCTGGTCCATTTTCTAAGGAATTTTTCTTTGCTTGTTTTTTTTTTTTTTTTTTTTGGCGGGGAGAGGGGTACTGGGGATTGAACTCAGTGGCACTTGACCAGGGAAGCACATCCCCAGTCCTATTTTGTATTTTACTTAGGGCCAGAGTCTCACTGAGTGGCTTAGTAACTCACCCTTGCTGTGGCTGGCTTTGAACTTGGGATCTTCCTGCCTCAGCCTCCAGAGCCACTGGGATTACAGAACAAGGGTGGTAGCCTGGGACAGGCTGACTGCTTGTTTGTTTTAATCACTTTCTTTTATAATGCAAGATAGCATCCATCCCTTTCAGGAGATTTCTAGCATTTTTGAACTTCCAGGGAGCAGGTTCAAGTTTAAAGGGAAAAAATTAGTTATTTTCACAAAACTGATTGCTGTTTATTTCCTTTGGCAGCACTGAAAATGTTTTTAGGTGATGGTTTTTAACAGAGCTGATTTCAGTGATGTTTAGATAGGTGCTTTCTGAGCAGTATATTGCTTTTAATGTATAACTACTCAGCACTTTTTGAGATCTTTACATTCTTATTAAAATACTCTACTGTAGAATACTGTAGAATGCACTAAAGAAGAATAAGATCATGGCATTTGCAGGGAAATGGATGGCATTAGAGAAGATTATACTAAGTGAAGTTAGCCAATCCCCCCAAAACAAATGCTGAATATTTTATCTGATATAAGGGGGGTGACTCAAAGTGGGGTAGGGAGGAAGAGCATGGGAGGAGGATTACTTCTAGATAGAGAATAGGGATAGGAGAGAAAAGGAGGGAGAAGGGGAATAGCAAGGATGGTGGAAGGAGACAGTCATCATTATACAAAATACATGTATGAAGATGTGAATTTGGTGTCAACATACCTTATATACAAACAGAGATATGATAAATTGTGGTATAAAGGTGTTTTAAGAATTGTAATGCAAAAAAAATTTAAGAGAGCTCATGTAAAATGGCATAATTTTGCATGAACATACTTTATATACAGAATTACGAAAAACTGTGCTGTGAATGGATAATTACGAATGCAATGCATTCCACTATTGTCA
This sequence comes from Callospermophilus lateralis, assembly GCF_048772815.1. Lineage (NCBI taxonomy): Eukaryota > Metazoa > Chordata > Mammalia > Rodentia > Sciuridae > Callospermophilus > Callospermophilus lateralis. Next base: position 106,116,955 of record NC_135325.1, read on the forward strand.
TGTATGTAAGAAATAAATAAAAAAATACTATGGCACATTCTGGGCTAGAATTTATGTAGTGTTGGTTGGGACACTATGTATGCAGGAAAACTTGGGAGTTGATGCTGAGAGATGGAGCAGATAATCATACTACATCTAAAGAGTCTAGAGTTATCTAATAGACATTTGGGAGCTACCAAAGAGCATTTCACGAGGAAGGTGGGAAGTAACGTGCATTTTCCATCTCTGAAAGCTACAGTGGGTAACATTAAGACTATATTTTAGCTGCTACAGATGTAAATACTCTGATCCCCAATTTCTGCATTGTGCTCAGTAGGCACAATCTTCATATCTGAACACCTACCAGATAGGTAAAGGGCTTTGTCCACCATGTATTCCTCAGCGAAACGAATGTGACAGAAGTTCTTTTTGCTCTTCCGGATAGCAATGATCTCTCCACACTGTTCAAACACTTCCACAATGATCTGCTCAGTTCCATTTTCAGGCAGACCTCCCACAAATACAGTTTTACATCCTGGTGGTCTTTCTCGGGTTGCAGGAGGTGGGAGATCTAAGTGTAAGAGCAAAAGCATTTGAAATTAAAATGTTTGCCTGGGATATACCTCTTTAAAACTTTCTCAGAGATAGCTCTACTGTTCCCAACAAACTTTTGCCTAGGATTGCCAGAAGTATGTGGTCTCCACAATGCTTATCTCTCCCCCACAGAAAATTGATTGCATGACCCTGAAAATAAATTTATTCAATGATTCTGTGACCATGATGTCTAGAGGAGAAATACACAGACCCATCCAGGGATCTGTTCCATCCAGAGCTGTTTAGTTTTGTTCATCACTTTTGCTGTGATAAGCCTGCTATGCCAATTCAGTCATTTTTATTAAGAAAATAGTGGAGGGAAATCCCACTCAGTTTAAATTCTTACTTTCAGGAGTTCTCTGAACAAAGGCCCCTGAGAAAGGGTTTAGATTACAGTTACTATATTCTGTTTATGCTTACTGAAAGAACTGTGTTATGGTTTGAATATAAGGTAAAATGATTGAAATGTGAAAGTTGTAACCTAGTCAGTTCACTGTAGGCAGGTGAGTTATGGCTGGAGGAGGTGGGTCACTGGGGGCATGTCCTGGAAGAGCTCATCTTCCCTGTAGCCCCTTCCCTTCTCTTTCTGCTTCCTGGCTGCCATGAGTGGAGCAGCAGTCCTCCACTTTACCCTTGGACCATGATGTTCTGCTTCACCTTGGGCCCAAAGAATGAGCCAACCATAGACTGAACATCTGAAACCCTGACCCAAAATAAACTATTCTTCCTCTAAATTGTTCTTGACAGGTATTTTGGTCACAGTGATGAGAAGTTGAATATAAACTGCTTCAGGATTGATTTGACAATGATGGGGTGAATATTTACACATGTGTTTGTAACTGTTGGAATAATTTAGTTACACCAATCAGTCAAGAATACAAACTATATATTCTTAGTGTATATATATATTTAAAATATAAATATAAATATAAATATATATATATATATATATATATATATATATATATATATATATATATATATTCTTAGTGTATGTATTCTTAGTGTGTGTGTGTGTGTATCCTTCTTCCAGTTCTTTGCTGGAGGAGTGAGGTCCAGATCCAGTCCTGCAGTATTTAGAGGGAAATATGAAAGACAGCAGAGAGAATAAGCTCATCTGGGAAATCATTAACTAAAGTGAGATAAATTTGGCCATGGAGAGTCATTAAAAGCCTACTTAATGAGATGATTTTCCCTCTGCTTTAAAAAAACATGCTTTCTTCTCACTCATACATAAAGCCTGTGTTTCTGCCAGCTCCTTGTTAGTATTTATATGTATAAAAGCATTTTCTAAGCAAAATCCCATACTCATAGCCCAACAAAACAAAGCATGATGGTCATGGGTTTTCTAATGTTGGTTTTGTATCTTCGAGGATTTATTTTGTGTAATCCATTCTTTCCATTATTCTCTAACAACAATTCTGCCAGCTCAAGATTTGGAGAGCTCAACAACCAGTGATTAGAGTTAACATGCAAAAATAAATGAGGCTGGCTTATAGATTAGGTCAAGGACCCCACCTGACTCTTATCCAAGTAGGTAAGCAGTTGATTTGGGAGCTTTCTTGGGTATCAGCATCTCTAGCTTTCTCACTTTGTTATGGCTCTCTGTTTTACCAGTGTGATTAAGAAATCTTAGTTTCTACTGATGTCCTCTTTCTCTCTATAAAGGTGATAACGAAATTCAGGGAACTTATAAACTGTTAAGTTTTAAACATATATAATTTCAAGAGCTCATTTTGTTGTCGTTGTCTGTTTTCTATCTGCAAAAGTTTAGAGGGAATGAGAAAACAATCTAGTGAGAAAGAATCTGAAATGACTTAGTATGGTCACTAAGTGAGGTTGCGTTTTTAGCCAAAAGGGGGACAATGAGGACCAGAATTGCTTGAGAGTTATGCTTTTGAATGTTAAAAGGGTTGGAAAGAATTCTAGCCACCATGGTTCTGGTTATCATTAGCTCTAGCAGCACAATAGAATCTACTTGGGAGTTAAACAATGCCTGTGCCCCACCCCAATGAGTTTGAATTAATTACTCCAGGGTACATATTATGCATTAGGTTTTTTTTTGTTGTTGTTGGTGGTGGTTTTTAAGCATTGCAGGCAGTTCTTTTATGTAACTAGGGTTGAAAACTCTGACTTAGTCTAAATTTCTAATATTATAGTGAAAAACCTTAGCTGAACCAAGTTATGGTTCATTTAAGGGCACTACATTAGATAGAAAGGGAAAGAACATGAACTTAGAGCAGGTAAACTCATAATCTATATCTTCAGAAAATTACATAGACTCTAAAAAAAGTCTTTTTTATCTTTAAAATAGGGATACTATTCCCAAGAGTTATTGTAGGATAATTGAGATTACCCTATTTATATTGCATGTAGTATGATGCCTAATATTTGAAAGATTCCAAATAAATAGTAGTCATTAAAATGTTACTATTTAGAATCATAGAACCCAGGTTTCCTAATTCTCAATCTGGGGCTAAGACCCTACACATGTCTGAAATATAGTGGTAGGTAAGACCTGGACTTCTACTCTCCCAGCCCCCTTGCTTTACTTAGACATTTAGACAAGGTTAGGTTTAAACAGGAATCATTCATATGGAATTAATGAAAAGAGGAATCTATAGCTGTGAAGACACACATGGTTTTGACCATGTGATAAAATACAGCCACTGTATACATAGGTAAAGAAATTTCAAGAGCATCTTTGTAGTTAGAGATGTGTTTTCAATCCAAAGGCTTCAGAATAAAGTCCTGTTTTAGAATAAAAAGTCTTTTGATGTTTACTTTTAAAGGACTGGATGGCAAAGAATCCTTTGGTAAAGCAAAAATCATCTTTTTATGTTGTTTGAGTTTACTCCAGTCTACCTTTCGATCCATTGAGAGACTCTAACAAAGTGTGGTTAGTGCTGTAGTTGTGTGCAACACTGAAAATGCAAAGGCTCCTTCCCCTGACTACATTTGTGGGTTTAAAACTTCTGTGATGAAGTTATCACCCTATTTAGATTCTATGATTCTTCGGTGGTAACTGCTAAGTAAAGGGTCATAAAATCCACTATGAGTAATGTCAAGAATGTCAGGGATTTATTTATTTTCCTTGGCTAAATGTAGAAAGCCTCTTTGATAGCATTTGCTGAGATTTAGGTGTATGCCACCAAACTAGGCAATGGCTGTACTATCTTCCTTAATGGATAGTACCTGTTCCTTAATTAACAGCTCAAAGCACTTTGTTGTCTGGGCCTGATTTTTCTAATCCCACTGAAATACCGTGATCTACCTTGGATGATATCGCCATTGGAAAGCAAATTCAGACTCTACTCACTCATCAAGTTAGGTGCTAAGCTTTGTAGCACCTCAATCACCACTCAGGATGGAGACCAAGAAAACGTCCATGTAAAAAGATTCAAGATAACTGAAGAGTATAAAAAACTAATCTCTGATAATGGAAAAAGAGAAGCTTCTAGCAATTCTAATTACATCCAAGCAACATTTCTGTGCAGCTGTGTTGGGGCAATCAGCATTAGGATCAGAGTCACTGCTGATCTCTGAGAAGTGAGCAAGGCACAGTATAGAGGATCTATAAACTACTTGCATCTTGCTTTTCAATGGAGCATCACAGATCACTCAGCTGGTTTGCTAGAATTTATATGATGCAAAGTATCAGAGTTGATTTTATTAGACAGCCCAATATTGAAGGCCCCCAAGATAATCAACAGGGGTCAGATGCATTTTAATGTAATCTCAACTGATTGAAAAAAATCTGAAGGATTGTAAATTGTTATTAATGCTCAATTTACCCATTTTCTCTAATTCTCTTTATAGAACACAGCCCTGAGAGCCCAAATGGGATCTGCCTATTTTGATATGTTAAAATGAAAAATGAAACAAAATTATTTTTCTGGCTCTTGAGTGTTTTCCAATGTGCCTGGGCTAAGATAACAGATGACATTCCATCATTTATACCCCATCCACTGTTATTTCTAGTAGACTCAAACTGTAACTTCTCCATACAAAATGTCTAGCAGCTGAAGTGAAAAATCTTGGCAAAATTGAGTTTTCTACAGTGATGGTGCTGTCATCCTGTCATACTGCAAAGAATTGCTAATTGGGAACTATCTCTGATATCCACCCTATGAAAAATAAAGTGTGTTCCAGCGAATTTGTTTTTGCCATACCTCCAAATCCTGGGAATCAGAACAATGGGATACTTACTCACCATTTATCTTTTCAAGACGAGGCTGTTCTGCTCCTGTTGAATATGACCCATTGAATTTTTAGACCAGGTCTCATTTTACCTAGTTTGGATCAGAGAGGTCAAGCTACTTACCAAAAATTTTAAGGTTATGCATTGGTGGAGAACCACACCTGTGTTACTTTAAAGTTTTAGCACTCGCTATCCTGCCTGTTCCAGTGAAGGTACAAAGCCAACCAAATTGCTCCTGCTTTTCCTAATACACATTGAAGGGTTTTGCCCAGGTACATAGTTATAATAGTGCTCCATTTTTAATGTGCATAATCATAATTTTAGAACTGGGTAAAGCCTTAGAGGTATCTAAGCTAATCTAACCCAATATCCTTGTTTTATCAATGAGGAAGATGAGACACAAGAGATCATATGACTGGTCAAGATACCATAGCTAATTAGGAGTAGAACATAATTCTCTTGATTTATAATCTTGTACCATACAGACATACCATTTTAGTACATTTGATGTAGATTCACCTAAAAAAGTCTAATAGGTAGAGTCTAAAGCTCTGAAGAGAAATATAGACTGAAAATATACATTTAGAAGTCATCACATGTAGTAGTAATCAACCCCCTACTTTCTTGGCTTGCTTTCTACTCTTTCTGTCACCATTCATTATCTATCCACCCATCCCTCCCGCTATCATTCACAAATACAGAGACATAAAACAATTTAAGGACTAAGATGTGCCTATTGGATTTAGCATCATTTTAATGACAAGGCACTAGAGTAATTCACCACAGATTTACTTTCAGTACCATCCATGCAAAAGTGTTCCAGGAGAGCATATACTTGGAGTTGGGCTGGATGGGAATGTAAGGAGTATGAGGTCAGAAGCATTTGAACCTGACTAAAGGGTTGGTATGTGGCAAGTAGAATGATGGACTGAAGACAGTCACAAGAAGCAGAAGAGTGAAAAGTTGTTTTTTTTCTTTGGGGGTGGGGTACCAGGGATTGAACTCAGGGGCATCTGACCACTGAGCCACATCCCTAACCCTATTTTGTATTTATTTAGACACAGGGTCTCACTGAGTTGCTTAGTGCCTCGCTTTTGCTGAGGCTGGCTTTGAACTTGCGATTCTCCTGTCTCAGCCCCCTGAGCTGCTGGGATTACAGGTGTGCACCACTTCACCCAGCTCAGTAAAAGGTTTTAAAGGTCAGGAAAGGGGACCATGAATCTGTGGACAATGAGCCCCCAAACAACTTTAAGGTTCTGTATGTGACTAGTATTTGGATGAAGTGTCACATGGGACAAGGGGAAGGAATTGATGACAATGATACTTTTTAATAAGGCAACAAGACTTAGAAGCAGACTGGATGGTAAATAAAGAGACTGACAAAGTCTCTAAATCATAGGATCTTATTGGTAGGAGGAACTTCAGAGTCGGAAGCCATTGAGTGCAAGATACTATACCAGAGACATGCAGGAATAAGTAGTTCAATCATACCAACTCCCTGTTTTTGTCTCACTTTCACAAAGATCAGTTTTGGCACTGTTAACAAAAATGGTACTTTTACCATGCATTCGAACAAAGAACTAAGGAAGGTGCCTCAGTTTTTCCCCACACAATTAAACAGAGCCCCCTTTAAAAAAAATTCAAACTCTAAAAAGCAAATAGAATACCAGTCTACTTTAAGCTTTGTCAGGAATGTTATTTTTGAATTTAGTTCCAAAGCCAGGTTCCTTCCCAGAAGCCACTCTTTTACTGGCACTAATTGCCCTGTCAGCATCCTTAGTATAAAGGATGAAGAACTAAAGAATTGAGTTGTGAGGATATTTCCCTCTAACTCTTTGGTCCTTCCAACTCAGAACTGAGAAGGCATGGCTGGGGATAGAGAAAGATAAAAAGTGTATTTGAGAGATTTCTGCCTATTTCTTTTACTAAAGACTATGAAGTTGTAGCCTCTTTAAGCTATATATTTTGACATGCATTAAAAGACTGCTTAATGATTGATCTATGTAATATAAAAACAAGGTGTGTGTGTTATTCTTTGGCATTTTAGAATGAGAACATCCTTAAAGTCATCTATTGCACCCAACCAGGGCATCATAGGTTGTGAGCCCTCCTGTTAGCATAGACTTGACTGAGGTAATGAAAGCTGAGTGCAAGACAATTATGTGATACATGAACGATTAAATCAGCAGAATTCTACCTTTTCATGAGCATGAGGTTTTAAAACTGGAAATTCCTAAATTCTTGGCTTTTAACATGAAAATGGTACTATTAAGGATGCGAAGCTTCCTCTAAGCCAAACACAACATATTGGAAGAAAGAGAAGAAAAATCATTGCACATATATAGAAGAAGACAGTGGAACTAAGATTTTAAAAAATAGTGCATATTCACCTAGGTACTAAGCAAAAATCTAATTGAACTGGCAAGTAAGGCCTACAAGGGACATCTCATTCTCCATTCCTTAACTTTCCTTGTGACACACTAACTCTTCTCCTAATACAGTCCTCTGAGATGCAGGTCTCCTATATTTCTTATTGGTCTGGAAGGATGTGCATGTTGACAATCAATTTCCAAAATCAGAAAGCATTAAGATCATTTGTTCACTCACAAAAGTAGCCAGGAAGATCCATGCAACCAACCCTGACTGATTCTAAAACCTTCTCAGTTATAAGCAGATCATTCTAAGTAGAATCTGGGTCCTTACCAGGGCTTGATTTATGATTAACTGATTCCTATTTAAGGTAGGAGATGAAGTATTTGTCTGAGGTCCCACATAAAAGGTTTGTATTTATTTTTATAAGGCAATTTAATTTGATCTGTGGTTTAAACCCCTGAGCGAGTACCTTGACAAACAGTGCTAGTGTTTGCATTATAGCAGCATCACTACAACTATGGACAAAGCATTAAGAGGCTTCAGTCATGTGCAGAAGCAGCTTCTAATAATTTAAAGTATATAAAACCTCAGTGGATCTGGAAAAATAATTCCAAGTCAATTAATATTGCTGGTACATTTTAACTGAAATATGGCCACCCTACCATTACAGATATATTAAGGTGAGTCTAAGGAGAAGCCTATTCTTTGAGGACAAGATAGATTTCTAGATCACTTCTACATGAACTACATTGCCCCAGAAGGCAACAAGTAATCTTAGTCCAAACATTGGTCTTAGCCCTTCCAATAAGTTGAACTAGGAAGTGATATTGGACCAATTGTATTGCTATATTGTATGCATGTATGAATATGTAACAATAAATCCCATCATTATGTACAACAATAAAGCACCAATAAAAAAGTGGAAAAAATAAAATAAGTTGAATTGCACCTCACTGTGCATTGTAGCCCAGATGATGAATAGTAGTAGTTGGAGTGATGTGTGACTAGCTAGTAGCAAATGGAAGATTCTTAGTGCCAAGTACATATTCTCATGTGCTTTAGGTAGGCTCAGACCACTCTCAATTTCTGCCACCACTGGCACACAGGTTAGTTATGAAACACAGAGACTACAAGTGATAGTGTTGATCAATTTGTGTCATGTGTTTCATTCTCTATGAATACACTTGAATTTCTTACCGAATGGCATTAGAAAAATGTTATATCACTTGTACTGCAACCAGCACACAAAAATATACCAAATAAAATTCAGCCTTGAATAGTCAGAGAAAATTTTCCTGCTTTCTGTTTTCTAGGTGAATCTTCTATATACACATCTATGAAGCCCTTGGGTAATCTTTTGAAAAAGAAGAAAGCTTTCTTATATACACTGATTTAAGTAGGAAAAAACAATAGTACTTGGGTTGGGAGGGAAGAGCGTGCAGCTTTTGCAGTGTATGATTTCTTTTACTACTGGCATATCTGGAGGAATTGGTGGAGGTACTATTCCCAAACCAGGCATCATTGGAGTTATTGGCGGAATTCCAGTCATCATTCCAAGAGCAGGATCAAAATCTAAAATAGGAGAGGAAAGAAAAAACAATAAGTAACACGAGGCAAGGTCAACTAGAGAAACATGGTTACCTCATAAGCTTCAAATCAAGTCTTTCTATGACAGAGGCAAAATATTTTTTAAAAAACATATGCTTAGTATTCTCAATTCTCAAATATTATATTAAATTTATGCATTTTCCTTTCAGGATAGGGCTGTTGTCTTCTTTAATCATGGCTTCTTGAATTCTCTACATTTAATTTTGATACCCAACATCTTTCATAATGTGACTGCATCTTGTTTCCTGATCTTGCTTCTACTAGTTTCCAACACACAGCCTCGGCTCCATTATGGAAAGGCTTCTTGCTATCCATTGTATATACGTTCTTTTTACAGTACAGCATTGTATTAAGAGCACAGTTTGGGGGATTAGACAGACTTGGGTTCTTATTCTACCATTTTCCTAGCTGCAAAACAGGGTTCATACCTTCTACCTTACAGGGAGTTGTAAGGAGTAAATAAAATGATAAATGCAATGTGCTTAGCACAGTGCATAGCACAAAAGGCTGAATAAGAACTATCCTCTATGCCTTTGTCCATGTTGTTTTTCCTGCCTAGAATCAGTTGAGTCTACCAGAAGCCCTGCCTCCCATGATCCAACTGCTGGCTTAAGTCTCCTTGAAGAGGCCTTTTCAGATAATTCTAGTTCATTCTTAACCCCAGGTCTAAAATCTGTTCTACAACTATTTCCAGTGTCTTATTTTACTTTACATTGTCTTTTGTTTCATTCAGGGATGTCTCTAGAAAGTGTGAGGGTGAGCAGAGAAAAATATTTTTCTGTGGGGCTCATCAATGTATATAATTTGATTTACCTCACATCAGCATTGATAACATTTTGTTGGCACAGTTTCATGTGATACCATGAAAGAAATGCCATTTCATACAGCTTGAGTGATTTGCTTGCCAGATATTCTCCTGGAACCAAGACTGTGGATGGATTCTCTGATCATGAGTCCTGAGGCTTCTTAGGGGCATCTAGTTGACTCCATCTGTGCAGAAGAGGAGTGGAAAGTGCCCTAAACGGGAGCCATGGGTAGAGGGATCCATAGGGGTCTAGATGGAGATTGGGGCTCCTCACTCAGATGACACTGCTAGCCCTGGTCAGTACCAGACACTGAAGGGGAATTTAGAAAATTTCAAGAAAGGTGCTTCTTATGGCCAGAACAAAGGCAGGACATGTTCTGGACTTGGGCACCTGCCTTATTGGCATTGCTGCCTGGCCAGTGGCCAGCACTGCAGGGTGTGCTTGTTAAATGTTGAGATAATCAAGGTAAGTCTTCCAAAGCATGGGGTCCCCTGAGGTATGGGCCTAGTGCGGGGCCTCACTTGCCTACATCTAAAGGCAGTACTGATTTCATTGTTTAACTTTGTTTCTATACAAAAATGTCATTTTCTTTGAGAGAAGGGAGTTCATTCTACTTCTTTGTTTTCCCACCTCCCACTCTTGTCCTCACTATAAAACTTTGCACAGTCTATGGCAAACAAATAAAGTATCACATAAGCAGCTCTGGTAATACAGGGTTAGTTGCAGTAATAGTAGCAGGCTCTGCTCCTAATGATTTTACCATGCTCACAGCACAAGTCAGAGGGGCAATACCTGTAAGGATGTGCTCAAGGTGGCTCTGGAGACCTTGGGGGATCCTTAAGATACTGGAAGAGGTGAACCTAAAGAGCAGGAAGAACTAGTTCCCACAGAAGCAGCACTTTAGGTCTAACAGGCCTAGTAGAAGGGGTCCTGTGTCTGGGAGGATGGGCAAGTGGGTGGCACATGGGCATTCCTGACTGCAGTCAGTCCAATCAAGCTAAAGCATCTCCCATCCTCACATGTCTGCCATCCTGAGAGATCAAGACCATAGAAAAGTTTAGGAAGAAAAATGTATCTCCCAAGAGAAATTTTTATTTTCATGAAAACATTTACTTTTAGCCCTCATATGTCATCTCACCCAACATGCTTTCATGTGTATACATAACACACACACACACACACACACACACACACACACACACACACACACACTTCCTCTTCCTCCTTTAGCTCTCATAATTCTACTCCCTCCACAGAGTAGTTATGTGACCTTGAGGAAAATTTCTTAATATTTATGTTCTTCCATTTCTTTTTGGTAAAACTGGGGATAAACAACGACATTTAGCCCAAAAGGTGAAAAGAGAGTACAGATAAAGACCCTCAGCATGATAGTCCTGATTGGTGAGTTTCATTCCTTTCATTCAAAATGTACAAAATGTTAGAAATTCACTGATTCAAGACACTCATTCTCACATTCCACACACATCTGTGATAGGCCTCTGATATGGTTTGGATATGAAGTATCCCCCAAAGGCTCATGCATTGAAAACTTGATCCCCAAAGTAGCAATGTTCAGAGGTAGAGCTTTTGGGAAGTGATTGTATCCTCAAGGCTCTGACCTCATCAATGGATTATTCCACTGAGGGATTAATAATGTGATGGCATCATGGAGAGTTGATGGTAACTATATGCAGGTAGGGCATGGTTGGAGGAAGAAGGTCCCTTGGGGCATGTCCTTTGGAACTATATCTTATCCCTGGCCCCTTTCTCCCTCCAGCCTGCTTCCCAGCTGCCATGAACTGAACAGCTCTCCTGCACCACACCCTTCCACTAGGCTATTCTGTCTCACCACAGGCCCAAAGCAATAGAGCCAATCAACCATGAATTGAAACCTTTGAAACCGTGAGCTCAAATAAACTTTTCCTCCTCTAAATTGTTTGTCACAGGGACTAAATTGATCACGGGAACTAAAGCTGACTAACACAGCCTCCTATATGTCAGGCTCTATATTAGGGCTGGGGAAGATATGTAGGTTTTTGGAGAACATAAGGCCCTGCTGTGCTATAGAATGCATTGGTTCAGAATGCCATTCACATCTTTGGAAAATCTGATTCCTTGTGCAGAAGATTTTGGAGAAATTGTTAACATTATCTTACCCATTTACAAACTGTTAATTTTCATTGGGAAAAAGATAATATTAGATTGCGTGCCAACTAAACAATCCCATCTATTTTCCTCTTCCTACTGAAATGTTTGTCTTTCTTTTATTGTTCTGCCTGCCTCCTCATTGTTATTCATATAGTTCTGTCACTCACAACTCTACCTTACCACAGATTACAGAAACATTACTTCATTAAACAAGTTCTGCCACTTCGACTGAGAAGGAAATGCCTGTCTCCACGTACTATCTACTAATAAATGGAGACAAACAAAAAAACCCAAATATATAGGATAAATATAACTCCTCCTTGATGTACTCACCACTCTCTTGTTTGTTATGATTACATTAATATTTTATAAATTCATTTAAAAGCAAATGTATTCATGACATATGGCTAAAGCCAGAGTAGATGAACTCCCTTTCTTCCCTTTGTTCCATATGCCACAAATTCCATAGGCTCCATTGCCCAGTAAGGTTTGTTACTGGGTTGTACATGACATTTCAAAGGCTCCTATCACATGGATCACTTCTTTTGTTTGTATTTAACCACTAGGTACCAAAATGGACATGAATATCCAATGCCAATCAAATAAAATAACTGAAATCATGAGCCTTTTTAAAAAATATTTTTTAGTTGTAGATGGACACAATACCTTTATTTTATTAATTTATTTTTTATGTGGTACTGAGGATTGAACTAAGTATCTCACACATGCTGGACAAGTGCTCTACAACTGAGCTACAACCCCAGCTCATCATGGGCATTATATAAGTATTTCATAACCTGAAGAATAAGAGTCCAAATTAAAACACACTGGGTATACAACACAAATGAAATTCTCTCCCTTTTCTTGGCCCCTGGCCTGGCTTGAGGAGTATTGCCCAAAAGTCGGTACTATTACCACTTATATTAGGAATTCAAACATCTGAAGGAGATTGGAAAGTGTATAAAAGAGTTGTGCAAAATGCCATGGTCTTCCTCCAAAATCCTTTACACAATAAATACCCTGTTCTGTTTCGCTCTTATTGTATCTTCTTTTAAACATTCTTTCCCACTGCCTTCTTGTCTTTTGGCCTGGCCATTGCTGGAGGAGTCATGGATTATTGGTTTGTGTTCCCTCTTCAGATGCATGTATTTCCCAAATTTCCAGCCTATTGGAAATGCTGCAGATGTCCTGTATTAGTTTGGCCAGGTATATCCTCAGAGTTACACTTTTACCTTGTGATTTTAAGTCATGTTTCAGTGTACTCTCAAGCCTACTTGCTACCTAGCAACTCATGCTTACTTAACCTGGCAATATTATCCTCCATTTCTGTACCTATCTGAGCCACGGAGTTGCAATGGAGAAAAATGTCATTTCTGTGCTGCTATTCAGTCATCCAAATATCCATGTATATAATATTTTGATGCCAAGACTTGTGCAAGTTGTTGGGTTTGAAGAAATGAATAAGACAAAATTCTTGATTTCATATTCCAGTTTGGAAGTATCCAAGCAAAGATTTAAAGTGCTTTATCATCAATTATTATCATCATGATAACTATTAGTAAATGTTTACAATGTGCTAGGCACTCTACTAATAATTTTATACAATCTAATTCCATTTGACCTGTGACTATGTACCCTTCACATTACAGATGGAGAAAATTGGGCCTTAGGAAGATTGGTTACTTTATCAAGTTAACACAGTCAGTAAGAGAACTAGAATTCAAATCCAGCTTGGTCTAACTTTAATGCTCTTAACCACTAATGCTGTTTCTCAATACAGTATGTAGTTCTCAGAGGGATGCTTTCAATTTTCCTCCATTTAGAATGATGTTGGCACTTTTTTTCATTTTTGACCTGTTGTTTTTCTCTTGTAGCCTTTGAAATTCTACCCTTATTCTGTATGTTAGGCATTTTCATAATAATGTGCCTTATGTGGGTCTATTTTAATTTTGTATATTTGGCATCCTGTAAGCCTCCTGTATTTGATTTTCTATTTCATTATTAAGGTTTGGGAAATTTTCTGATATTATTTCATTGACAAGATTGAACATCCCTTTGATTTGTATCTCCAAGCCTTCATCTATCCTGATAAACCTTCATTTTGGTCTTTTCTTATTACCTCATATTCTTGGATGTTCTGTTCATGATCTTTTAACATCTTTTCTCCATGGTCAACTTTATTTTCATGATTATATATTTTGTCTTCTTTGCCTGAAACTCTCTCTTCCAAGTGGTTTAGTTTGCTGGTGATGATTTCCATGGAATTTTTAATTTGATTTATTGATTCCTCTATTTTGAATATTTTGCTTAATTTTTTTTCAGAATCTCTCTTTATTGAAATGATCTTTCACTTCCTGCATTTTTTTCTCTTATTTCACTCCTTACATCATAGTTTACCTCACAGATCAGTTTAATTATGAACTTTCTAAATTCCTTCTCTGACATTTCTTCCACTTTGGTATAGATAGATTCTCTTATTAAAGTATTCTGGTTTGTTTGAGGTGGTTTGTTCCCTTTCTTTTTCATGTTGTTTGTGTGTCTACCCATCTAATATGGACCTGAGGCAGTAGAGTTTCTATCCTGTGGACTTATAATGTTCCTGAAGGGTTCCAATACCTCATAGTTTAGAGGGAGACAAATAATAACAACAACCAATGCAAACAATATACAGCATTAAACCAAACAGTTCCTGTTATGACATCTTCATGTTAATTGTCACAATAAAAAGAAATAATGTGGGCTGGGGTTGTAGCTCAGTTGGTAGAGTATTTGCCTAGCATGTGTGAGGCACTGGGCTCTCTCCTCAGCACCACATAAAAATAAGTAAATAAAATAAAGGTATTGTGTCCATCCACAACTAAAAAAAAGTTTTAAAAAAGAAATAATGTGATCAGTTATTTCCCCCAGTAAAAACAGTAAATTTGCAAAGGGGTTTACAATTTTGAATGGTGAACAGGGAGAGAACAATAGAGATGTAGGATGTTATGATTATAAAAGAGGAGAGAAAATAGAAGTTAAAAAAATTAAAGGAAGAGTAAAAGAGAGAACAGTAGAATTCGGCTGTTAGCAGAAGAAAAGAGAGAGAATCAAGGGGAACAGATAAGTGACAGAAAAAATACGTATAAAATAAAAATTAAAATAAATCAATCAATAAAAATAAAATACAAAGCAAACCCAAAATATACTAATCAAACATCCTAGCTCTCAAACTACTGATCCATGAAAAATAACTGCCCTCAAGAAATGCTAGAAATAAGAAACAAATCTTAATATGCAAACTTGTACATGAATCATTCAGCTCACAATTAAATAAAGAAAAGAAAAAAAAAAGTTCTCAATGAAAAGTTAAAGAATTATTTCATTGGTGTTCAAAGGAGTCTTGGCTTCCTTTCTTAGCAATGTTAGGTGAGTTTGCTGGAGTGTAAGGGGAAATTCCATAAGTGGAGCTCCTGGAGGTAGGGTTTATGCTTAGGTAGGCTCCAGGTTCTTCACTGAATGGCAATTGGTCTGAAGATTTTAAATCAGCACACCTTCAGGTCCCAGCAGTTGCCAGTCCTCACTGGAGGGCTATACCCCACAAACCTCCCCTGGTTTCCACTCATGTAGCAGAGGAGTCAATCCTTTGTTTCCTCCATCACCTGAGGACCCTGCACTTACTGGTCTTTCTGGTTCTGTCTCCAAACTCAATCACTCCCACCCCCACCCTTTTGAATTTCTGGCCAGGTGCATTTCTCCCAGCTGGTCCTGTGAGCAGCCTGACTCAAGGGTGAGAGGGGAAGCCAGGTGGGTTCACTCGCCAAACTCAATCCCTCCTACCACAGACCTTTTGAATTCCCAGCCAGGTTTGTCTCTCCCAGCAGGTCCTGCAAGTAGTTTGGTCTCAAGGAGGAGGTGGGAGCTGGGTGGGTTTCCATAACTAGTATTCCCCTATGTAAACCCTTCTCTATATCTGATTTTCTCCTGGTCACTTATGGCATGAGGTGTGGGTTTTAAAGGCCTATATTTTGGGCCCAGCTCAGGTTTGTTTGCTCCCCCAGCTCCCGCTCCGCACAGCATGGCTACAAAAATGGCTTCTTCCTTTGTCCGTGGGCAGCCAGGAGATATGCCGCTTCTTGCCTGCTTGAGGATATTTGCAGCACACTGTTCAGGTTATAGTCGGGCAGTGCCCAGACACACCAAAAAACCTTCTAAAAATGTGGGTTCCTTTAATTTCCTTATTCCTCCACTTCCCTGTCCTGTAGTGAGGGAACCACTGTTGCTGGTACTGGCACAGCAGCGGTGGAGCTAGGGATTTCTTCCTTATTTTATTATAACCAACTACCTGAGTCTCAGATATGCTTTGAATGTCCAGTATTCCCAGTAAAGACCCTTTTTTATTCACCCACCTTGCTGACAAGCTGCCCGCTTTCTCAGTTTTGAGCCACAGAACGGCCAGGAAAGTGACTTCCTCTTTTCCTCCATCTTCCTAGTCTCCTCCCCCAGTCACTTTGAATCTGGATGGATTATAGACTTGTTTCGACTAATAGAATATGGCAGAAAGGATGTTGTATCTTTTATCAGGTCCAAGCCATAAGAGAGATGCAATTTCCATTTCTTATCTCTGGGCATATGTGCTAGGAAAGCTTTGAGTTGCCATATAATTCATCTGATTAGCACGATGGACGGAACATGTGGAGAAGGCCTTAAAGGGAGGGATTCAGCTGAACCCAGTTTTCATCAGTCCTTAACAAGGTGTCCTGCATATGTGTGGAATCTTGCAACCACTAGATCAATGTGCCACAATTGAGGTATCCCAATCAATACCATATGGAATAGAATAATTGCCCATTTGAATCTTCTCAAATTCCTCATCAAGTAAAGCTTGAAATATAATAAACAAATTGTGTTTTAAAATAGCTTGTTATACAGCAATAGATGAGGGGAAGAATATCCAGTATGGCTAAGGTGGGGTATCACTGGTTAATATCTATCTATCTATCTATCTATTTATTTATTTATTTTTAGAGAGAGGGAGAATTTTTTTAATATTTATTTTTTAGTTTTCAGTGGACACAACATCTTTATTTTTATTTTATTTTTTTATGTGGTGCCGAGGATCGATCGAACCCAGCATCCTGCACATGCCAGGCAAGCGCGCTACCGCTTGAACCACATCCCCAGCCCAATAGTTATTTATTTTAAAGAACAGAAATAGAAAGACACTAAGCACTCAAACTAGATCAAATGCGATTTTTCTGAGATTACTGAAAAGGTGCTTTGGGATCCTGTAGGGCCTCTGTATCACTGTCTTGAAAAACTGTCACTGTACTGTTGCTGTATGTAAGGGCTAGTTGGAACAATGTCAGGTAACTGATTCTGTGCTACACAATGTTAGGTAACAATGTTAGGTAACAATGTTAGGTAACTGACTCCGTACTAAGACTATAGTTGTCCACAAAACTCTAGAACCCTTAGAGGCTTCTCATCTTTGATGTCTGGCAAAGAGATTACATATGCCCATTTTATAGTTCAATCCTCGATATTTTCTGGCAGGCCAGTTCACACTGGTTTTTGTCCTGTAAAATACAACCTTCATTTTTATGGCAGGAGAGAGGGATGGCATCCATAATATTAGCTACCCATTAAGTGACTACTTAAGCATTTCCAGCTTTTATACAAATCATTTACCTTAATCTCTGCAACAATCCTAAGGGATGGGCAATATTATTATTCTTTATTTTACAGATGAGATAATTGAAGCTCATAGATTTAATATAATAAGGCCACATTGTATGTGGCTTTTAGTAACCATACTCCTAACCATTTGTTCCTCACAGAGTCTATGAGATTATAGGAAAACAAAAGATATTCTTGGTCAGATTAAGCTTAGTATTTATCTACTCATCTCTGGAGTGAGTCCATAAATATTCCTGTCCAGGAAGCTACCTTAGAGGTGCTTATTTCTATATCTAGAATCTTCTATTTAGATGTTTAATATATATATATATATATATATATTGCCACAGTGTGAGGTAATTTAGGGGCATCTTTTTAAAATCCAATGTCTCAAATTTGGGAAACATGAGAAGCTGGAATTGTGGCAAATAAGGGATATGATTTCCAACTATTTTCAGAACTGAACTCTGGTTCTAGCTGTCTGGAAGACCCTTCAAACCCTCAGAAAGACTCTGCCTCTACTTAGCAATTTCTTCCCATCCAAGTACCCCAGGATCATAAGGAAGTTCTAACTTGTTACTGTTCCAGAGACATGTGAGCCCAAGGATGTAGTTTGTACTCACAGCAAAACCACTGAAATTCAACCATAGATTATTCCAAAATAAGTATTCCAAATAGGATCTAATTATATATGCACAATTAAGCTATTTTATAGACAATTATGACTCCAATTCAGCTACACATTTCTGGGACATTATTGTTATTTTTTTAGAGTTCCTACAAAATTCATTGGAAAATTAAGAATCATGCCTGGATATTGAAAAATTTAATACATTACAGTCCTGACTAGCTATACAGATCCTTTTAGCGACTTTTCAGAAACCCAACCTAAATTGAGAACTGATTAAGGACAGTCTGGTCAAGCTGAAAAATGATTCTGGACTTACCACTAGCCTTCTTGGAAGCACATGTACCCAAAGTTTTGTACAATGTCTCTCAATTCTAACAACATCTCTCTGTCTTTCCTAGGAGATTATCTGAATACTTGTTTCAGTCCATCTGGAAAATTGAGGCAGGCTCTGGCTTATATACAATGGCAAACAATCTATCAAACTGAGCTTGGGTGAATTATGGGCACAGTTTCAATTGACAAAGTGTCTCCCCAAGATATCTTAACTTTGATCTCAAATTTCTGCCTATGAAACTTCATTCTTATTGTTATGGTTTAGATGTGAGGTGTCCCCCAAAGAGCTCATGTGTGACACAATACAAGAAGGTTTAGAGATGAAATGATTGCATTATGAAAGTCTTAAATTAATCAGTGATTAATCCCCTGATATAAATTAATTGGGTGGTAACTACAGGCAGGTAGGTTATAGATGGAGGAGGTGGGTTGCCGAGGGCATAAGCTTTGAGGTTTATGTTTTGTCCCTGGTAAGTGAAGTAGTCTGTTTCGGCTTCCTGGTGGCCATGTCCTTGGCTGCTTTCTTCTAACACAACATGATATTCTCCTTCAGAGGGCCCACATCAATGGAGCCAGTTGTTTATGGACTGAGACCTCTGAAACCATGAGTGCCAAATAAACTTTTCCTCCTCTAAAATTGTTATTGTCAGGTCTTTTGTTTACACTAATGAAATACCTACAAAAATACCTATAGTTCAAGGTTTTGCAAATACCTTACCCTTCTATAGCATCTTCCCCCTATTCCTTCCTATTCACATACTGTGTTCTTGCCTCAGAACATTTGATAGGGGATCATGTCCTCAACTCTCATCCAGGGATGTTGCAAACACCTTTTGTGGGGCACTAATTGAGGGTCTTTCCCATTATACATGTGTTTCCTAGATTTATGGATTTTAGAGTTGAATAAAATAAAATTATGTACATACATATACCTCTTAATTTGCTAACCTCTTAATTTGCTAAGAAAAAATGTGTGGAAAAAAAATTGCCGCAGTCTCTGGCTGGGCACAAATCACGAGCCTCCACACAGCTTGTAGATTCAAACAGCAATTCTTTATTCCCGATCTCACACCGGCAGTCTACAAACACGTTCTGGGGGAATCCACGTTCTCTGCCCAAATCCACACTCTGCCCAAATTCACTACTCCTGGGCTTCTGTCTCCCAAAATATACTGTCTGACCCTAAGAACTCAAGAGGAACTCAGCAGCAGGATACGCCCTATTCTAAAGGGGGAACACCCTAATCTCCTATTATGCTAAACCACCCTATTCTAAAGGGGGAACACCCTAATCTCCTATTATGCTAAACCGGGGACACCCTAAACACGGATCCGCCCTGGTCCTTGAGCAAGGTCACCTTTCAAGAGTCCTTCCACTAGACAGCATGGGAGTAGCTGGCAAGGAAATTGTCATACCTACTTGGCTGATGGCTCCCAGCAAAAAATAACAGCTGAACTAACCAATGTTCATTAAAGAGCATTTTCAAATCCCAAATACAGGAAGTCTATAATCTCAGAATAAAGGGTAGGACTTTCAATCACACAAATTTAGTTTTATGAAAAATTTACTATATTTTTAGTTTTTACATTTTGCATCAGACTATGGAAAGTGATACTGACTAGTCCTGGGGTATTTTTAATGTTTGGACTTTTGAGATTACTCAACTATTTCACTTAGGGTGAATGCCCATATATGAAACTCCTTGTGAAAAATTTCTTTCAAACCTAGAATATCACACACATCCATGTGATTATCAAGGGCCAAAGTTTCTCTTCCCACAAGGATTCACATTTTTTTCTCCTCATGGAAAATGCAAATTTCATAACTTATCAGGTTTCCCCTTTTTATTTTGGCTGCTTGGTCATAGGTGCAGATCAACTTTAGAAACTGAGTGGGATCCTATGACCTACACATCTTCATTTAAATTAACTTCCTTACTTGGTCTTCACCTTCTATTCTCATTTATATTTTCCTAGATGTTGACTTGTTTTATTTGTAGTTTTTCCTATAGCATAGCCTTTGTTTTAAACTGTTTCAAAGTCTTTGTGGAATGAGGTGCTATAGTTCAACTCAGTAGGTAACCATTGCTTCCATACTATCTACACTTCCACACCTTCCAGTCATTGATCCTAGACTATTCTTAGTTCTTTATCCCCATAATACTCCTATATGTTCCTGGACACTTAGTTCAAATGTTAATTCTTCTGTGAACCTCACTCTGAGCACCACCATTTACTTAACACTCCCTACTCTATCCTGGCTAAAATTATTTTGTGCAAGATTTTACTCTGATACTTGATACACTGAAGTATACTGGTATTTATTTTGTTGCCTCAGCACCTGAACTTTGAGCTTGAAGGCAAGGATTGAACCATACCCATTTTGGATCACCCTGACCTAGTCTGTCTATAATATATATATATATATATATATATATATATATATATATATATATATATATATATAAAAATATACATATGTATGTACATATGTATGTATATATAATATATATGGTAAATTATATATATATATATGTATATATATGTATACATATATATTTGGTAAATAAAATATTTAAAAATATTTTAATGAGTACCCCAGTATCTATTTATGTATGTGTGTGTGTGTATATATATATATATATATACACACACACACACACACACATATAAATTGAACCCAGGAGTGCTTAACCCCTGATGCACATCCCCAGCCCTTTTTATTTTGAAATGGGATGGAATCTCACTAAGTTACTTAGAGCCTCACCAAGTTGCTGAAGCTGGCTTTGAACTTGTGATCCTCCTTCCTCAGCCTCCTGAGCCACTAGGATTACAGGTACATGCCACTATATATATATATATATATATATATATATATATATATATATATATATATATATTTAATGAACAGATGCTTGGATGTAAGAACAAATGAACAAAACAGATGGGAGACTTTAGAGCTATTGTCAGTCAACAGGCAGCTCATACCTGAGAAAAGGTTTTTTTTTTTTTTTTTTTTTTTTTTTTTTTTTTTTTTTTTTTTTTTTTAGGGAGAAAATATGGGTCAGTATGAGGGCAGGAATCATTGACTATTTTGTTCACTGCTTTCTCCCCAGGGGTCACCCAGTACCTTACACATAGCAGGCCTCAGGAAATATTTCTCTTATGAATAAATGAGTAGATAGTTTCACTCAGACCTTTCCTAATAGTTTCCAAGGGGAGTTTTTTTTTTTTTAAATGTCTGTTTCTATCATTTAGTTAAGGCCTATCAGGTAGTTAAGGCCATGTAATCCTTATCTCAAAGATCCTCCAGCCATTGAGCTTCATGTATTCTTTTTTTAAAAGAGAGAGAGAGAGAGAGAGAGAGAGAGAGAGAGAATTTTTTATATTTATTTTTTATTTTTTGGCGGACACAACATTTTTGTTTGTATGTGGTGCTGAGGATTGAACCCGGGCTGCACGCATGCCAGGCAAGCGCACTACCGCTTGAGCCACATCCCTGGCCCCAAGCTTCATGTATTCTTGTAAAATTTAAATAATATAAAATATTTCCACATGAAAACAGCTCCACAGCATTTACATGTGTAGACTGATAACGAGTACCACAATATCTATTTTTGTGTAACAGTCTGTTGTGGTTTGGATGTGAGGTGTCCCTCAAAAGCTCAGGGGAGATGATTGGGTTGTGAGAGCCTTAATCCAATCAGTGAATTAATCACCTGGTGGGATTGAGTGGTAATTGAAAGAAGGTGGGTTGTGGCTGGAGGAGGTGGGCCATTGGGAGACATGGCATTAGAGTATATATTTGTATCTGGCAAGTGGAGATCTCTCTCTTACTCTGTTTCCTGTTCATCATGTGAGCTGCTTCCCTATGGCACACTCTTCTGCCATGTTGTTTAGCTTTTCCTCCAGCCCTGAGGAATGAAGTCATCTGTCAATGGACTGAGACCTCTAAAACTGTGAGCCTTCAAATAAACTTTTTCTCCTCTACAATTGTTTTGGATGGGTCTTTTTGTCTTGGCAGCAAAAAAAGCTGACTAAAACACAGTCCCTGGGAGAAAGGTCTAGGCATCAGCTTTTATGGGTGCTTGATACCTGGTTTCTACTATGTTAACCATCTCCTGTTTATCCCCATGGCTCAGGTAATCTTGTGTAAGTATAGGAGTATTCATGGAATCTTGGGGAAGAACTGGATATCTTTGGGTGGGAACCCATTACATAAGGAGTCCTGAGAGTACTGGTAGGATTCAAGCTTGTTTGGGGGAAATATTAATTTTATGTGGTATAAAGTTTTACATAGTATTGGTTTTTGTAAATTGTTCACCATGACAATGAACAGTACACTTTCTTCATGCCTCATCTTATTTAGCACTGAAAGTATACTTTTATCTGAAAGATAGTAAAGAAAATATAAACCTAAGTCCAGGCCTCCTCAAGGAGCTTGAAGAACTATGGCCTGTCATGAGATACATAACCTCATTCTTTTTCTCTGTTCTCACCAGAGTTGATCAGTTGAGTTCAGTTTTCTCCTTAACAAAGTCAATGCCCACAGATGGGCAGGGTCTTGCTTTAGGAATAAGGTCCACGAGTCCATATTTTCTACTATCTCTCATTATAGTGCAATCATTACATT
Organism: Callospermophilus lateralis; assembly: GCF_048772815.1. NCBI lineage: Eukaryota > Metazoa > Chordata > Mammalia > Rodentia > Sciuridae > Callospermophilus > Callospermophilus lateralis. The sequence goes on from NC_135325.1 coordinate 106,139,915, forward strand.
GAGGACACCATGATGAGGGACTCTTCTCTTTTGAGACTTCACCAGCTCCACACTTGGCTGCTAAGGATATTTTAATTGAGGGGGAAATAAAGGAAGCAGCAAGCAGTATCCAACAAATATTCCTTAGTGGGTTCATTTATTCAACAAATATCCCTTTGTGGGTTGGTTTCATCTGGGATGACTTGGGGCTGAAAAAATGCTGTTTGTCCAGAAGACCTGACTCTTGGGCACTTTTTTTCATGTGAAAACTATAATTAGTCTTATTTGACCAGTTTGGCAAAACAAACACTCTTGCAGAAAAGATAGTTGCAAGAAGAGATCACTGCATCTATCATCACTGTGGATTAACTTCATTGTATAACAGCTGTACAAAATACCATGTTAGGTGAAAGACAGCTCCATGCCAAACCCCAGAGTTGACCTGTCTCTGCTCACTACTCAATGAATATAATAATTATGCCAGACATTGCCTTCATGACAAGTGTGTGTCCATGAGACTCAGCATCTATGACAGTATAGATTTGAGTTCTCTGGGGGGAAGTCAAGAAAGCTTATGCATCATTTGTTTTTCATCAATGCCAAAACCTTTTCTATTGTCACAGACAGGACAGATGAGACAGGAAAAAGAACAGTCTGCTGGCTCAGTAGGAAACTTCCCTAGTGGCAGAAAAGTAGCTTAATTACTAAGCCAATAGGTGACTTCAGAGAACAGCTCCACAAAGGTCATTTTCTGCCTTTTTGATTTTAAGGAATCCTCCGGGTTGAGAAGAGGATGAGGGAGGTTAATACATCATAAAGATGGCAGGAACCCTCTCCCCTAGACCTTGACAAATAGTGTAGGCAGCATTGAAATGTGGTGCCAACCTTCCATTTCTGAGGAAGTCCCCACCAGGTTCATAAGGAGCAGCCATCAGATGTATATGTTGTCTTTAACTGCCACTGTTCAGTGTTTCACCAGGGAAAAATTTCACTCCCCAATTCATTATCCTTCATTGCTATTTACAGTACAAATCTTACATATTTATATGTATTTCTTTGTATATACAGATACATACACATATGCCCATATATGCATGAAACTTCCCAACATCAAATACTGAAAAAGAAAAAGGCTTGGAAGTCAGGCAGATTGAATCCAAAGTCTAAGATCTTGACCATTCTGTAAAACTTGCTCTTATAATAACACCAACTCATTCCAGATTGGCTCTATTAGTCACTTCAAATCTAAGGAGATCCATTGTCCAATCATTCTAGCCCTCAAAGAATCCCTGGTTGTTCATTTCTGTCATGGCTGGTCTAACTGCATAGCCCATGATAGGAATTAAAGATTGGTATGAAATTTTTTTTTTTGCCTCTGCCACATACAGAATTTAGTCTCCTTTTTTTTTTCTCTGCCTATTTCTCACTCATATACCTTTTTTCCCTTCTGGTTTGGTGGTTTTATGCTTGTTTCCTGACATTCAATGTAATAGCATCCCTTAGTTTATTATTTATATTGTTGTTGCCTAGTCTACCTCATCTCCATTATAACCTATAATGATTTAAAATCTGGACTGGAAATGAGAAATTATTTGAGAGGGGGGTGTAGTAACTAACTAGATAGATAAATGGCAGAGAAAAGTGGCATGACTCTATATTTTTCAACATGAATATGCCTGTGAATCACTTGGAGATCCTGTGAAAATGCAGCTTCTGACCCAGTAGGTCTGGGCTGGGTCCTGACATTCTTGGGTTCTAAATAATTCCCAGATTATGCAGAACATACTATGAATAACAGGACTCTAGAGTGGCCTGAGTGCTTTTAAATAGGATCACAACTAAATGGTTGTTGGGAGATTAATGTTTAGGCTGTTGAAAAAAAACTACCCTAGGCTCCCTGAGACGTCAATTCCCTAATGTCTTCCCAATCTCTTTGTGATGGCTAATTAACTCTGACTGGCTAGGAAGCTTTTTTTGTGTGCCTAAACTAAACCCTTCACATGTTGGGAAATTTTTCTTCAGATTTCATATTCAGTGGAGATGGAGTTACTCCACCATGCCCATTCTCTTATTGGTCACTTTGTTTACATATATAGTTATAAACAAAGTCATTCAATGTTAAAAATAGTCTTTGGGCTGATATCTCTACAGTCTTCATGTGTCCTTTTTGGGAATCTAACGTTTTGGAGATATTCAAGTTGGTTCTCTTTCCTTGTCTATGTTTTGACTCATCTAGGAAATCTACAAAAGTAGACATGCTTTGTAATTATTTGCCAAAATCATGTTGCTTTTTATTTTGGTGAGCTGTATTTAACATTTAAACATTTAGTCCAGTACCCTAGCCTACATCATATATGCCCCCAGTTTGCCCAAAAGACAATCAGGAGTGCACTAGTAACTACTGGCCACCCAGCCTATAAAGCTCATATTACAATAATGCATACTCTAGGCAGAATCTGGCAAATGTCAACTTCAAAATAAGTTATGTCATACTGTATATTTATTACCACATGGTCAATAAAAAGAAGGAACTTGTGAGATGATTAAAAATAACATACCAGGTAAAATTGGTTGTCCAGCAATTCCCAGTGGTGCCATTCCAAGATTATTCATTGCTGTGGCCCATGCAGTTGGATCAGACATAGGTAGCGTCATTGCAGTGGAATCTACATTCAGAGTTCTACTATTATCAGCTGAAAAGAAATGATAGGCCAAATAATTTGTTGTGTTAAGGTTCTAGTGTTTAGTTTATTTATCAATGCAAACTCTGACAAACTTTTTACAGAAATAGTCTGATAGGCAAGTGGGGGTTAAGGCCTCAATGCCTGAAAACAATATAGCTTAAACTGGCAGGAAGTCACGGAATTTGAAAGCATTTTACGAGATGGCATTGTAGTGTGTTTCCTTCCTGCTCTCCTTCCCTCCCTTCCTTCTCTACTTTTATTATTATTTTTTAATCCAAGGGAACACACCACAGGAGTTTGAGAGGATTAAGAAGTTTCCTATTCTTCTCAGTCTATGAGCATATGATTACTGCAGCAACTTCCACCCAAACTACTCCTGTATGCAAAACAAGAAAAAGCATCACAGGGTTTCTGTAGTTGGTGATAAAATATGAATATTATACTACTGATGCAATTTTATATTTTTGAGGAAGTACTAATAAAAGAGCTGAGCAATCATTAGCAGACATCAAATTAGCCAAATGAGTATTTTGGAGGTCAGGGGAATACCAGTAAAAAGCAGACAGGAGATATGGCCCCTGCCCTCAAAGGTTATATAATCTAGTTGAAGAGACTGATGATGATGGTAATGAGGATGAACTATTAGCACTACTATCACCACCTCTACCCACTACTACCACTAATTATTGAACACTTGCTACAGGCCAGGTAAAGCACTTGGCATCACTATTCTCATTTACCTATCAGGACGATCCTATGAGGTATAAGTATTTATTTAATAGAAGTTTTAAAAGATCACATATATTATCCAAGGTCATACAGGATGCAGAAGTTTTAGTCACTTTGCCTTACTATTTCAAATTACATGATTAGAAAACAATGAAATACTCAAATGGTATAAAACAAATTATTGAAATTGAAGGAATAAATAACTACAATGGCCTGAATAGGTAGGAAATACTTAATGGAGAACAGGATTTGAAAGAATGGGACAGATTTCTAAAGAATATGTCTTTGAGTGATGGATAGTTATTAGACTGGTAAAGAAGAGGTGGGTAATATAAGAAGAGGGTTGACATAAGCATAGACATTGTTTTGCCAGCTCATGTATCTACTGCACAGTTGAGAGTGATATAGCCACAAATCATCTAGGCACAAAAGACATTTAATTTGGGAAATTTCCCTCTGACTACTTATAGTCACAGAAAAAAAAAAGAAACTTTCCATGGCTTTCCCCCAACTCTCAGCATGCACTTACACCAATTATACCCCAGAAGGCAACTCTGTTCTAATAGTAGCTTGCTAATATCCATCACATCCTTCCAACTTGGCAAAATCAAGGGATGATCCTTGGTCGGGTTATTTATACATGTTCTATTTTGGTTACTGATTGGTCAGAACAAGCAAATGAAAATATCCAAAGATTATATTTCTGAAATATTAGTTTTTGACATTCTTCTCTGTTGCCTTTGTCTCCTCCCCAATAAACACCACACACACACACACACACACACACACACACACACACACCCCACAAAGAGTGACTGATGGTTGGGCTAGGGATGTGGCTCAACTCAAGCGGTAGCATGCTCGCCTGGCATGCGCGTGGCTCTGTGTTCGATCCTCAGCACCACATACAAATAAAGATATTGTGTCCACTGAAAACTAAAAAATAAATATTAAAAAAAATTCTCTCTCTCCCTAAAAAAAAAAAAAAAAAAAAAAAGAGTGATTGATGGCCGTAAGCATTCATTACTGCAGTCAGAAGCCCTATTTCAGGGCTGGTGATTTCTGCATCTGTAGGAAATATAGTTTTCACACCCAATTTTCAGAGCTCTCTTAGGAGGGTATATCTTGAGGCTAGAAATAGCCTCCCTGTAAATATTATCAAGAAAATAAACATGGGGCATCAAATATCCTTTGGGTCAAGAGTTTACATAGTAACAATTAGGTTCATCTAGACTTCCAATCTCCAGCTAGAGCAGACAAGATTTTAGGGGATGTTATAACCAGAAGGGACCTTCAGAGATTATCAAGTTCAGACTTTGATTTTCTCTGGTGACTGGAGAATGACTCTGAGTAAGCAGGTAGGGTTAGAAGGACTGGGCCCCAATGTGATTTTTTTTTTCTTTTTAGCAGCAGTAGCTTGGCTAATCATTGAATCTGCAGTCCCGGGAAATATGAGGAAATTAGGAATTCTTTTCAACACAGTATTTGAGATCAAAAAATGAGAATTCACAATGTGCCAACCTAGCCAAATTCTGGACTATTTTGCGGGTGGGGAAGGAGGAAGTGAAAATGATCTAGAATGTCAATTTTTAAAAAGAACAACACATATTACCATTTTCAAAATGCATATTAATTCCAAATGCCTGCTAAAATTCTAGTGAATACAGTCCCTGCTTAGGCTTGCTTACATGTACATATATAGAACATATGTAATTAACAGCATTATTTTGCCACAATGAATAAAGTTCTGAAATTGTTAAGAAGTGCTGCTTTAAAAAGCCCTTCTCACTGGGTGTAATGGTGCATGCCTGTAATCCCAGCAGCTCAAGAGGCCTGAGGCAGGAGGATCACAAGTTCAAAGCCAGCCCCAGCAATTTAGTGAGGCTCTAAGCAACTTAGTGAGATTCTGCCTTAAAATTAAAAATAAATAAATAAATAAATATGGTGATGTAACTCAGTGGTAAAGTACCTCTGGGATCAATCCCTAGTACACCACAAACAAACAAAACTAATAAAGGCCCTTTTTGTCTTCCTCCCTTCCCCCAACACCCATCTCTATATGTCAAATCATACTCATTTTTTCAAGGGTCATCTCAAATGCCACCTTGTCTATAAAGTCAACTCACTGGAATTATGGACTTAACTACTCTTCCCTATATATTCTCATAAAATTTTATCTATGAGTTGATTTTCATGTTTGCTTATTCTCCCATTCCTTCCCTCAAATCAAACCTGTTTTTTTTGTTTTGTTTTGTTTATTTTTTATTTAATTTATTTTTTGTGGTGCTGGGGAATGAACCTTGACATGCTGGGCAGGCACTCTACTATTGAGCTACCTCTCCAGCTCTCAAACCAAACTTTTTTGACTCTTACTATATGCTAGTGATGAGGAGTTCATAGATGAACAAAAGCCAGTTAGTGCTCTTGAAGAACTTGCAATATAGTGAGAGGCACAGGCATATAATCAACCAAATATAAATTGTTGTAATGAGTTATATAATAAAACTATGAGTAAAGTGCTATGGGAACACAGAAAAGTAATTAAAGTTATACGAAAGGGTTTGGGTATGTATGTTTGGTGTTGGGGGTAGAGGAGATGAGGAATATCAGGGAAGCCTTTGCGGGAAAGAATAATTTGAAATGAGTCCTTAAGGAGTGATATAATTTTCTTCAAGATAGTAAATGGAGGATTAGGTTAGAAGAGCATTCCAGGAAGCAAGGAGAACTGAGCATTCACTACTGACTACCTTGAATTATAGCTATTGGGTATACATCTCTCTTTCACTAGCTTATGGCTCCTTTAGGTCAGAATAGGGTTTGAGGCATTTTTGTTTTCCCAATTCCTAATTCAGTGTCAGGTTTAAAATAGATATCCAAGAGCCATTTGAATAAATGACTAACAAAAGTCAAGTTATATTAACTTTGGGCACAATAAGCAATTTTATGCAATGCTATTCGTTGATTATTTGCATGCCTGATCAGAATGATAAACTGTCTTTAAAATATGGCACTGTTGCTAAGCTGACTCTCAGATGTCTAGGACAATTGAATCCATGCAGGAATTAGCTTAGAGTTACAACCAGGGATAGATACACCCAACTAATAATTTGGTTTGATCTCATTAGCTATAATCTTTTTCCCATATAGGCACACTCATACACATAAGCAAGCGTGTAAAATTTTACTCTCAAAGAGAAATCCCATATGATCATCTCTGGGATTACTGCCATGCATCTGTAATCCGGATTTAATGTCCACACTAACAAAACATGCTGTGCTAAAGGTCTACTTAGAATCATCACTGAGTGGTAGAATTGTTAAGTTCTGGCCTGATTCACTTTCCAGACTTGATATGGATATCTAACAATTTCCTTAGGTATTTTATCAAACTAGTCCCACATCACTAGAGAAAGAGATTTCTTATTTTCCCATGTACTACTTGTGGCAGCCAAGGATACTCTGAATGCAAGTGCTAGTGAGTATCAAGTGGTCTTCAAATTGCCTTTATTAAGTCTGAAGAACACATCCTGCCATACTGGTTCTCCTACTCTGCTAATGTGACAACTCCTTAAGAGGTCAGAGGTTGCTGAGTGGTTGTGAGTAACTGCCTTCTAGCTAATTGGATTAAAGAAATAGCACTCTGGAATAAGAATGCATTAGTACCAAATTAAAAGAAACATTTGGAAATAATCATCTACTTAAACTTGGTATCACTCCATAACTATCAAATCAGTGATATCTGTTTATTTTTGTATTATTTATAAATCACTCATTAGTCAATTACTCTCAGAGTTATTTGAAATGAAAACTACATATACACACACATTCTATGATACAATCATCTTGTAGTGGAGTTAATTATTACAAATGTTTCCTTTATTTCCTTTGAAACAAGGGACAGGGTGTTAAGTACCATCTCCCCACCTATGTTCTTTTATTGATGAAAACTGTCCTCTATTTATTCTCCTACAATTCTCTTTCCTATGTCTAGGTTTACATCCATTGATTTTCATGCTTGCTATAATTTTGTTACAAAAAGTTGAGGAGAGGATTTTGTCAACATACATCCATTTAAAGTTAGTTATGAGTAGTAGGAAGCAATTCTACCTAGTTATCAAGGGCATCAGTTTAGGAATCAAATGGCTCTGGACCAGAGTTTATTACTTGGTAATTTAAATGTGCTCATTCTCTTTCTTCTTTTTTGTCTGCTTTCATTCTAGCCTTCCTTTCATATTTACTGTACATTCATTAGACATTTTCTATGGGTAGCTACTATTCCAGATATTGGGAATATTAAGATGAGGACTTAGAGAGCTTATAGTCTAGAGAGGAAGAAAGATTCAAATACAAATGAACAATTTCAAAATAATTGCACATTGTAATGTGTTGTGAATAAGAACTGAGTTGGATCAAAAGAGTAGCAAGTTATGAATTTAGGAGAACAATAGCATTTGTCTTATAGGTCTGATGAAGACTAAATTAGATAGTGTGGATAAAGAATTTAACATGGTCTCTGGCTCATATTGAGCACTCAGTAATTTGTAATAATAACATAGTAATAGGTATAACAATGATAGTGAAGTGGTCCCAGCACTTGAGGAAATCAAAGTGTACTGATAGATGCAAGAATATACACAATTTATAAGAAAGTATTATGTTCATAATGAAACCAAGGTACAGAGTTGAAGTAATCATCTCAATTCCACCTAACAAATGGTAGAACAGAATATAAACCCAGGTCGTTCTCATGCCAATGCTTATAGTCTTATCCATCACACTAAACTCCCTTCCAAAGAGTTCCTTTATATTCTTCATTCTCCTAGCTCACTGGTCAAGTTGCTACTAGTCCTTACTATTTTATATTTTTATCACCTCTCTCCATGGCTGTCTTTCCCTCTAGACTCTAGAATACCTTATTCTTCCTTGTTATTCCTAATGCCTAATCGCCATGTCTAATATAAATGTTCAATAAACTATTTTAAACAAATGAATGAAGAAATATGAGTGCATATAAAAGAGTCTGGCACATATATTCCTCTTCCCAGAAGCAGGTGTCAAGTTAGTCAAAACAGGATACTGCTCTCTTATTGGAGTAAGATAAAATCTCTTATGGGAGTTTCTTTTGAAGGCTGAATGCTAAACAAAAATTTAAGTAAATAAAAAAGGAAGAGAAAATGGTGACAATTTGAGTCATTATAATCTGGTTATGCTGACAATATGAAAAATCAGATTAAAAAATACAAACTTCAAGAAAGATCAATCTGGGATGGGAAGACAATTTTCCTCACACAGAAATTCTTCATGTGTAAGAAGGGACTGACTGGAATTTCTTTGAAAATTTAAGATAATTAAATTTACTAAAATAAATGTGCATATAGTAGCCATAACTGTCAGTTCCTTGAGGGGAAGGAACATAAACCTCATTTACTTTTGTATTTTCCACCATGCCTAGCTCAAAGTAGGTACCAATAAATGTGTTTTTAAATAAAAGAACTCTGCAAGAACTCAGAAATTGCAAACAGTGGGGCTTACCTGCAGTGCCTATTTCATAGACCCACAGCCATATAAAACTCTCTGTGGTCCTGAACCATGGATTTAGCTGTCTAGTCATTTCTACAGAAGGAAGATAGTATCCAAAGCTGTATGAGACACCAGACATCTGTAACATACCAGGACTTAGAATAAATGGTGAATAATGGTATTAATGATAGCAATCATGATAGACTAATAAGAGTTAACACGTATTGTTATGTGCCAAGAACTATTCTAGGCACTTTATGTACTTAGAATAGTTTAAAACTTACAACAACAATAATTTAAAACTTACAACAACTCTATGAATTAAGTACTCTCATTATCCCAATTTCACTGAGGCCATACAGTGAGTATGCAGTAAAGCCAGGATGCAAACTCAGGCAGTGTGGCTCCACATTCCTGTTTTTACCTACTATGCTAAACTAAACCAGAGACTCATAAAGTTATAGAATATTTGAGCTAGGACGTGTAATATAGCATACCACTATAAAGATGGATACAATCCATGTCCTCTTTGGCAGTGGGTTTTAACTGGGGCTAAGTTTATGCCACCCACCCTGGGCAATATTGAGACATTTTTGGTTGGGGTAGGGAGTTGCTACTGATGTCATGGATAGAGGCAAGGAATGTTGCTAAACATTGTATGAAGGACAGGATGACCCCCTACTACAATTATCTGGCCTTAAATGTCTACAGTGCTGAGGTTAAGAAACCCTGCTCTACTACAGTTCTACTGTGTGTTTTTACCAGAGAGTGCCTCCAACATTTGGTCTCTTCTCAAACCCTTCCTACTCACCACTGATGTCTGTACAGTCAATCCCAATGTCCACAGTTTATGCTTTATTCTCTTACATTACTGTGCTAGTTAAGACTACTTTGATCACTCACCCCACCTGTGCAAAAGATCTATGAACATTTCTAGCATGGTTACTTTTATGCTTCACATCAAAGAAATGGTCCATGGGTAGGGATCTAGGTACTGTAGAAAGCTGATGGGGTGCCATTTACAGTGGTCTTAGAAATAGCACCAGGAACAACACCATGACAAAGGAAAGGGAGAGGAAGCTTAAAAAATGCTTGTATAACCCAGGAACTGTGGCATGCACCTGTAATCCTAGCTACTCAGGAGGCCAAGACTGGAGGATCATTAGTTCAAGGCCAGCCTGGGCAAAACAGGGAGACTCTATCTCAAAAGAAAAAAAATGAAAGAAAAAAAATATAAAATACTTGCACAGAACACAGAAGAAAACCTTATTTATGGTTATATGACAAAGGACCTTACATATAGTAGATACTCAAAAAGTATTTACTATGAGATTATGGTTTAAGGACAGGATTGGGTATATTAGCATTGAATAGCATTGTGCTTTCTCTGGAGCCTGAGGCAGGAGGATCAAAAGTTCAAATACATAGCAACTTAGTGAGACCCTACCTCAAAATAAAAAGGGCTGAGGATGTGGCTCAGTAGTTAAGTGTCCCTGGGTTCAAATCTCAGTAACACAACAACAACAACAACAACAAGAACCAAAACACAGTGCTTTTCTATTCTCTGGATAAGGGAAAGAAAACATAAGAACAAATCACATGTTGGGTCTGTATTAAGCCTAGGGCTCAAGGTTTTATCTTCTTCTTGGTATTTATTGCTCATGAAGCAATATATTGTACATTTCAGGTGTTATTTTGAGTCCCTGTTCATTTTAGTTGAAAATTAACAATCCATCATTGTTTGTGAACAATGCACTGAAGCCCCAGGCACCCACTTTCTCTCCTATTGCAGATGTCAGCAGGGATGCCAAGACTTGTATCATGGTTATGTAGGGTAAGAGAACTGATGGGACTTTTGTAAGACAAGGCTCCTAGACAGCTAGAAATGCTGTTAGACAAGCAGGGGTTTTACCTCCTCATGAATGTTACCTAGAATGGATCAAAGAGCCACTCAAGGTGATCAGAAAGTCACAAATTATTCTATCCTGAGAAAAGAAAGGGAAAGTAAAAGAAAAAACAGGACAGGGAGGGAAAGCAAAGGAGGACAAGATAATAATTCTCACATGAGTTATGAGTGTGGTGGAATAATGGGTAGAAGACAGTAGCTTGATCCTCATAGGATAGAGGGTGTTTTCATAAACCAAATCCAGTCCTGGAAGACTGTTCTAGTTTGTAAGCTGGACAGTCTTGCAGATAGCCACCTCCCTGCTGGAGTAGTTACAAGGATGTTCCAGGTTTTTAATTAGATTTGCAAGAATCTAGGGAGACAAGCCAGTCCCCCAGGTGGCAGTTGCATTGGGGGTGGGGTGGTGGTATAATGAGGAAGAGACCACAGGTTTTGGCACATGCCTCTCCCAGAAATTCATAGCACATACTGTATATTTATGAAGGCAACTAGGTATAATGGAAGGAATACAGACCATGGAGCCAGATATATCTAAAAAATCAAATCATGTTTCTGTTACTTATCCGCTATGTAACTTTAGGAGAATTCTACAGACTGTTTATTTGCTTATAGATGGTGACAGTGATACTTGTCTTTTAGGTACTAAGATAATGACAATGATGTTGATTCCTAACATTGATTAAATACTTATTATGAACCAAAATGTATTTTGAGACTTTACATGTATTATATAATCTAATTCTCACAATGACCTAATGTAAGAGGTAATATTTATCATTATATCAATTTTACAGATAAGTATGAAGAATCAGGAATTTGCCCAAATTGCCAAAGATATGAATAATTCCTGAATACAAATTCAGGAAGTATAGCTCTAGAGCCCACACTTTCAACCACAGGACCATATACCATATAGTAAACTATATTCTAAGAATGCTGAGTCCCAATGTCTGACACAGAAGAAGCACCTGATCATGATTTTAACTCCACTTCCTTTATCTTTCCCTTCCTTTATTTCTGGTTAAGAAAGAAACCATTTGGCTGCCCTTTAGGGGTCTCCTCTCACATAAACCTCAGCTAGAGCCACAGGCCTCCCTTGTTATTTCAGGGTGGCTGGCATGGGCTGACAAACCTCAGGGACACTCCTCATCACTTCAAGGTTATTAGGTGAACATGAGCCAAAAAAAATAATTTTTGAGCATGAATTCAGGGGTCATGACACCCCATCAAGCTCCATTGCCAGAACCTTGGAGGGCTTCTTCAGTCAGCAAAATTAGAGGCAGGCTCTCCTGGGCTTTTGTGGACTATAGTCCATCATTGCCAACCTCTCAGCTTCTCAGTTTTCTGCTATAACAGTGAACTAATGTCACCTGGTCTAGGGTGAATGGTTGACTGTAGCTCTCTAGGATAGCATCATCACATTTATTCCATTTTTTTTTCACCTAAGACTTAGGTCAAGAATATAATAAAAAACAAACACAAATGATCCTCAAAAATGCTATCTACCCCAACTTCCTTATCATCTGCACCCATTGCTTTACAAGCCATTCATTTCTTTTTGCTGGCTTGGAAACACATTAATATTATTGCTGGGATCTCAGACATTGTAGCTATCAGTTTTAAACTAGAAATCTTAATATTGAAGAAATCAACTAATTGCACTTCAGGTACTGAGCACTCAGCAAGTTAATGGTGTGGCTACTGTTGTTGTTGGTGGTGGGGTTGCTTAGGATGAGAAGGAAAAAAAGGAGCATAAACTCAGTAAGTTCCAGCTCTATGCTTTCTTAAGTTAAGTTGCATAAGTGGTGACTTGGCAATCCTGCTACTACGCTGTTGGAATTCTGGCAAGAGCTCTTGGGGAAAAAAAACAAACAGTCCTGGGGTTAATCCACAAGCCATTTTGCTTTAGTTCTTGTTACCAAACATTTTCCCACCATGTTTCATTCCACTTCCTTGCCACAGAAGATAGAGAGTGGAACAAAGATAAATATGGTACAAGCAAGATCTGGAATTAGGAAGGCTAGTCTCAACTCTGGCTCTACCACTTACTCTCTATGCAGCAATCACTTACACCTATGTTTGTCAAAGTGCATTCCAACCCTGTACATCAGGATTGCCTGGGGTGCCTGCTAAATACACTGATTTCCAGGGTCCACTGCTGAGGTTTTCATCTGGTAACATTGGGGAATCTGCCTGTTGAACAAGTACCCTAGATAACTCTCATGCCTGCTGCAAATTTGAGCAATGCAGAGCTTCAGTTTCTTCATCTATAAATAATAACAATATCTTCTTCTCCTAGGGTTGGGGTGAAAACAACATAGGTGGTTGATGTGTGCTAGCTGTTCCTGCATCTTTCAGCAAAGTTACTGCAGTGCTTCAAGGCATGTTCTGAATGTTAATTTAACAAACTTATTAATCCATGTACCATGTGGTGTTTCCAAGGTGGGAAATATACATTTCCTTGTCCTTTGTGGACCTCATAGACTCATGAGGGAGGCAGACATAAAAAAAAAAAAAACACTACTGTATAGTTTGATAATGGCTAAACAGATATGAAGAAGGGTGAGGCAACTATTCTGTTAGGCTAAGAGGTGATGATAAAGGAGAGAGGGGAGCATGGAGGAAGTGATATTAATCTGAAAGAGGTGACTATAGACTGAATTTTGAAAGATAAGTCAATTATCATGGTATTATGAATATTTTAAAAGTTATAAAATAATTTTGTATTTGTGCTAAGTCTTAAAACCTAGAATAGAAGTTGTTCTTGTTTGGGGGATGAGGTGTGACTGGAGAATATTTTCTATATTAGTTTCCTTGTCATATCTTTCTCCTAGAAGTAGAAAGCTGAACCTGAAGTCATTTTGGATTCTCTAGTTGGTTGGGCTCTGAGAGGATGGGTATTAGATTATATTGTTGACTTTCTCTGCAAGCTAGTAGCTACAAGGCCATAGTCTAAGTCAGGGGGTGGGACCCTGGCCATGATGACTATAAACAAGTCAAGTGTTAAATCCTACTGATAATGGAAACTTTGGCTTGAGAACTAGCAGCCTCAGCAGGGCCATCCTCAAATATTAAGGGTGAAGCTATATATACGCATCCAGCCACCAGAGGCAGTGACTAATGGCCCTGGCCCCTTTTGTGCTGTTTTAGCTCTACAGGCAGCCTACCTGGATTTTCTAAACTTTACTCTAATTTGGCAAATAATCAGAAGACATTAGCCTTTGCTATACAGAAATTCATACCCCATGTATTTCTGGTTTCAAAAATGATAAATGTTTTAAAACCACACTACGCTCCCACCACTACCAGCATGCATTTGGCTATACTGAGCATAATCCATTCTCAGTACTTAATGTTGTATGACCCTGAATGAAGAAAACTGGGGGATGTAAAGGTGGTTGAGGTCACAGTTTTGAATTAGATTTGAGTTCTAATCTTGGCTTACCCACTCATTAGCTGTGTGAAGCTTGGGAAGTGACTTAATGTCTCTGGGCTTCATTTTCCAAATATGAAAAATGAGGATAATAATAGTACTTACGTGATAGGACTGCAATGAGGATTAAAGGAGAAAATACATGGGAAGGGTCTAATGCAGTGCTTAGCTCAGTAAGTGGTTATACAATACTAGTAATTATTATTAATGCATTAAAATTATGGGCATTACCTCTGCTATCTTATGAAAAATAGGTCACTGAGGGTGAGCAGGGAGGGGAGTGTTTTAATTTTTCAGGGGGAAATGACACAAAAATATCAGTATAGGAACCAGTCATTAATAATAGTGAGGAATGTATTTATAACATAAAAGAACAAGATGGTTTCTATTTAACAAGTTCTTTACCAAGAATGCTTCCATAAAGAACAGCGGGACTAATTTGTACCCCTCTCACCTGATTGATGCATTTTCTAAAAGTGGTACTGCTAATAAAATCCTCAAAAGACTTTCTCGTGTTACCTCCTCCTCCCTTGTATACCCCAAACCCACCAGACATACTGCTAAAACCCATTTGCTTTTTTCCTCCAAAAACTATGGATGATATTTGTATCCATGCTCTTGCTCTCCTGATCCACTCATCTGGAGTGGAGGGAAGCCAGAACTACTAAGTGTCACATCTTGAATATCCACAACAAATTTGAGAAGCAATGGGGTGGGCAGGAAAAGAAACTTTTTCATGGCTAGCTTTCCAACAAAACAAAGGAGATTATGGTGATGGCTGAGACCTCCATAACAGCTGGGCAGACAGAACCCACTGTATCATCTTACTGCAGGAATAATCTATATGCAAGTAAATTTGGTTGTTAGTTTGTGATTCTGGAACAGTATTATGAATAGTGCCTTTCCTGGAAACTATCTTACATATGATGTATTTTGCCTATTTAATTTAATAGGTCTTCTGAATATTTTAATGCAGCAATAGTAGTCCAAATAGCAAAGAGATGTGAGCTATTGACTTTTCTTTCTTTTATCCATTTCTTCTATAACTTAAATTTTCATCCTGAGTGAATCTCTAGGCCACTAGTGACATCACCTTTAATCCATTCATTAAAGAAAAATGGCATTAACATGGAGAGGCATAAGCTGTTAAAAAATAAAAGACATCTAGGTTGGCAATGATCTCCAGAACAAACCTTATAGGGATTGGTAGAGAAAATTTGATTAGAAAATGATTACAAAGGGTGAATTCCCTGTAAATAATGAATTGGAAAGAAAATCAGGCTGGGAGTATTTGCTTATCCACTTATTTCCACATGGAAGAAAAGCTGTAATTCCTGACAGCCTGTGCTTACAGTGTGTCTAGATTGGACAAAAGGAAACCAACCAGTGATGAAAATAAATACACAAGCCCACCAGTTAACTGTATTCTCTGTCAGGTCCAACACCAAGGAAGCCATAAAGATAATAAGTCTTTGGATAACAACCCATAAATCCTTGGTTACAGTTCAAGCACTTAACTTCAAATTCCCAAATGACCATGCCATTGTTCTTATTGCTCATAGAAGCTAGAAGTTCACTGACAAACAGAAGGGAGGTGAGGGGCAAGGCAGCTGAAATACTCAAAGACTCTAGGAACATTATGATAAAGCATGCTCTCTGCAAAAATCCCCACCTCTTGAGAAACTACCTGGTATGTCACTGGGAGATGTTGTCAGAACACACTGGCTAAGCTTTTTCAAGAGTGGTTTTCTTTCTTAAACATGAAAAGCGATTTCTGTATATCAAATCCTATTTTCCACTGACTCACACTGTCTTTATCTAATTTTTAAAATTAAATATTGAGTTGGTGCAAAGGGGAATTTAGAATAGACAAGTGGAAAGTATAAAAGGCAACAATGTAATAAAAATTGTATACCAAACACAGTTTAAGAAACAGAATATAACCATTACCTTTAAAATCCATATGCCCCTCCCTCATCCCTTGAATGTATGCTGAAGGACAACCACAATTCTGAATTTTTTGTTAATCATTCCTTGTTTATCTTCACACTTCTAGTACACATATTGATACTGTTTCTTCAGAGATGTTTGATCTTAATTTCTACAGGATTCTTTAGTTGCTAAGAATTTTCAGTGCTGTTCTCCTTCTTCTTCTACCCTCTTGTTACTTACCAACCTCCCCTTCCTGACTAGAGGAGTAGTTTGATTTAAAACAAACATAAATGCCAAAACTATATCGTGAATCCACATGTGAAAACAGTAATTCTTCTGTAACATGACTACTTTCCTTTTTTTTTGTTGTTGTTGTTTGTTTGATTTTGTTTGGTAGCAGGGATTGAACTCAGGGGCACTCGAACACTGAGCCACATCCCCAGCCCTATTTTGTATTTTATTTAGAGACACAGTCTCACTGAGTTGCTTAGGGCTTCGCATTTGCTGAGGCTGGCTTTGAACTCTCAATCCTCCTTTCTCAGTCTCCTGAGCCACTGGGATTACAGGCATGTGCTGGGCTCCTTTTGTTTTTACAGCAAATTCCTGCATGGATCTTAATTTGTTTACCTGAAGATTCAGAAGTGATTTGGGGACATAGAGACAGCAGTGGGCTACAGAGCAGAATGACAGGGATTTGAGTATTGCCAAACATGGCTATTTCAGAGGTTTGGAGTCAGAGACTGTTATTTACTGACTGTTACCTTGGGCAGGTCACTTAATGTCTCTGAGCCTGGATTTCCTCATCATAAAAACACAGACAATGCTGGGGTTGTAGCTCAGTGGTAGAGTACTTGCCTGGCATGTGTGAGGCACTGGGTTTGATTCTCAGCACTTCATATAAATAAATAAAATAAAGTTCTACCAACAACGAAAAATATTTTTAAAAAATCCACAGACAACAACAATACTGATATTTCAGGGTTGATGAGATGGTTAAAAAATACAAATTGTAAAAGTTTTGGAAAGCTGTAAAATATTATATAAATGTTAGTTGTTAATAGTGCTGCTGTACTGCTGCTATTGTTGATGACATAACATCAGTTCTATTAAAGTCAAGGTAAAAGGCTAAATGGTTATGAATTTTGTATGTCTGGAGCTAATCTATAGATTTATCCTGGCCAGTTTACCGGCAAAGCTGTCACAGCACAGACAAAATTCAAATTTCTTTTCCTACTCTGTATTTCTGGTTTATGTGAAAAGTCTCAACTTCAAACATCTTTCTCAAATCCCCCTGTAACCTACCCAATCTGCATGTGTGGGAATTGTCTTGGCTCTGGTGTCATCAAAGCAGAAGACCAGGACAGAAGGTACTCACACATTACAGGCACGTAATATTTTCTTTTTGTAATCATTTTTCATAGGACTGTGCCGGCTGGTAACTCAAATAGAAATGAATGCAGGATGTGTACATCACCTGATCAGTTTGCGCCTGAGGAACCTTCTGAAGGTCCAGATTTTTGCCTGTGTGATATTAACATAATCATTTGCATGCCTTTTTGATTTTGTTTTTATAAAGGGTCTCTCCTTGAAGATCTATGAGAATGAGAGTAAGCAGTGGAAAGACACATTTTCATTCTGCAAATGATATAATCAAATCTGTAAATGGGCAAAAACACACACAAGAGATGGTCCATAAAACTGCTGGCAATTTTTCCTCACAGCTGCCTCAGGTGTTGAAGGAAGAGTTTCAAACAACAGAGGGAAAATATTGATCATCTTTTTGTCTATGGAGTTAGGCAACCCACCCGGGTGCCCCGGGTGAGAGTGATGGTTATGTTCCACACATTTTCCAGCCTTAAGGCTAGACAGCCACATGTCCATCTGCTGCTTTAAAAAAAATAGGGCTTAAGCACACAGCACAGGCTGTTTGACCTCCGAGGCTGTTAGACTCTTGCCCTCCGCCTAACAGCTGACGCCTGGGACAAGCAGGCCAGCCCACATGGCCTCTGTAGAGGCTAGCACAGGGGCGCCAGCCGTGGGGCAGCTGCAGCTATGGCAACAAATGCCCAAGAATGAGTTAACACAAGCCAAAGGGGTTAATGGGAGAGGCAAGGGCTTTTATACAAATGCATTAGGGAAAGAAATGTGATACAGCCAGAATAAGGTCCATTAATAAAGCTGAATGATAAAATCCACCACCATTCTTAAATTGGACTTGGCTTCTTAAACTGCTTTTTCAAATCAGTCTTCTGTGTTCTAGCTGTTCATTGAGAAACTAAGCTTCTTTTTAACAAAGAATAAAAACTAGGGGCTGGGGCTGTAGCTCAGTGGTAGAGTGCTTGCCTTCCACATGTGAGGCACTGGGTTTGATCCTTAGCACCACATAAAAATAAAGATATTGCGTCTATCTACAACTAAAAATTTTAAGAAAATAATAAAACTATACTATAATATGCAGTATAAAAGGAGAAAATAGGCTAAGCAAAAGGGTCAAAATTAGACTTGCAAATAAAGGAAGGAAGAGAAACAAAAGAGATGTGTGCAACTATGTTTGGAATATGTTCAAACAACTCGTTATTACTAACAATCACCACCTGACAATAAAATACCGCCCCCCCCCATGTGGATTATAAACTGCATTATTATGATGCATTAGAATCAATATAAGTATTAATGATAATGGGTGGTTGGGTGGCTAAACATGGCCCCCAATTACTGCTGAGTGCCCTCTCCTTTTGTGGCCACAAAACAACTGTCATCAATATTCTCTCATAGAGTGTTTTCTTATCAGCATTGTGTCCTCAAAACATCCCTGGAAAGTAGATCGATATTGATGGGCTTTTCTGTGGAAAATAGAGAGGCATGGAGAGGTTAAGTGAAAATGAGTAGAGGTGGCATCACCACTGCATAACAAAATTTGGGTTACAAAGGGAGCCAAGGCAGAGACAAAGGCCTATGGGCTGCTCTTTCCAGGAGGGCACCATCTATGGAATGCAATGGGTCAGAGATTTCAGTCACCCTCTTAGCTATAGTGAAAAGCATGTATTTCTTAAGCAACTGCATATGGAAATTCTGACTGTAACTCACAGCAGCCCAGAAACACAGAATATATTTTTAATTCTTCAGAGTGTGGTTTAACCTCAGTGAAATTTTAAACGTTGGAAGAAAAAAAAAAGTATATCTGAATTCAGAAACCAGTATAATCCATTTGGATACCACTTCCTAGCCACAAATGAACTAACAGATACTCATTGAGCCCCTGTAGTCCCCCCCCCCTTGTTATTAGTGTCTGCGAGGAACAGGAGAGTAATAGAAGACTCTCAGAAGACTGAAGTTCACTCAGAGAGTGAATCATCAACTTGGGAGTGGAGGTAGACATATTCTCATACAAAATAAATACCAAACAATACTCCATAGAAGGTCTAAGTATAAAATGACAAGATCTGTTGTCCTACTGTTTAGAGAAAAAGAATGAGAAAACTTGAATGGTGGGACGTGAGCAAATTCCACATGTATATTACTAGTTAAATTTAAATTGACAAGTGCATTAGATATTCCCATCAATGGAAAATACACTCACAATGGGAGGGCCAAAGGACAAGAACAGGACAGAACATGAGGTAAAATTAGTGGGACAAATGGAGTTAAAGAGAACCAGGATGGAAGAGTTGCCATTATCAGCTTATGATCATGTCAGTTTTGAAACAAACTACACAGACAGGACTTGCTTACCTGGGGACAGTGCTTCTACTTGGTTCTCATGTCCCTAGATACATTAAAGAGTTAGAGGAATTCTAATAACAGATTAAGTGCTCTGGAAAGCACATGGAAGGCAGATAGTCTGAGTTGTGTATTGAAGAAGGAGCCACATGTTTTAGCTATTAGACATGCAAAGTGGCCAAGCTGCTGGGTATGGTGGCACATGCCTGTACAGTGGCACATGCCTTCAATCCCCAGTACCACTAAAACAAAAGAAAACAAACCCGAAGTGGCCAAGCTCTCCTTTTGTTTCAGAAATTAAGGTGTTTTAATTAATGTTCTTGTCAGATGGAATGGTATCCAACACATAGGGTAACTGAATTTTACTCTCAAAAGCATTTTGGATAAATTCTAGCGCCTTTGCTAGTGTTCACTGGTATCCCAGATGATGCCTTCTTGAGCCATTTAACTCTTCATTCTTTCCTTGACAGCCTCAGACTGCACCCCTCAACTTTCCTTGTTTTGCAAACACTACTAGATGTAGGAGACTTGGGCAAAGGGTATGGAAAACTCAGACACTGAACACACACATTGTTCTGCACACAGTGGGTCAGCAATGTTATTGTCACAGGTCAAAGCTGAACTTTGCAATGAGCAACAGAACCATAGGGCTTCCCTAGATCTACATGTAAATTTCTCATTGGGAATAATAAAATTCAGAATTGAAAGTTGATTGCATTTTCCTCTATAGAACATATTCTATGAAACAGAAAATTGGCCGCTGTTATCTCTTTTAGGACATTTGGAAGAGACCACAATTATTCTCAAAGGAGCTGTAATGCTATAAAAAGTTTGTTTGTGACCCTGGCTCCTATAGCTTCAGGGTATTATAGTTTTGACAATAGCCTAGATGCTACTTTACAGCCTAAGAGGTCATCTTTGAAATTTTCTAGGAGTATAAATGGCAAGTTATTATATAAATGTTAGTTGTAGAACTTGAATTGATGAGTATATTAGAAACATACATCAGGAATGCATGAACTCACAACAGGGTTGGCCAAAGGAGGTGAGCTGGAAAGAGAGTCTATGGTAAATTAGGAAGACAGATGAAGGTTAAAAGGAACCAGGATGAAGGTGTCTGCCATTATCTGAATCTGATTATATCTTTTTTAAGCCAAACTCCACTGATAGGTCTTGCTTCCCCAGGGGCAGCACTTCTCAGACAAGTAAGCTTAGAAGTCATTTGAGAAGAAATATTTCTTTACTCTGACAAGAGCAGCTAGGTGGAAAAGATGAGCAGACATTTGCTTTGGGAGCAAGAGGTGATGATCTTAATGCCCATCATCTCCTAGAGACGATGATGTATTATATATACACATGGAATCACTGCAGCTGCCTGCTATTTCTAGGGGGTCAGAGTACACAGCCTTTTATCTCCAAATGTCTAGTTTTCAATCTGACTATATCTTGAAATATGTTTTGAATACAGTTCAGACAGGGAGGTGTTGGTCAAGCATGCAATGACTAACCTTCAAGCACAACAGAATGCCAGGAGAGCAGTCTGACCTTTGCAGTAAAATTAATTTGATGCTTACAGTCTAATCTAGAGTCTATAGCCTTTATTCATGTGACAGACTCACAAGACAATTTAGCAGGGATTATTAAATTCCACTTAAGCTCATCAGAGGATAGAATTGAGGTTGATGCATTTCAGGACACTGGTGAATTGGCCAAACCACATGGAGAAGGAAAGGGAGGAGACTTCTAGGAATAAAGTGTAAGGGACTAACTTGGTAAATAGTAGGTACTCAGTGAGAAAAGATTCAGTGAATGAGGCAAAAGTGTAAGACAAATCTGCTGTCTGACAGGGAAGTCATTTGGCATGTACCAGAAATACCAGGATGAGAATGGAAGATGAGTGGATTGGGGATGGTACAAGACATGCCATCTTTCTGCATTACCCTTCCTATTTCAGCTATTGGAAGTCTGGGACAGGAGATTACTATTTAGAAACAAAGAAGCCAGCAGGGCATGGTGGCACACACCTGTAATCCTAGCAACTAGGGAGCCTGAGGCAGGAGGATCACAGATTTGAGATTAGCCTCATAAAACTTAACAAGATCCTGTCTCAAAAAATAAGAAAAGGGCTGGGGATGTTTCTCAGTGGTAGAGAATCCCTGGGTTCAACCCCTAGTACTGGAAGAAAGAAAAAAAAAAAGAAAAGAAAGAGTGGGCAGTGCTCCATTTTGTATATATACACCACATTTTCTTTATCTACTTAAAAAAAAAAGAAAGAAGAGAAGCCAAATGGATACCAGTGGATCAGGAGGGATGCATATTCCCCAAGGTAGCAAAGATAACCTCAAAAGAATACTGCTGAATTTGCAGAAAGCCTCGGTAACAGCAGTACCCACTATAGCACTACCCAGGAGGAATCAGTGTTCCAGTCATCGAACACCAGCAAGCGTATTATACACAAAGGCCTAAGACTGTTTGCAGTGGGAAATCCTGGTTGGTTTTATTTAGGCAATATAATAATATAGCTTTCTGAATCTGATACTCTTTATTTGAACATTCATTATAATGATTCATCTCGGCTGTTCTTTCTTTACCCATGATATTTGCATTCCATTAGCAAATATAATTCATAGAGGATGATAAGGGAATCAAAATTATCCAATTTGTTTCCATCATAGGAGCAGAAGAATTCCTGCAATGGTTTGCTTTGCATCATTCCACTTATTTCAATAAGTTTTTCTTAAATAGCAGGGTTTGTAATATTATTTATCATTGCAGAATCAGTATGCATTTAACATCACAGGGATAAACTAGTTCTGTCTAAGGAAACAACCCCCATATTTGTTTCCCAAGACATGAATATTTTATAATCTGGGGGTTTTCTCATGCCACACAAAGTATGCTGACTTCGTACCTCTCTAAGAGATACTTAGCATCAATGTAATTCTCTAAATGGCTATCAGATCTTACCTTGTATAAATATGCACTGGGTGTCTGCAATATTCTCCCTGGTAGACTGTCAAAACTCTGAGGGCAGGGATGGCACCTAACATAATGTTAAATCACTCCCCAGGATATGGCATATCAAATGAATACACAGCAAGCTCTATCAATTTTTATCTCCTTCAATCTGCTCACATTGTCCTAAATGCCTGACAATAACTATGGATCACACTACCTTTGTTGTTGTTGTTGTTTTTAAGTAGAAATGCTTTACCCAACTTTTATGAATGTTTTTCCTCAGGTTAATCTTGGTAATATTTTCCATATTAATTTCTTCTTTCACTATCTGAACAATAAACTCTACAAAGGAAGCGTCTGGTAAATTGGTTGATTTGGCCCACAAACATAGCCACAAGTCATGTAGATAATATCAGGGGAAACAGAAATGATGTTCAAAATATTAAAACACCAGACTGGCATGGACAACCAAACAGAATTGGACACTGAACCTCAGCAAAGAAGCAGGGTCTGGGAGACCCACTAGCTATACCAGTGGTAAATCCATTATCACATCTGTGGGGCAGCCTGGGGGAAACTGGGGAGATCAGTTTGGCTTATGTGACATGTGATTATTTAGGAGGCTCTAAAAAGTGTCTACTTACCAACCAGTACATTCGTTTTCTCTGTTGATATGGCCACACAGTACATGTTGGATGAATATCAGCCTGGAGACTGGGGACCTACTTTTCACCTGAATATTCACTATAAGTAAGCTGATGCTCCTACCTATAGCTGTAATATCCTTAAAAATCTCTCTTAGGATTAAGTAAATCTTTGTGATCAAAGTTATTCCTTATATTAAATTCAAAGGCAAAAACTTTTCCCATAGAAATCCTTCTTATACTGTCTTCCCAAGGGATGAACTGCTAATCACTTCTCATTTGTTAAACATGTTTTTTTCTTTAAAGAAATTATTATTTAAAATTGCTTCCTACTTGGTTTTGAGCCTAAAAAGAAAAAAAACAGATGCTGACATCTATAGCCCCTACCCAGTAGGGGTACCGGGGAAGCAAAGACTGAGCAGCTATACTTGTCGACTTCTGCTTGGGTGAAGAAAGCAAAAATTAAAATAAAATGGCAGAGTCAGAATAACAGGGAGCTCTCCCTTCAAACCATTAAAAGCAATGAAAATAAAAATGTCATGTTCCATGTCCTTTAAAAGTCTTTTGTTCACAATGGTGCATACCTGTAATCCCAGTGACTCATGAGGCTGAGCAGAAGGATCATAAGTTCAAAGTCAGCCTTGGCATTAGTGAGGCCCTAAGCATCTTAGCAAGACTTTGTCTAGAAAGAAAGAAAGGAAGGGAGGGAGGGAGAAAAAGAGGAAGGAATAAATGGGCTGGGGATGTGGCTCTGTGGCTAAGTGCTCCTGGGTACCAAAGAAAAAGATCATTTGTTATTCTGGTCTAATATCCAAGTCTCTGGGTGGTAAACCTACTCTGCCTCAAAAAGCAGTGGTTGCTTAGGTACCTTGTCACCTAACCCCAATCTGCACATGACAACTCACTGGGGCTGTGTTGCAATTAATTGTATGTAAATGCTTATCTGCTGGGAGACTGGTTGGCTTCCATGGTCTTGATTGGGGTAACTTATCTTTGCTATTTAGTGTTTATTTTATAGGTATACTAGTGAAATTACTCAGAAAGTTGTATAGGATACATGGAAAGCTGGCAAGGCCAGTAATTCCTGTTTCTCCAGTGATGGCTGAAGCAAGCTTATTGTAAATAAATGCCACTTGCAAAGTTTCTTAGGTATAGTCTGTGTAAAGGGTATATTGGAATGATAATTTCTGCCTGGAGGAAATGTCTAAGTAGCAATATCTGACATGAGGTTTCATCATATCCTAGTTCTGGCAAGTCAGATCTGAGATTCTCACTCAGTAATAACATAAAATGACCAAATAGGAATTCTCACAAGTGTACATTTTTTTAGATGCTTAGAATCACTATGTACATCTTACTGTAATCCCCACATAGGTTGCAAACTGGACAGACAAAAGAAGTTCAAGTACACATTAATGAAAAGTTTCAAATGGCAGGTCACATAGTAGCTCAGAGGCAGAGGGCCCACAAAAAGTCTTTGAGTTCCAAGGAAATATCTCAGAAACAATCTTTTTACCCTTTACCAACTGCAATATAAAAAGAACTCTAAAATAGCAATATCCTTTTCCCTCACAAAATTTCCTTGTAAAGCAGGGGATCCTTGGGTAGGGTCAATGCCTGTGGAATGCACTGAAAATAAGACTGGGAATGTCCATGACGGAGCTCTGACATGCATGCCCAGTAGAAAAGCCTGATTGGACAGTATAGGTTTCTCCAGTTCTCATGCCTCTCCTGCCTCCTGCTAAGCTGCATCAGCTTCAAACATGAAGGTTAATATGTCTTACCCAGAGAATTCACTTATGCAATAGATGAACCAAATATTTATATATGAATATAAATGACTGTTTATAAAGCACCTGGAAGTGTTTTTTTTTTTTTTTTTTGGTGCCTGGGATTGAACTAAGGGCCACTTGACCACTGAGCCACATACCCAGCCCTATTTTGTATTTTATTTAGAGACAGGGTCTCACTGAATTGCTTAGTGCCTTGCTTTTGCTGACGATGGCTTTAAACCTGAGATCCTCCTGCCTCAGCCTCTCAAGCCACTGGGATTATAGGTGTGCACCACTCTGCCCAGCACACCTGAAGTTTTACCAATAGAGTAGGAATTTGGATATTTTACTTGGTTTGCACCCTGCCAGAGGCATATCATGCTAACACTAGAAAAAAAGCTCTTTTCTAAAAGATTTAGTCTCATTTTCCTTTTTCTCCCAGTCTCTCTCTAAAGACTGGAAGTAGAATAAGACTTTGGTTTTACAATGATTTAGAGGCCTGTGAGTTGGCTTTTTCTTCCCTTGGTAAGGGCAAATCACAATGAAGATTGTAGTCCTAACCAATAACATTAAAGCCCTTTCCCTAAACTCTGATTAGCATAAATTTGAACCAATAGTATTGACCCAAATGCTATAAAACCCCCAGACCAGCACACTTAGGTGGAAAACCCTCTTGTGTTCCCTCTCACCCTGCATGAGTTCTCTTTCTATTCATACTCGAATAAATCCTATTCTTACACTCACTCATCTCTCGATTTAATCTTCAAACTCCCAAGACAAGAATCCAGAAAGAAGAAATTTGCAATAACCTGCTGGGCATAGCCCACCATTAAGTGCTACAACATGTCAATCAATGGTAGTAGAAAAGAGTTTTCTTGGCTGTAGAGGCCTGTAGCTTATACATAACACCACCCATCAGAAAAAGTGGAGAAACTCCAGTTTCACTATACTGGGAAATAACTGCAGGCATATGGGGCATGACTGGAGGAGGTGTTTCACTGGGGTATGCCCCTGGGGGTTATAGTTTGTCCCCCTGGATCCTCCCTCTGGCTGCTTCCTGTATACCATGAGTTGAGAAGCTTTCCTCTTCCACAACCTTCTGCAATGATGTTCCAACTTGCTTCAGGCCCAGAGCAATGGAGTTGGCTGACCAAGAACTTTGAAACTGTGAGCCCAAATAAAATTTTCCTCTGCTAAGTTGTTATTGTCAGCTATTTTGGTCATAGTGATGAAAAACTGACTTAACACATAAGGGTAACTGATTGCTATCCTCTCACCACCAAATTATAAGGGAATGAGAGATCACTCAGAACATGAGTTAGAGGTAGGAGATAACATTAGCAAGATAATTACTTTTACCTAAGGTCTATTTCCTGAGTTGAGTCAATATGCCAGTTATCAGTTTATTATCTCTTAGCTCCAAATTCACCCTTTGCTGCCTGCTCTGTGATAAAACATCTGGACCACTTATATAATTTTCTTTTTGTCAGCTGGCATGGTATGAAGCTGTGCCAATACAGGGTGCTAGAAAGACATTTCAGGACAAAAGGGTTTTTCTTCCTGGTTCCAGTGTGCGGGTATGCTCAGTGTACTTGTTTGGCAGGCTCCTGTAATGCAGATACCCAGCTTTCCCAGTAGTCAATTCCAATGGCTCACATAGCTTCCCCAGTACCAGGTTCCTACAGTGCATGAAATTTTTCAGATATGCAGCTCTGTAGTACATGAAGATCAGCAATATCAGGCAGCCCAAAGATCCTCCCAGTACCCTCAGATCATTTTATACTAGAAAACCTAGGGTGACATAGCTCCCTGTAATTGGCTTTCCTTGGCACTATAGTGGGTGGATTTTCCAAAAGTTGCACAGGGCAGAATTTAGCAACTTCTGCTGTAATTTCTCTGCTATCAAGTGAGCCCTGACTGTGCCCTGTCCAACAAACCTGGATTTCAACCATGGGGAAGGGTTCTTCCTGGGTATTCTAGCTCAGCTGTAGGTGGAGTGGCTGCATCTTATGTCTGTTAGTCCTACATTCTTTGTAGTTCCCTTTGCTTCTTACTAGTCATACTCCTGCAAAAGTATACTTTTTAAACTTTCTCTATTTGAATTACTATGCAGTTTCTCTACTGATTTTTCCCAGACCAACAGAATTAATCCCTCTTCTCACATCTTGAAGTTCTGTAAGGTATTCCTAGGGTAAAAGGATGCTTCTCAGATGGGAGTGCCTTTTCCTAGAAACAAGGTGCAAAGAGCAAAGAGGAACTTACTCTTCAGGAGGCATCAGAGGACTTCTTTGTCATGGTTTTTGAGTGCTAGGGATTGAACCCAGGGCCTTGACCATGCCAGACAAGTAGTCTGCCAGTGAACTTTCTTCCTAGTGTTTTTTTTTTTATTCTTAAATTGAGACAGGGTGTCAGTTGCCCACACTGGCTTTGAACTTGTGATCCTTCTGCCTTAGCCTCCCAAATATTTTGGATTGCAGATTGTGTACCATCCTTCCTATATTCTGCCTTTGTTTTTAATATAAGAAAATAAAATTTTCCTCTGCTAAGTTGTTCTTGTCAGCTATTTTGGTCATAGTGATGAAAAACTAACACATAAGGGGTAATTAATTGCTATCCTCTCACCACCAAATTATAAGGGAATGAGAGATTACTCAGAACATGAGTTAGAGGTAGGAGATAACATTAGCAAGATAGTTACTTTTACCTAAGGTCTATTACCTGAGTTGAACATGTGTGAATACTTGGGCACTGGAATTCTTGCAATGAGGAGGAAAGAACTTACTAGATATAAAGGCAATAGAGTTTGAGGATGGTCTGGGCCATCACATTCAAAATGCTCATGATCATTCCTAGTTCAAAAAGTACTTGAAGTTATACAGCCTGGGTCTTCCAAGTGAGAAATGATTTTTGTAGTGAAAAGCTCAGAATGGCCACTATCTTTTTAAAAATGACCAATAATGATTTCAAAATCCCTATGATTGCCAAAATAACTCTTCTTAAATCTCAAGCTCATGTTTCCTCCATTGCAAGAGATCAACTATTTTCCTTTTCCTCCACTTTGTATTACTATGGGCATATATACAGAAATTTTTAGAAAGCTTAAAATTTTCATGAGTTTTTGGGAAAAATACTTCTGAAATCTCAGATTATAAGTTAGGTGTTTAGGGTTTACACATCAGGATGTTTTTCAAGTACCACAAGGAAAATGTTTTTTTTTTTTTAACCAGTCACTGAACACCATCATCATTTTATATTACTCACAGATTTGTACAGTTAAATTCTACTTGAATGAAATATTTTCAAAAACATTTGTCATTAATTAACCACTACCTTTCCACTGATCTGTTCTCGCTACATCTCCATCCCTCCACTCCAGACTATCTTTATACTACAATACTGTTTCCTCAAAGCTCAATGAATGCAAAATGGAAGGAAGTAGTTAAATAGCAGAGAATAAGGAAATGTAAATCTCAAGGTCTGATAATCAACTAAAATGCTTCTTATGCATGATACAAATTCATCTTTGGAGTATTTAGGAAGCATTGGCCCAGATCAAATTTAGACACACTAAAAGCTTCATAGCTAATCAGACAGCCTGTTCAATTGCTATGAAGTTTCTTATACACACCTCCCCTGTTTTAGAAGTCTTAGAGCAATAACCGCTGCATTTGGAGCCATAGAAACTCCAGTGAAAGGTGTTTAGACAGAGTGGCCTGTGATACCGATGGTCTTTTAGGGGATTCCAGCTATTCCTCTAGATCATCCAGGGCACCATGTGTTCATGTTTGAGTGAAGGAGAGAAGTTTGAATGATTTTACATAATATTATTCTCCTGATAGAGTTGGAGTTGGAGTTTTAGAAAATTAGTTCACTTATCATCTCTGCTTCCCTTCCTATGTTTATTCCTTCCAATATTGGCCCTGGCCCAAGTTCCTGGAAATTTTCACTAGCCTTCCCTTTGTTCCTCTGTCCCTCACATATATATATGCATATACACACAGAGGGATCATATAACCAATAATGGAATGGGAAAGGAAGCATTGCTTTTTCATTGATGTGACCAAAATGTCTGACCAGAACAACTTAGAGGAGAAAATGATTGTTTTGGTTCACAGTTTAGTGGTTTCAGTCAATGGTCCGCTGACTACATTGCTCTGGGCTTAAGATGAAGCACAACATCATGGTGGTATGGCATGGCAGAGGAATGATTCTCAGCTAATGGCAGCCAGGAAGGAGAGGTGGTGGGGGAGGAAAGGGCCAAGGACAGATATAACCATGGCCATGTCCCCAATGACCTACTTCCTCCAGTCATGCTTCTCCTGCCTATTACTGTTCAGTAGTTCAATCAGCTATCAAAAGATTTTTATTTTATTCATTTTGCTGCATTAATTCATTGATGAGGTCAGAATGCTTCATTGCTTGAAAGTACCACCTCCTCTGAACCTTGCTGCAGGGAGAACATTTCAGATCCAAACCATAATAGCTTCAGAGCAGTTTGATGGCTTATACTAGAGTAGGTGGTAGTAGTAGGTAGAATAGGTGATATGTTTAGAATAAGATATACTCCATTTTGTATAAATATGTCAAAATATACTGTCATGTGTAACTAAAAAAGTACAAATTTTTAAAATTTTTAAATAGAATAGGTGACATGTATAGTAAACATGTACAGTTGCTACAGTAAACACTTCTTGCTAAAAAATCAGATGCTTAAGACTGGGGATTGATAAAAAAAATAGCACATACTTGCCTTCGCTTTCAAAACAGGAATCATTTCTTTGTTGCTTCCATTATGATTGCCTATTAGAGTATTAGTTTTTAAAAATATATTTTTAGTTGTTGATAGACCTTTATTATTTATTTATTTATATGTGGTGCTGAGAATTGAACCCAGTGCCTCACACATACCAGGCAAGTGCGCTTCTGCTGAGCCACAGCCTCAGACTTGGAGCACTAGTTTTTATCCAGAGTGGTTGGATGGTCTGGCATGAAGAACTGATGTTTGCAGGATGAATAGCTTAGTATTTAAGATGGAATTTAGGATAAAAAAACCCTGGATTTGACATCCAGATTCACCACTATCCATGAACAAGGAACTTAACCTTTCTGAGTTAGTTTTTTTAAATCTTCAAAATGGTGATAATAATATGTGAATTACAGTATGTTATGAAGAGAAACTAGAATAATAAATTTTCCAGCACACAGCAGAATCTGTATATGTAGTGATTACTTTTATTTCAAAAGTATTACTTCCTAAAACATACAAATTCAAAATATCCTCTATTGTCTTATTATTCTCTTCTGTCAGTTTTGGAGGTATGAACAAAGGAACAGTTTCCAGGGGAGAAAAGATATGATTCATACAAATATTCCCAACTGATTCTTAACAAAGATGCAAAATCAATTCACTGGTTTTCCACAAGTGCTGCTGAGGCAACTGAACATCTGTCACAGGGTGAAGAGGTCGAAGAATGGGAGTTTCCTGGCCTAAGTTATATAACTTATACAAAAATTAATTCATAACTTAATATTTGCATTTACTATCCCTGCA
The DNA here is from genome assembly GCF_048772815.1 of Callospermophilus lateralis. Classification (NCBI taxonomy): domain Eukaryota; kingdom Metazoa; phylum Chordata; class Mammalia; order Rodentia; family Sciuridae; genus Callospermophilus; species Callospermophilus lateralis. Next base: position 106,170,743 of record NC_135325.1, read on the forward strand.
CTAAATCATGAAGGTCCTGATCAGAGATATGAATGGAAAGTACTCCCTCAAGGGATGGCTAACAGCCAAACCATGTGTCAAATTTGTGTTAACAAAGTAATCCAGCCACTTAGAAATCAAAATCCTGAACTACAAATATTTCACTATACGGATGATGTATTATTAACACACAAAGCTAAAAACACATTGCTAGAATGTTATGCCACACTTACAAACTTATTAAAAAATTATAATCTAGAGATAGCAATAGATAAAGTACAATTAAATCTTCCAATTAATTATTTAGGAGTTCTATTACCCTCAACCATGGTCCATCCACCAAAAATTCAAATACGAGTAGATCAACTGAAATCACTTAATGACTTTCAAAAGTTATTAGGAGACAAAAATTGGATAAGGCCTTTTCTAGGCATATCAACAGGAGAGTTGGGACCTTTATTTGATATCCTAAAAGGTCCATCAGATCCAAATTCACCCCGAATGTTAACGCCTGAAGCAAGAAAGGCATTAAAAATCATTGAAACATATATGGAAAATATGCATTTGGATAGAATTGATATAAGTTTGCCTTTATTATTTATTGTACTACCAACAAAAAATATTCCTACAGGAGTATTTGGCAAGAAGGTCCATTATTATGGATACATTTATCTTATTCTCCTCAGGACAGCCTCAGGACAATTAATACTCAAAGGAATAAAAGCAGCAAAGGGAGTGTTTGGAATTTCTCCCAATAAAATTATTACTCCATATACTATGAATCAAATTGATGAGTTAGCTAATGAGTTAAATACTTGGGCAATAATCACGTGCAAATCTAATGTTTCATTTGATAAACCCTTACCATCTAATCCTTTATTGTCTTTTTGGTCATCGCATCCTGCAATTTTTCCAAAAATTACAAGAAAAACACCTATCATGAATGCTCCAAATATATTCACTGATGGGTCAAATAATGGTACAGCAGCAATAGTTACACCTGATCAAACTTTTACATTTTTAGTACCCAATCAGCTCAAAAGGTAGAGCTTAATGCAGTATTACAAGCTTTTGTGATGTTTAAAGATTCTGTATTTAATTTATTTTCCGATAGTCAGTACATAGTTAATGCTATAGTATCCCTTGAAGATGCTGGTAGGATTTCCCTTCCTCTACTGTTTTCTCTTTGCTTTCCACTATACAAAGTCTAATCTGGGACAGAAAAGATCTGTTCTTTATAGGACATATCAGGGCACATACAGGATTGCCTGGAGCCCTTAGTTTGAGCAATGATTTAGCAGATAAAACTACACATGACATACATATTTTCTCTACACTAGAAGAAGCTACAAATTTTCATAAAAAGTTCCATGTCAATGCTAATACTTTACAAAAGCATTTTAAAATAACTAAGGAACAAGCTAACAAATAATATAACAATGTCAAAATTGTGTGACCTTTTTACCACAAGTTAATCTTGGAGTCAATCCTAGAGGACTGATACCTAACCATATTTGGCAGATGGACGTCACACACTTGCCAGAATTTGGAAAATTAAAATATTTGCATGTTACAGTTGATATTTCTTCTGGATTTTTGATGGGCTCCCTTCATGCCAGAGAAAAAACTAAAGATATTATAGCTCATTGCTTACAAAATTTTGCCACTGTGGGCGTTCCAAAACAGTTAAAAACAGATAATGCCCCTGGTTATACTTCTACCTCTTTTAAACAATTTTGCTCATCATTTGGCATTACTCATATAACAGGAATCCCATACAATCCACAGGGACAAGGTATAGTTGAAAGAGCTCATCAAACTATTAAAATGAACTTATTAAAGCAAAAAGAAGGAATTGGGAAGGGGTATATATTCCCCAAAGATAAACTTAAAAGAACCCTTTTTACTCTAAACTTTTTAAATTTGGATTCATCAGGACTTAGTGCTGCGGAAAGGCATATGTGTGCAAAAAATGTATATAAGCCCAAGGTACTTTGGAAGGATATTCTAACAGGACAATGGAAAGGTCCTGACCCAGTAATTGTCTGGAGTCGGGGGTCTGTTTGTGTGTTTCCACAGGGAGAACAGCAGCCGATTTGGATTCCAGAGAGATTAACAAAAGTCCTGACCCAGTGATTGTCTGGAGTCAGGGGTCTGTTTGTATGTTTCCACAGGGAGAACAGCAGCTGATTTGGATTCCAGAGAGATTAACTAAAGCGATTTCTACAGACCAAAAAGAAGATGATTTGGTTCAAATCCATAACAGCTGATATCCAAAACTCCAGTTTGGCTATCCTTACATCTGAGACAGAACCAGAATGCTTTTTTCAATATCTATTTTATTATTACCCTTTCCCACATCATGAAGTTCTATTTTGTTTTTTGAGCTCATACAGACCTAGGCTAATGTTTTGCTGATCAGTTCTATTTTTTGACTATAGAGTTTTTAAACATTGCAATGGAGATTTCACCTGTAAAAAGTTATAAGGCTTTTACAATAGTAATGTTATGTGTTGTATGTACTATATTATGTGTGCACACTTGTGTTTTATGTGGTATGTTTGTATGTATGTATGTTTATATATCATATATGATGAGCGCTCATGAAAAAATGGATCCAAATTTTTTTTTATTCATGTGATTTAAATGGTTTAATTTAAATTGGGTAAACAGCTGTTGAGGATTGTTTTAATATGTGAACAAAATGGAGGTTAACAGATCTGTTTGTTTACTTTCACCTTTCCTTTTCATTATATTTAATAATTCTGTTCAAGATAATGTAAATTGTTCAGTAAATTGTTTTCTTTTAGTGCCTTTTGGAATGTTACATAATTTTTTTCTTTAGCCATTATTGCCAGAATTCCTATCTTCATCCCGGTGCCGGTGAAGACAAAGATAAAACCAATCTACAGCTTGCAGAACTTGCCTGGACTATGTATCACTTGTATGCATTGTGAACTCACTTGTATGCATTGTGAACTATCTGTTGGTGCAGCGACTTGTGGTAGTGTTGGAGTATTTTTGCTGATGGTGTCATCGGTGGTACAATTTTTCCAAAAGGAGCCGTCAATTGGCTTGGTGTATCCTCCTCCCTTCTGCTTGTGATGGTCGCTCAGCTAAAATTTGGGGGCCAATAGAGGTGAAGCAAAGAACCTCACCCCCCTGCTGGTACAAAGACCTATCCACAGGTGTGGCTGTATACTGGACCGGTAGTCAATGACGGGTAAGATCCAATTGCAATGGTACCAACCTAAGACAGGAGGCTGACGCCTTGAGGTCAGCTCATCCGACGATGGGTAAGGACCATATGTATTATTGGACAACCTAAGGCAGGCATGGTCCCTAAGCCACATGCTTGTTGTTTAAACAGAGATGGGGAGATGTTGAGAGCCACAGCCGAAAGGGGCCCCAGCAAACTTCCAGCTGCCAGCTGATGATTGAATCACAGCAGCCCCAGCAAACTTCTAGCTGCCATCTAATTGGCTCCTCTGCGGTGATGCTCATTGGGCTGTTTCCCCGCCCTTTCAGACCACGGAGCTGCTCATTGGGGGACTTTTTTGGCTCTGCCCACACGACCCAGCCAATCAGCCTCAAGAGCAGGAGGAGTGGGGGGGGAGGTTAAGAGGCTTTTGGGAAGCCGGTGGTGGCAGTTGGGCTCTGAGGGTTTTCCTGAGGAGCTGTGTGGTTTGGTGTGTGTGTTCTAAAAATAAAGTTTGTTTCTTTTGACAAGTGGCTCCTGAATTGTGCCCAGGAGACTGCGGCATAATATGGTATCTCTGATGAATATAGATGCAAAAATCCTCAACAAAATGCTAGGAAACTGAATACAATGATTTATTTAAAGGACCACAGACCATGATCTAGTGGGACATATCCCTGGGATGCAAGACTAGTTCAATATATACAAATCACTAACTGTGATACACCAACTTAACAAAGACTAAAAATCACATGTCTCAATAGATACAGGAAAAGCATTTGACAAAAATTAACACCCTTTATATAAAAAACTCAACAAACTAGGATTATAAAGAAAGGACCTCAACATATTAGCCATATACAATAAACCCAGAGCTAACATTGCATTAAATGGTGAAAAACTGAAATCTTTTCCTTTAAGGTCGGGAATAAGGCAAGGATTCCTATTCTCACCACTTCTATTTAACACAGTACTGAAAATCCCAGCCAGAGCAATTAGGAAAAAAAATCCAAAAAGCAAAGGAAGAATAGAAGTATCCCTGATTGCCAAGGACATGCCATTGAATAAAGAAAACTCTAAAGACTTGATTATAAAAACTGTTAGAACTAATGAACAAACTTTATAAGTTGCAAGATACTAAACCAAAATATAAAAATCATTCATCATTAGCATATTAATTATCTAAAAGGGGAATTAGGTGTTGAGAGCCACAGCCGAAGGGGCCCCAGCAAACTTCCAGCTGCCAGCAAAAACTTCCAACTGCCAGCAAACTTCTAGCTTCCAGCTGATGATTGGCTCACAGCGGCCCCAGCAAACTTCTAGCTGCCAACTGATTGGCTCCTCTGCGGTGATGCTCATTGGGTTGTTTCCCTGCCCTTTCAGACCACAGAGCTGCTCATTGGGGGACTTTTTTTGGCTTTGCCCACGCGACCCAGCCAATCGGCCTCAAGAGCAGGAGGAGTGTGGGAGGTTGAGAGGCTTGTGGGAAGCCGGTGGTGGCAGTTGGGCTCTGAAGGTTTTTCCTAAGGAGCTGGGTGGTTTGGTGTGTGTGTTCTAAAAATAAAGTTCTTTTCTTTTGACAAGTGGCTCCTGAATTGTGCCCAGCCAGACTGTGGCAATTAGGAATAGAATTTCATTTACAATAGCACCAAAAGTGTTAAATATTTAAGAATAAACTTAACTAAGGAGGTGGGAAGCTATATAATGAAAACCAAAAATGTTGTTGAAAATAATTAAACAAATAAAAATATGTTCCATGTTCACAGATTGGAAGACATAATATTGCTGAAGTGAAGTAATCTACAGACTCAGTACAATCCCTATCAAAATAGCAATGACATTTTTTTACAGAAATAAAAAACAATTCTACAATTCACATGAAACCATAAAAGACCATGAATAGCCAAGTAAATATTCAGAAAAAAAGATAAAACTGTAGGCATTGTACTTCCTGATCTGAAAATATATTACAAATGTATTAAAACACTAAAGTAATCAGAGGCTGAGAGTAGTTCATTGGAAGAACTTGTACATTCAGTGGTTGCCTTGTACATTGAGGCACTGGGTTTGATCCTCAGCACCACATGAAAATAAATGAACAAAATGAAGATATTGTGTCCATCTACAACTAAAAATATTTTTAAAAAGCTAAAGTAATCAAAAAAGTATTGTACTGGCATAAACACAGGTATGTAGACTAATAGAACAGAGTAGCGATCCCCAAAATAAATTCATGTACATACACATGGTCAACTGATTTCCAACAGGGTTAAAAAACTCATAATGAAAAAAAACATAGTTTCTTAATATCTAGAGTTGTGAAAACTGGATATCCACATGCAAAAGAACAAAACTGGACTCTTACACCAAACACAAAAATCAACTCAAAGTGGATCAAAGTCTTAAATGTAAAACAAGAAACCATAAAACCCCCAGAAGAAAACATAGGGGGTTTTATGGTTTAAGCAGGAAAAGCAAATATAAATAAACAGTATTAAACTAAAAAAAGTTCTCTACAGCAAAGGGAATAATCAACAGAATGAAAAATCAACCAATAGAATGGGAGAAAATATATGTAGACCATATAAGGGGTAATAGATTAATGCCCAAGATATACAAAGAACTATTATAACTTAATATCAACAGAACTAATGTCCTGGTTTTAAAAATGGACTGAGGAATAGACAAAGAAGGCACAAAAATGGCCAACAGGTGCATAAAAAATGCTTGATGTCTTTAATTAGGGAAATTCAAATCAAAATCACAATGAGAAATCACTATACCCCTATCAGAATGGCTAAAGTTTTTTTTTTTTAAGTGACAATACTAAAGGCTTATGAGAATATGGAGAAAACAAATCATTCACATATTGCTGGTGCAAATGTGAAATGATACTGTTACTCTGGAAAAGTTTGGCTGTTTCTTTAACAAGTTAAATATGCAAATTACCAAATTACCTGGCAATTGCACTTCTGAGCATTTATCCCAGAAAATTGAAGAAGACTTACCTTCATCCAAAATCCTCTACATAAGTGTATATAAGTATCTTTCTTCCTAACAACAACAGCAACAACAAAAATACTGGGAAAAATCCCAATGTTCCAAACAGGTGAATGACTAAACTATATAGCTCAGCCACACAATAAAATAGTACACAATCAACCACTGATACACACAATTACCCAAATTAATCTCAAGAGAATTATTCTGAATGGAAAAAAATAATCCAGAAAGGATACATACTGTATGACTCCACTTATATAACATTCTTGAAATGCCACAATTCTAGAAGAAGAGAATAGATTAGTAGTTAGTGGAAGGTGTCGGAGGCAATATGGGATCCTTGTGGAGATGAAATTATTCTTCACCTTGACTGCATTGATGTCAATATTCTAGTTGTGACATGTACTACACTTTTGCAAGATGTTTCTTGGTGAAGGGTGTATAGGATCGATCTGTATTATGTCTTCCAATTGCCTATGAATCTTCAAGTATCTCCAAATTAAGAAGTTTAATTAAAAAGAGGGGGGGAAGTATGTAGATAGACAGAAGGAGCAAAGTAGAAATAGTTCCTGATGTTTGCAATACAGTTTAGATATGTGTCTCTGATTATAGCAGGGTTTCTGGCTTGGCAGACTAATCCAGTGCGCTGCAGAGATCCCCTTGGTGTAGGAAAGCTAGGCAAAGTTTTCCTGCAGAGAAAGCACTTGCTCCTCTCACTGGGACATTAGTTATTGCTCTTACAAATTTGGAAACTGTGAGGTATATCACACAATTAATGAAAGTTAGGAAGCTCTGTGTTAGAGACAGAACTAATAGAGTTCAGGCAAGTCCTCCAAACAGCTCTGTTACTGGAACCTGGGCTGCTACTGCCCTTAGAGATAATTTAAGCAAAGTGTATCTCAGGGGAAATAGGAGTATCTTTTTGCCTGGTCTCTGAAGAATAGAGTCATAGGAGAGCAGGGCATATGACAGCTTTGTGTCTGAATACAGCATGAAGAAGGAAAAGACAGAACTGAGAATGGTACAGGAGAAAAAGACTGAAGATCACAAGCTTGACAAGAAAAAAGTAGAAATTTCTGTGCCTTTCTGTGTCTGGGTAATTGGGAATCAATTTACCTATCATGGATGCCATGCAATACTTCAGGCAACTTGGAAGAAAAGTGTTGGGTAAAGATCAACTGAGTGTTGACATCTCATTTTTAAAGGCTAACCGTTCACACACCATTGATTGTGCAGAATATTAAAGACCAGGCTCCTTTTCCATCTGGATGATGGATCTATGGGGAGAATGCATTCATGCCACTGGCAAAGTATTTTCAAATAGACACAATAGTCTTTCTTGTTGCTCTCTCTTATTCAATGATGTCATCAAACAATGGATTAACACTGATTTTCAGGCTTCCACACACACTAATGCCCTGTTCAGCAGATCCACTGAAAACACTCAGGTGGTCTACTACAATCAGCAGAGTTACCTGGAGTCAGGTGAATACCCAATTGTATCTGATTTAAGACAGTCTAATGTAAACTGAAAATCCCACTCAGGTAACGCCTGCTATAACAATCAGAATTTGACAGTTTCACAGGTGCAGTGCAAAGATATCTCCACCTTTGTGCCCATTTGCCATCTTCCCTAAAGCTCTAGGGGCAGACAGGAGAATTTTGGCCTTCCGAGCACATTTTGTGTTTAGCCCACTTCCAGAGGGCATGGCACCTTCCTGCCATTCCCACCTTCTCTTCTGGTTGCTAGCTCTATTATCTCCATCAGAAATTTGATCCTGCTAGTAGCACTGTGGGATTTTTTTGTCTATTTTTTAAATAGAGGCTTCCAGTTTCCTTTGGGCCATTATATTCTCCTAAAACAGAGCTTTGCCATCAGTCATTAATATTTAATGTGACTACAAGCTTTCACAAAAACCTATTGAGATGCACATGCTTTAAGTGGCAAAGCTGTTATTTAATGATCTCGGGTGGGTACACTAATTCAACCTACTCACAAGGGAAGGTGACCTCCTGGTCCTTCTAGCTCTGTGTCTACATTAATATAACGGAAACCTCTTGCCATTTATGAAAATTTTCTTTATCCATAGAAGACAGAGCTGTAGGATTTCTCTTGGCATCATAAAAATAACTGATGATTTCTAAAAGACTGGACAAATAGAAGTATGAAAGTTGCATGTATGATGAATATCTATTATAGCATTTGTATAAGAAGAAATTAAACTAGAAATAGCTCATCTTTCCAGTAGTATGGATTAATTAAATAATTTAAATTATATATTTATATAATGGAATACTTTGTAGCTAGTAGGAGTGATGATGTAGTTCTATGTTTAATGACATGGAAAGATGCCAAGATACATTAATAAGTGAAAAAAATCAAGCTATAAAATAGTATGTATAATATGACTCAATGGCTTTAAAAATAGGTACACTAATAACAGTCAGAAAAAGTATACATTAAAATATTAATTAAGATTCTTTCTGGGTGTTGTGATTATGAATGATTTTTTGCATCTTTCTTCACTATCTAAATTTTTAATGAGCATATACAGCAAATTTATTTTGCTAAAAAATCTATGAGGTTAGCTATACAACTTGAAAATCACTTTTGCATGAAATTTTAATCCAAACAACCTTTATTTTTCCATTCAAGTTCCAGTTATTAATCTAGAATGGAGGCTGATAAACTTTTACGTAAAGAGATTACAGAAAAAAAGAAAATGAAAACAAACAAACTCTTTAAAAACACAAAACACAAAAAAAAAAAAAAGAAAGAAGAAGAAAACACACATACACATAAGGGGTTTGCAGACTATAAGCATTTTAGGCTTTTTTGCCTATCTAGTCTTTGTCATAACTATTCCGCTATGCTCTTTTAATGCTAAAGCAGCCATAGACAATATGAAAACAATTGACATAGTTATGTTTTAATAAAAATTTATTTTTGAAAAAATGGGCAGTGGACCAGACTTCATTCAGGGCCTGTAGTTTACTGGCCCCTGTTCTAGAGTGTTAAATAAAGGAGACTGACATCCCAACCTTGACGATTAAGCTGTTTTTCTTTCCTGTTCTGGCTTAATACAGGCAATATTACTAATTGCTGCTCTATAGAGTTGAGGCCAAGATGGCTTGGAGACATCACCAAACATCCCATCTTTTTGCTACTTGAGAATTTTCTTACTGCATACTGAGCCATGCTTTATCTAGGGCTATACTGTCCAGCAATGTAAACCCTATCTCTGCCATAGATGAAGCTATGGTGACAGAAGCCACAGTGACTCAAAAGGGCTGAAGAATTCACAATTTAACCACTGAGTAACCTCAGAACCAGAAAGTCCCAAAGAATCAGTGCCTCCTGCAGCCCAATATATGAACACACTCCTTAAATCAGTTTTCTAAAGAGATGGGTAATTACAGTATGTCTCCAGGAAAGCTTTTAAGGGTCTTAAAACACTCAAAGTCAGCCTACTTTAGGAGGTTTTAAAAGCTTATATAGCTGAGGCAAAGTAGTTGGGAAAACAGTATATTAAATGTTACTAGTCAAAGATAGCACCCCTGATTCCCAGAACAGCAGTGGAACTAGGTTGACTGGGAATTTATTTCATTCTTTTGCCTTAAGTTACAATCTATGGTATAGTTTCTTAAAGTAGTTTACTTGATGTGTCCAATCTGTAAAATATATTTTCTACCCCATCTTTTCTCTTCAAAGTAGGGAGGGTTAAACTATGGCATGTGCATGTCAAGTGTGCTCATGTATATACACACACACACACACACACACACACATGCAAACTTCTGAAATACTTCCAAATTACATAGCTTCCAAATTACTCCAATCCTGCCATCTAAAATATTAAATCAAATTTAATGTTCTGGCCACTCAAATCAGCCACCTATGAATAGAATGTACTAGGCCCAGGTTCCAGGGAACCAGAGCCAACTACTCAGCATTCTGGGCTACAGCAGTACCAGATATCCGAAATTCCTAATGTGGGAAATTCTGAAACATAGCACTATATATTGTCTGATAGAATCTCACAATTGCAAGAACTTACAGACATCCCAGGGTATTTATGGAGCACCCTACAACAAGGGGCCATTCAGAAGAAAGGGGCATGGGTAGAAGGTGGGGCTAAGGGGGGCTTTTCTTTTGAAAGGGAAGTGGCACAAAATCTTTAAGAGAATATGAAAATATATTAAATGGTCAAAAGGGCTATGGAATGGAGTCATGGTACTGGGTGAGGTAAGTATGATTTAAGGGCAAAAGAGAGGACCATACAGGGTACAGACATGCTGCTTATATTGTGTTTCTGTTTGATACAGGCAGGTTACGTGACTTTGTTCAAGGTCTTAATCAGTTATCTTGAAATGTAAACTCACTTTTTCAACTTCTACTCTGATGTTATATCCTACCCCGCCATCCAGCTGCTTATGAAGTTGGTGCTTGTTCATTTTCCCAAAGATTTAAACAACCTAGAAATATTGTATAGTTTGTAGGTGTGAAATGAATGCTTGACTCCTCTGTGAAAATGGCAGAAATTTTAAGGTGTGTGAATTGATTGCTCTAAGACCAAAAGTGCCAGAATCTGAATTAACGGGCTGGGACACTCCAGCTGTTCTCAGTTAATGGATTAGAGAAAGTGTTTGAATTTCAGAGAATGACACTAAAATTGCTCTAGCTACTTAAAGCATTTCAAATCTGTAACATAAATGAACTGATGTAGAGGGAACCACAGTGAACAAGAAGTATGGAGACTTGGGGAAACTTGGCTTTAAGTGTCAGCTCTGCCACTAAATTTACTGTGTGATCTTGACTAAGTCATTTCCTCTCTCTGGATGTTAGTTTCCTCACCTGTGAGATGAAGAGGGGGACTCTAATCTCTAGGGACCTTTCACCTCTAACATTTTACAATTCTATAACTCCTAGTGGATTTCCTCTGCTGACATTTATTTGCAAGGGCCCTTCTGCCATCCGCACAATTTAAGTTTTTGGCAAACCACAGATGGTCTTAAATAAAATCTCCCCCTTGAAAAGGGGGAAAAGAACAGGATGTTTGTGCTGAAATGGCTCATGTCAGGTATGACCTTTTTAATTCAGAACAGCTCTCTAGAGGTTCATTAACTTGCCCCATGGGCAGCACAGCAAGCAAATACTATTACAAAAGGCTCCAACTGTGTAGCCAGAGAGTGCTGCCCTATTACCTAGTGAAAACAAAGTGGTTTCCTCTTTGTGTCTACATTGGTCAATTTTTAGATCAGGAACATATGATTCTCTCACTGAAGGAATCCTGGCCAACACATAGAAACCCTGTGCCAAGTCTAACACTTGCTTTGAGAGCTAAGCTGGAATCCCTTCCACAGGGAAGTGATGGAATTATTTTTAAATAATTGATAACAGTGGTTCTCTTTTCTAAATAATTAAAATGCTTAGAAAATATAATAGTCATTAAAATAGTTCATTTTTGCATAGTACTTTACATTTTATAACACATGGCATTAAATGTATTTTCTCATTTATATTTTTCTAGTTTACTAAGATTAGAACATATATTATTATCCCCATTTACCAGATTAAAAAAACCAGGGCTCAGAAAAGTTAATAACATGTTTCAAATCTTAGAGTCTAAGTGGCTGACCTGAGAGTAGAAACCATCTGGACTGGTTCAGTCAATCACCAACACATTTTTCCAACTGTTCTGTTATATTTAATTATTAGATGTTGTTAGAAGTCCAAGTTAAAGATCAGAGATTTTAGAATTGGGTTTAGATAATGCAAAGTAATTTTATAATCATTTGAAGACTTCTGACATGTTTAATTTCGCATAATGGAATTAATAGCTAGGAGGACTCTTTGAGAAAATATTGCACAATGAATCCAACTGATTGTTATATAGTTATCAGACTTAAAAGTTAATATTTACTGGATATGAATATAATTGTGCAAGTGTTATGAGGATATAAAAATATAAAACATGGCTCTTGAACAAAAAGAGATTCATAAACAATAAATACTGTAAAATGAAGTGCTAAATAGTGTAGTCACAATAATAAATAGACTAGTGGCAAGAAAAAGAAAGAACTAAATGAGAGATGTATTTATGGAACAAGTGGAATTGAATTAAACATTCAAGGAATGGGTGAAATGAATTGGCAAAGTGGAGGAAGAGGGTGATTCCAAATTAAAGGATGAACAAAGTGTGCTGAAAGAGAAGTGTGAGCCAAACCAAAGGATAAGCATAGCTGGATAGAGTGATGCACACATGTAGTCCCAGCACCTTGGGAGGCTGAAACAGGAGGATCACAAGTTCAAAGCCAACTTCAGCAACTTAGCAAGGTCATAAATAACTTCTAAGACCATGTCTCTAAATAAAAAATAAAAGGTCTGAATATGTGGCTCAATAGTTAAGCACCCCTGGGTTCAATCCCTGGTACCTCCCTCCCCCCAAATAAACAAACAGAAGGATAGTCATAGGATGAGATCACACATATGTAATGATACTGATGTGAATGGAGAAAAGTGGGAAGAGTGTCTGGTACAGTCACAATTAACCCTAAGTGTTCAGGCAGAAGGCTAACTTTCATGGCATTTTGTTTGCTCAGGAATAAAATGGCACTAAAGGAAGGAGTAACAATAGTAAAGAACTTGGTCTCTAAAATCAGACAAATCTGAGTTTGAGTCTCAGGCTTAGCCCTACATGATTTGGGTTAATTAACCTCTTGGGGCTTAGTTTCTCTTTAGTAAAATGAGGCTGCAATGAGGAGTCTTATGCTGTAATCCCACTAAATAGTGGGCAAAGTGCTGGCACATGGAAGTTATTAAATGGAACTGTAATAAAGGTGATCCAATGAATTATACGTCATTTATATACCTTTGGCAAGTCTTTTAATATAAACACAAAAACTTAAAAAAATGTACAACCACTTGTTTTACTCTTTTATTCTGAATTTGACTTAAAAAAATCCATGATGATCATAGTCATAGGGTCAGAGTGGAGGACAGTGATAAATAGGAAAGAGAAAAGTTAAGGTCAGATCCCGAGGGACCTACCTTCATGGTTGGTTTGAAGAGAATTCCTGTGGGGATTACATGTGGTTTCTGATTACAGAAAAGGAACCACAGGAATCATCTCAAGGGCACTTAGCAAACTGCTGGCAAAAGTGTCTCATGCCTGCAAATTGTTCATTCTTATCTCCATGTACTTGACACTTTGAGCTTCTCTTTTTCTCCCTCTAGGAGCATTTCTTAAAGGCATGGTACACTGGGCACATGTGCTCTCCCTTGTATACTTTCTGATGGATGGTAAATTCAGATTAGCATTTTGCCCTCAAGACCCTGGGTATATAATCACATTTTATTAAGAGGTCAAGGTCATATAAGCAAAGGGTTAGATACACTAAAAAGAGTTTTCTGAGAAACTCCAAGGAAGTAAATCCCTGGCTTGACTAAAACAGGAGAAAACAACAGGCACCAACAATGATAAGCAACAGAATCTCAGGACATAGCAACTGTTACCTGAGTCTAGAAGGTCATGAGTGTAGAGCACATTTTCAAAATAGGAGCTCAGGGACATAGCTGTAATTACTAACCAATGAGCCTCCCCTAAGTACCAGAAAAACAGATGGATACACTAATTAAAGGGGTGGGGTAGAGATAGAGAATAATGTAATATTTAAATGTAAGGAAGGCAAGAGAGACAAACTAGCTGATTTTGAATAAGAAAACTATTCTGTTAACTTTGTGTAGTTCTAAATAAATCTAGAAACCTATTCCAAATCAAGTGTTATCTAGTAGCCTTCAAATACAATTTTACTTTGTCCAGGGTAGATGCAGTATTGCCTTTGTAGTAAAGAAAGCTTAGGAAGACACCCTTTATGACCACATGTACCATCATTCTGATGTCTTTTTACCTTTCTTTTTCAAAGGGAGGGGGAACTTAGATTCTAAAAATGACAGCTTGCTGAGCTTGTTGGCTGTCACTATTTAAAGAATGACTTTTTAAGCAAATGACATACAAGCACTTAGGCCAGTAAGTGCTGACCAGTGAAGCCAGTATAAGAACATGTATGGTTAAGTAAAGATAATTTCTATTGTTTCTTTGAAAGAGATACTAGAATGACAGCTTTATAACAAACTGTTTAATTACTTTATTAAAAAGAATGCAGGTTTGATGACAACTTCATTGCCTAGATTCCTAACTGGTTGAAACACTACTCAAAGTGTGATAATGAATGGATTGAAAACAATTTGAAGAAAAGTCTCAAATAATTACTATAGAGTTCTCTACTTTCCCATGTTTTGCTTAATATTTTAATTTCCATGAATTTGGGGTGAAGGCATAACAAGCTTGCTTATCCTAATGGTAGATAAAGCTAGAGAGTACACTTATTAGAATATAGAACTGAGTTTCGAAAATAAATGTTAACACCATTTATTATTTTCTAGGCACTAGTACACATAAACTGTCTAGTTGAAATCCTAAAGCCACAGGAAAGGGTTAAGAGAGGTTTTAAATAGTATATCCAAAGCTAGTAAGAGGCATTACCTGGACTTAAACCTGTCTGCTATTAAAAAGTCTGTCTGCTTGAAGTCTGTCTGCTATTAAAGCTCATCCTCTTCCTAATGCATTAGTCATTGCTACTCATTACACTGTTTTAGACTAAACTATGCTTTTTTACTTTTATGTTTGTTCTAATTAGTTATACACAACAGGAGAATGCACTTTGACACATCATACATAAATGGAGTATAACTTTTCATTCTTCTGATTGCACATGATGTAGTGTTATATCAGTCATGTAATCATATATGCACATAGGATAATAGTGTCTGATTCATTCTACTATCCTTCCTCACCCCATACCCCTCCCCTCCCTTCACTCCTCATTGTCTAATCCAAGGTACCTCTATTATTCCCTAGCCCCCCTCTTATTGTGAATTAGCATCTGCAGATCAGAGAAAACATTCTGCCTTTGGTTCTTTGGGATTGGTTTATTTTGTTTAGCATGATATTATCCAGCTTCATCCATTTACCAGAAAATGCCATAATTTCATTCTTCTTTAAGACTAAATAATATTACATTGTGTATATATACCACATTTTCTTTGTCCACCAATCTGTTGAAGGGCACTTAAGTTGGTTTCATAGTTTAGCTATTAAGAATTGAGCTGCTATGAATATTGATGAATCTCCAGGATATATAAAGAACTCAAAAAACACCAAAAAAAAGCAAGTAACCCAATCAATAAATGGGCTAAGGACACGAACAGACACTTCACAGAAGAAGAAATATGATCGATCAACAAATATATGAAAAAATGTTCAATATCTCTAGCAAATAGAAAAATGCAAACAAAACTACACTGAGATTCCATCTCACTCCATTCAGAATGGCAATTATGGAAAATACAAGCAATAAGAAATGTTGGTGAGGATGTAAGGGAAAGGTACACTTATACATTCCTGGTGGGACTGCAAATTGGTGTAACTCCTCTGGAAAGTAGTATGGAGATTTCTCAGAAAACCTGGAATGGAACCACCATTTGACACAGTTATCCCATTCCTTAGTTTATACCCAAAGAATTTAAAATTAGCATACTACAGTGACACAGCTACATCAATGTTTATAGAATATGCTTTTGTCTGAAGATAGGACAGAACTATATAGAGACTAGAGGCTCTGAAAAATAAGAAAGGATCAAACCACGTGCAACCAACAGAATCAACTATGGCTTCCCTGCAGTGATGCGAAGGTGAAAACCAGCATGGACAAATAGACTGTTGAAAATATTCTGATAGAAGACAGTGGATGTTACTACCTTCTGGGTTAATTATAATATCTACCTTTATTTTTTTATAAGGCTGAGTGGATGGACTCATTTACCCAAATCTATGAAAATGGAAAACAATATGGACAAAAGGGTATGTGACAATACAACAGAATGAAAGAACTATGACTTAACTGTAGCTTATGTTACAAAGACCTACATGGCTCGGTTTGCAACTTTAATATGAGCCAACTACATGAAGAGGCTCCTAGAAAATCAGATATAACTCAGGCTGTATTAATAAAACCACTAAGTAGACTCTAAAGGTTGAGAACTAGCAGCCTCATTATCTTCTACTTGGTATACTATATTCTGTTGTGATGGGCAGAAGCTAAAAGTAACATTGAACATCACTAGAGAGAAATGACTGGGGTGAAGTATTTGGAAACCATTTCCTATGAGGAACATTTTGAAGTAACCAAAATATTTAGCTTAGAGAGGGAAAAACTTGGGAGCATGGGAACTATATTTAAATATCTTAAAGACTATCATGTGTAAAAAAGATTATCTGATGTGGTTTTATTGCAAAGCTAGGACTCAGGAGGACAGCTTAGGGTCCAATATAAGAAATAAATTCCTAATAATTAGAATAGTCCACTAAGTGATACGAATAATAGGTTACATTTATGAGTGCTTTCAAAGTGCCCAGCACTAGAGTCCACTATTCATATGCCATCTCATGGAATCCCCTTGAGAATTGCATAAGGCCCATGGAAATGGGAGTGGATACATTATAAGCAGTGATCTTGATATTACCGAGAGTAGTTAAACACAAGCTAGATGAATACCTATTAGGGATGTGTCACAAGTCATTTTTCATTGAAGTGTGATGGAAGAGTTGAATTAGATGAGTCTGCAAGTCCCTGTCTGATACAATGCTCAGTGAATCTTTGGCTTTACTTGTTTTCAACTTTATAACATTAAACATTGTAGTTGATGATCCAAATATAACATTTTGAACTCTTTATGAGACTGTGTCTGTTGTACATATGAGCACAAAGGCATATGCATATTGTTTTGTTAATCATACACTTGCCAGGGTTTAAAAAAGAAAGATAAGGATACCATCTGGATATGTAAAAGTTTCAAATAATTTGGGATCCTAATAATACTGAATCTACTAATGAAGCTTAAACAATAAAGTGAGAAAATTACATATGTTGCATTTATGATGGGTAGGAATTGTAATATATATAACTTTATCAAAAATGCACACCATGAGAAAAATTCAGACAATGTAAATTTCACAAGTTTTTCACCTTATGGCAGAATCACAGGATGATTCCTATGCTCTTTGAGGAGCAGAGATATAATAATAATGTACGGATCCCTAACTAAACTTTGTGTCCATTCCTGTGCTACAAGATTGAAATCTATTTCCATATTTAATTCCTGCAACAACCTTACAAGGTTAGTAAAAGGATATTTTTTTCCACTTAACAATTGAGAAAACAGTCTCAAAGAGAAGTAACTAATCACACAGTTAAGTCATACGAATGCCAGGATTCTTCATACTGTCTGCTATGCTAAATCAGGACCCTCTTTCTCTTTTCTTTCTTCTGTTAACAAAGTATTTTGAAAATGTAAAGTATAACACAAATGGTAATGATTATCATTAGTAAACAACTATGACATTCAACATCAAGATTCATTTGATCCCTGCCTTGAAAAAAACTTACATTCTGACAGAAAACTTGGTTCTTTAGCATCTTGCGATCACAACAGAATACAGTGTCCACAGAATGAGAAAATGTGGCTGTTACTTCTCAGGTAAGAACGTATTTGGAGGCTCCTGGCCTGTTATGTGGGCTTCACTTTAGGACCAGAAGAGTGTGCTCGAAGAAAAAGACCTAAAAACAGCATACTACAGTAACACAGCCACTTCAATGTTTATAGCAGCACAATTCACAATAGCTAAACTGTGGAACCAACCTAGATGCCTTTCAATAGATGAATGGATAAAGAAACTGTCGTATATATACACAATGGAATATTACTCAGCATTAAAAGAGAATAAAATCATGGCATTTGCAGGTAAACTGATGGAGTTGGAGAATGTCATGCTAAGTGAAGTTAGCCAATCCCAAAAAACCAAAGGCCAAATGTTCCCTCTGATAAGTGGATGCTGACTCATAATGGGGAGTGTGTGAGGAGAATGGAGGAAGTTTAGGCAAGGGGGAGGGAGAGAAGGGGAGGGGATATGGGGGTAGGAAAGATGATGGAATGAGATGAACATCATTACCGTAGGTATATGTATGACTGCACATGTCGTGCGATGTTATATCGTGTACAACGAGAGAAATGAAAAGTTGTGCTCCATTTGTGTACAATGAGTCGAAATGCATTCTGCTGTCATATATAACTAATTAGAATAAAATTTAAAAAGAAGGTCTGGAGAAAGTATCTAAACTGTCAAGATATGGGAGAACAAATAGTTTATGTGATTTCACAGATTATTGGCTCACTATCTGCGGAAACATGCAATGGCTGTTTATGAAGATCCAGAGGAAGAAGACCAAGTTCTCCCCATAGAGGAGTTCCTAGTCAGAGGGTTCCCTTATTGAAGGTTGAATAGCAATGTGGTGATTTTCCTGACGAGTCTAAGATCTATTACAAAGGCAGTCATCTTTTTGAGGAAGCTTCATGTTCACCCTCCCACCTCTATTAGTATAAATGAGTAAAGTTTAAAGCACACATCTTCCATTCAAGTGGTTTTTAGTTAAGAATTAATGTAATCCTAGTGACTCAGGAGGCTGAGACAGGAGGATCACAAGTTTGAGACCAGCCTTAGCAATTTAGCAAAGCCCTGTCTCAAAATAATAAAAAAAAAAAATTAAAAAGGGCTGAGGATGTGTCTCAATAGTGAAGCACCCTTGGGTTAAGTCTCCAGTATGAAAAAAAAGAAGAAGAAGGAGAGACAAAAGATGGCAATGAAGTACTAAATACTTCCAGGAAAGATTTTGTTGGGCAGCTTTGAATTTAAGTAATTGGTTAGACCCTGTTGTTTGTTCTCCATGGCCTGTGATGAATTATATAGCCTCTAAATCAGACCACAAATTCTCACTTTCCAGAAGGCATCCACAGTGCAAAGAGAAATTTCTACTGTGACAATTCAAACAATTGGTGAAAGGCCAGTGCATTTCCCAGCTTACACTTTCCTTTTAAACTTCCCATTAATGAGCGGCAATGGACTTGCCAGAAGACAGTGTACTCACTGTTTTTCCCATTCAGATAGAATAGTCCAGAAACAATTACATAATGGTGAACTTGAGCCACATTTAATTCCTGACACAGCTACACTTCCCTAGTGGACTAATATGCAACTGCTCCATCACCAACACAGGAGTCCTCATAAACTTACTGTCTTGTCTTTCCTTACATTGGGAGCTTAATTTTTGTCTTCTCTTATGCTTTTAGGTAAGTTGTCGTCCTGGTTTGAGTTACTAATGGTAGTAGTGCAACAGTTGGAAACCAATTCTTCCAGAGGCCAGATTTCTTCCTATCTTAATTAGAACTGCTTTTTTTTTTTTTTTTTGTAACAGGGATTGAACTCGGGGCACCTGAACACTGAGCCACATCCCCAGCCCCATTTTATATTTTATTTTTTTATTCTTGTTTGTTTCTTATTTTTCTTTATACAAATGAACTGATTAGAATTTGCACATATCAGCCCTCTTATTCCTGTTCTGACTTCAAGGTCTTTGACGACTGTCCATTTACACTGTCCCCTATCCCTGCTTAGTAGCTTCTTCTTATTTTTCCCATTTTTTATATATGACAGTGGAATGCATTACAATTCTTACTACACATATACAGCACAATTTTTCATATCTCTGGTTTTATACAAAGTACATTCACACCAATTCGTTTCTTCATATATTTACTTTAGATAATAATGACCATCACATTTCACCATCATTTCTAACCCCATGCCCCCTCCCTTCCCCTCTAACCCCTCTGCCCTATCTAGAGTTCATCTATTTCTCTCATGCTCCCTCTCTCTATCCCACTATGAATCAGCCTCCTTATATCAAAGAAAACATTCAGCATTTGATATTTTGGGAATGGCTAACTTCACTTAGCATTATCTTCTCTAACTCCATCCATTTACCTGCAAATGCCATGATTTTATTCTCTTTTTTGGCTGAGTAATATTCCATTGTGTATATATGCCACATTTTTTAATCCATTCATCTATTGAAGGGCATCAAAGTTGGTTCCATAGTTTAGCTATTGTGAATTGTGCTGCTATAAACATTGAAGTGGCTGTGTCCCTGTAGTATGCTGATTTTTAAGTCCTTTGGGTATAGACCGAGGAGAGAAATAGCTGGATCACATGGTGGTTCCATTCCCAATTTTCCAAGAAATCTCCATACTGCTTTCCATATTGGCTGCACCAATTTGCAGTCCCACCAGCAGTGTATGAGTGTACCTTTTCCCCCACATCCTCACCATACTTTTTGTTGTTTGTCTTCATAAAAGCTGCCATTCTGACTGGAGTGAGATGAAAGCTTGAATAGTATTGATTTGCATTTCTCTAATTGCTACTGATGATGAACCATTTTTTCATATATTTGTTGATTGATTGTATATCCTCTTCTGAGAAGTGTCTGTTCAGGTCCTTGGCCCATTTGTTGATTGGGTTATTTGTTTATTGTTTGTTTATTTTTTGGTGCTTAGCTTTTTGAGTTCTTTATACCCTAGAGATTAGTGCTCTATCTGATGTGTGAGGGGTAAAGATTTGCTCCCAAGATGTAGGCTCTCTATTTACCTCACAGATTTTTTTCTTTTGCTGAGAAGAAACTTTTTAGTTTGATTCCATCCATTTATTGATTCTTGGTTTTAATTCTTGCGCTAGAGGAGTCTTATTCAGGAAGTTGGGGCCTAATCCCACATGATGAAGATTAGGGCTTGCTTTTTCTTCTACTAGATGCAGGGTCTCTGGTTTTATTCCTAAGTCCTTGATCCATTTTGAGTTGAGTTTTGTGGATGATGAGAGAGAGACGTTTAATTTCATTTTGTTGCATATGGATTTCCAATTTTCCCAGCACCATTTGTTGAAGAGGCTATCTTTTCTCCAATGCATGTTTTTGGCACCTTTGTCTAACATAAGGTAATTGTAATTTTGTTTGTTAGTCTCTGTGTCCTCTATTCTGTATCATTGGTCTACCAGTCTTTTTTGGTGCCAATACCATGCTGGTTTTGATACTACTGCTCTGTAGTATAGTTTAAGGTCTAGTATAGTGGTACCACCTGCTACATTCTTCCTGCTAAGGATTGCTTTAGCTATTCTGGGTCTCTTATTTTCCCAGAAGAATTCCATGATTGCTTTTTCTATTTATATGAAGAACGCCATTGGGATTTTGATCAGAATTGCATTAAATCTGTGTAGTGCTTTTGATAATATGGTCATTTTTATAATATTAATTCTGTATATCCAAGAGCAAGGTAGATCTTTCCATCTTCTAAGGTCTTCTTTGACTTCTTCTTTAGGGTTCTTTAATTTTCATTACATAGATCTTTCACCTCTTTCATTAAGTTGATTCCCAAGAATTTTTTTTTTTCCTTAGGCTATTGTAAATGGGGTAGTTTTCCTCATTTCCCTTTCTGAGGATTTACCACTGATATACAGAAATGCCTTTGATTTATGGGTGTTGATTTTAGTTGCTGCTACTTTGCTGAAATAATTTACTAGTTCTAGAAGTTTTCTGGTGGAGGTTTTTTTTTTGGTCTTCTAGGTATAGAATCATATCATCAGCAAATAGTGCCAATATGAGTTCTTCATTTCCTATGCATATCCCTTTAATTTCTTTTGTCTAATCGCTCTGTCCAGTGTTTCAAGGACTATGTTAAATAGAAGAGGTGAAAGAGGGCATCCCTGTCTTGTTCCAGTTTTTAGAGGGAATGCCTTCGATTTTTCTCTATTTAGAATGATGTTGGCTTGGGGCTTAGCATAGATAGCCTTTATGATGTTGAGATATGTTCCTGTTATTCCTAGTTTTTCTAGTGTTTGGAACATAAAGGGGTGCTATATTTGTCAAATGCTTTTTCTGCATCTATTGAGACAATCATATGATTCTTTAAGTCTATTGATGTGATGAATTACATTTATTTATTTTCGTATTTTGAACCAACCTTGCATCCCTAGAATGAATCCCACTTGATTGTGGTGTTTTTTTATATGATTTGCCAGAATTTTATTGAGAATTTTTGCATCTATGTTCATTAGAGATATTGGTCTGAAGTTTTCTTTTTCTGATGTGTCTTTGCCTGGTTTTGGAATCAGAGTGATATTGGCCTCATAGAATGAGTTTGGAAGTGCTCCCTCCTTTTCTATTTCCTGAAATAAATTGAAGAGTATTGGTATTGGTTCTTCTTTAAAGGTCTTGTAGAACTCGTCTGTGTACCCATCCAGTCCTGGGCTTTTCTTGGTTAGTAGACTTTTGATGGCATCTGCTATTTCATAACTTGAAATTGATCTGTTTAAATTGTGTATATCATCTTGATTCAATTTGGGCAAATTATATGACTCTAGAAATCTGTCAATGTCTTCGATTTTTTCTATTTTATTGGAGTACAAATTTTCAAAGTAATTTCTAATTATCTTCTGTATTTCTGTAGTGTCTATTGTGATATCTCCTTTTTTATCACATATGTTAGTGATTTGAGTTTTCTCTCTCCTTCTCTTTGTTAGCATGGCTAAGGGTCTGTCAGTTTTATTTATTTTTTTCAAAGAACCAACTTTTTGTTCTGTCAATTTTTTTTCAATTGTTTCTTTTGTTTCAATTTCATTGATTTCAGCTCTGATTTTAATTATTTCCTGTCTTCTGCTGCTTTTGGTATTGATTTGTTCTTCTTTTTCTAGGGCTTTGAGGTATAATGTTAAGTCATTTATTTGTTGACTTTTTCTTCTTTTAAGGAATGAACTCCATGCAATGAACTTTCCTCTTAGACCTGCTTTCATAGTGTCCCAGAGATTTCAGTCTGTTGTATCTGTGTTCTCATTCACCTCTAAAATTTTTTAATCTTCTCCTTGATGTTTTCTGTAACCCATTGTTCATTCAGTAGCATACTATTTAGTCTCCAGGTGTTGGAGTGGATTTTCTTTCTTATTTTATCATTGATTTCTAATTTTACTCCATTATAATCTGATAGAATGCAGGATAGTATCTCTATTTTTTAATATTTGCTAAGAGCTGCTTTCTGGCATAGTATATGGTATATTTTAGAGAAGAATCCATGTGCTGCTGAGAAGAAAGTGTATTCTCTTGTTGAAGGATGAAATATTCTATATATGTCAGTTAAGTCTAAGTTATTGATTGTATTATTGAGTTCTATACTTTCTTTGTTCAGCTTTTGTTTGGAAGATCTATCTAGTGATGAAAGAGGTGTGTTAAAGTCACCCAAAATTATTGTGTTGTGGTCTGTTTGACTCTTGAACTTGAGAAGAGTTTGTTTTATGAACACAGCTGCTCTGTTGTTTGGGGTATATATATTTATAATTGTTAAGTCATGTTGGTGTATGGTTACCTTGAGCAGTATGTAGTGTCCTTCTTTATCTTTTTTGGTTGACTTTAGTTTGAGGTCTACTTTATTTGATATGAGGATGGAAACTGCTGCTTGCTTCCACGTGAGTGATATGATTTTTCCCAACCCTTCACCTTCAGTCTGTGGATGTCTTTTTCTATGAGACGAGTCTCTTGGAGGCAGGATATTGTTGGGTCTTTTTTTAATCCAATCTGCTAGTCTGTGTCTTTTAATTGGTGAGTTTAGGCCATTAACATTCAGGGTTATTATTGAGACATGATTTGTATTCCCAGCCATTTTTGTTTATTTTTGGTATTTAACATGACTTGGTTTCTCCTCTGATTAGATTTTCTTTTAGTGTAATCCCTCCCTCTGCTGATTTTCATCATTGTTTTTCATTTCCTCTTGTTGGAATATTTTGCTGCGGATATTCTGTAGTGCAGGCTTTCTAGTTGTAAATTCTTTTAACTTTTCTTTAATCATGGAAGGTTTTTATTTCATCATCAATCTAAAGCTTAGTTTTGCTGGATATAAGATTCTTGGTTGGCATCCATTTTCTTTCAGAGCTTGGTATATGTTGTTCCACGATCTCCTTGTTTTGAGGATCTGGGTTGAAAAATCTGCTGAGATACGAATTGGTCTCCCCCTATATGTGATCTGATTCCTCTCTCTTGAAGCTTTTAAGATTCTGTTCTTATTCTGTAAGCTAGGCATTTTCATTATAATGTGCCTTGGTATAGATATGTTGTAATTTTGCACATTTGGTGTCCTGTAAGCCTCTTGTATTTGATTTTCCAATTTGTTCTTCATGCTTGGGAAATTTTCTGATATTATCTCATTGAAGAGATTTGTGCATTCCTTTGGTTTGAAACTCTATGTCTTCCTCTATCTCAATAACTCTTAGATTTGGTCTTTTGATGTTGTCCCATAATTCTTGGATGTTCTGTTCATGGTTTCTAACTTTCTTCACTCTGTGATAAACTTTATTTTCCAGATTGTATACTTTGTCTTCATTATCTGATGTTCTTTCTTCCAAGTGATCTAGTCTGTTGGTTATGCTTTCTATTGAGTTTTTTATTTGATTTATTGTATCCTTCATTTCAAGGAATTCTGACTGTTTTTTTTTCAGAGTCTCTCTCTCTCTTGAAGTAGTCTTTTGCTACCTATGTTTGCTCTCTTATCTCATTGTCAGAATGATCAATTTTTGCCTGTATTTGCTCATTTAGGTCATTCTTTAATTCACAGATCATTTTAATTATGAACCTTCTAAACTACTTCTCTGACATTTCATCAACTTCGCTGTCCATGGGTTCTCTTATTATAGTGTCCTGGTTTATCTGGGGCACTTTCCTCCCTTGTTTTTTCATGTTGCCTATGTGTCTTCCTTTCTTGCAGTGTGGATCTGAGATTTTACAGTTTCTTCCCTATATTCTTGTAGAAACTGTGCAGATTATCTGTATCTCAGCTTGATGTTGGGCTTCCAGAACTGCTGGTGTCCCTCAACGAATGCTACCGCATCCTGGATCTGGATCCTGCACAAGTTGGAGTGGGTGGATCTGGGCCTCTGGTCTTGACCTCCCGCAGTCGTCTGCAAGTTGGAAGGGGTGGTCCTGCACCAGAGGCTAGGCTCTGGCGGGTATTCACCCCGCTTGGGGAGGGGTGGACTGGGGCCCCTGTGATCCTGGCTCCATGCAGGCCAGTGTGGGTGGTTCTGGGCCACCAGGCTTAACTTCCTGCAGTAGACTGCTCCATTTTATATTTTAGTTAGAAACAGGGTCTCACTGAGTTACTTAGCACCTCACTGTTGCCTTACTGGCTTTGAACTCATGATCCTCCTGTCTCAGCTTCCCGAACCACTAGGATTACAGGTGTGCACCACTAAACCCGGCTTGCTTTTAAAATATTCTTTCTATCATGTCCAACTTGATATGGACCTGGGACCTCTACTTCCTTCCAACAAGTATTTCCCACTTCCAAAACTGCCTACCACAAGAGAAAGCTCAAACACTCAAGCTAGTTTCTAGGCACAAAGCAATACCATTTCCAATTAGCTTATAAAGAATGTGGTAGGAATCAGTATCCTTAAATCAGAGAAAACATTTGGCATTTGGTTTTTTTGGGATTGGATAACTTCACTTAGCATTATCTTCTCCAACTCCATCAATTTACCTGCAAATGCCATTATTCTCTTTTAATGCTGAATAATATTCCATTGTGTATAAATACCACATTTTCTTTATCCATTTATCTATTGAAGAGCATCTAGGTTGCCTCCATACTTTAGTTATTGTGAGTTGTGCTGCTATAAACATTGATGTGGCTTTGTCCCTGTAGTATGCTGTTCATAATGTGGTTGGGGGGGGGTCATGTGCGGATTAGATGAATTGTAGATAGGGCAAAGGGGAGGGAGGGGAAGGAAGAGGGCATGGAGGTAGGAAAGACAGTGGAATGAAATGGACATCATTACCCTAAGTACATGTAATAAGACATGAATGGTATGACTCTACTTTGTGTACAACCAGAGATATGGAAAATTGTGCTCTTTATAAATATGTGTAATTGCCGCAGTCCGGCTGCAGCAAAATAGCCGGGGGGTGATGAATAACTTGTGTACGTTGATACAGCAGGAATGGGAACCGTTTATTGTAGGACAGGAGTGGTATATATACATTTTACACAGCTTATCTAATTAGCATAAAATAGATACAGCAGTCAACCAATAAGGAATCTCCACACTTAATGGCTCGCTTTTGTTACTTCACAAACCACTCCCTCTGGCATTTTGCCAGGCACCATGCAGACTTGTTTACAGACTCTAACATTTCTCTGGCAAAATAACAGGTGCCAATCTGACTTGGTTACAGACCTTAACATGTAATAAGAATTGTAATTCATTCTTCTGTCATATTTAACAAATTCAAATTTAAAAAAAAAGAATATGGAAGGTAGAACAGGGTCTGTCTCATCAAAGGAGGATGGGGAAGATGATTACATTTGGGTCCATTATCTATATCCTCAAAGCAAGTTGGATGGTTGTGTCTGTGGGGACAGCCACTTACAGTTAGAACCAGGACTCCAATGAGGATCTTCTGCTATCCTTATCATAATAGGACCGCCATGTGCAAGTCAGAGATGAATAAACATCTGGAGGCCAGGAGGCCAGTTAAGAGGTGGGCTGTGACAGTGAAAATATAAAAGGAAGTTTACTTATGTTTATCTCTCACTCTTAAATATTAACTGAATATGAAGAAGGAGACTGGAATATGAAGTTGATCCAAGTTTTATGATGGCAGCTTTCATCATAAAACCCATTTTTTTAAAAGTTTTAGTGAAGGACAATTTGAGGCATTCTTCTTATATAGGGAAGCTAGGGGATTGAGTTATGAAAAATATGTGTGAATCACAACTTAACCAAGTACTCTAAAAGAAGCACTAATAAGTTCCACAAGGTCTAAGAATGTGCTTTCCTAGAAGACAGGAGACAAATCTACCAAGTTTCTATTTTTTATATACTTAAGACAGAAATTAGCACATAGCAGAAAGTCAGAATTCCTCTAAACCTATTTATATAGGCAATGGCCTTTCAAATGAAAAAGACTGAACTATAAAAGAAATTGGGATCAATTATTCAGCTTAAGACCCTTTCAGTACCAAGAGTTTCAACTGATTTTCAGACTTTAATTCCCCAGTTCAACTTTGTAATAGCTCATGCAGTTAAAAGGAGCCCAAGTGCCTCCTGGTTTTAGCAGAGTATCGATCACTATCTCCCTGAATTGACTTTGGAGTTTCAACCCTCAGGTGACTCTGGATCCTGTGTACAGATGACCTGTTTTAAGACACAAAGCAGCTCTGAGCTGTAGGCTGTGCCGCGCCCCCCCGCCCGCCCCAGCAAGCAGGGATTTTCAAAGAGCTTCTTCGCTGAGCAAGTTCTTTGTGCATTGCAATTAGGTTCAACCAGCAAACAATTTCCCATCCTATATGTCTTCCAATAATAAAGATTTGCAGCAATGTGTACCAGACTTGCAGTATTACTCAGATCTACCAAGTCCTCAATTTGGGGGAAGTGACTCTGATTTTGTTTTCAGTCTTCAGTAACTTTGGACAGATGTATTTATTCAACATGTGGAGGCCTGTGAGCAATTCAGATTCTAGCTCAGACTGTAGCCACCATTTAAGAAGGCCTGCAGACAATAACAAAGATTAGCAGCAAATGTGGAGTGATGTGGTTAGAGGAAAATGCTCATTAGGCTCTTGTTTCTCCCAAAGTTGTGAAATTTCAAAATAATAACAACAAAGGGCACAGAAGGTTGGTGCTGCAGAGGCAGAATACATATTAAGTGGATTGCCACACATTCAGTACATCCTGTTTTCAAAGAGAACTGGACCAGGAATCAAGAGGCCGTAACTCTACCAAGGCACATTTTTTGAGCTAATTAGAACTAACACAATGAACATCTATTATGTGCCAGAAACTGTGGGAAGCACATTATTCCTTATTTACATTGTC
This sequence comes from Callospermophilus lateralis, assembly GCF_048772815.1. Classification (NCBI taxonomy): domain Eukaryota; kingdom Metazoa; phylum Chordata; class Mammalia; order Rodentia; family Sciuridae; genus Callospermophilus; species Callospermophilus lateralis. Next base: position 106,198,787 of record NC_135325.1, read on the forward strand.
TGATTTATTTCTTCACAACTATCTATAAGTTTCATGATCTTCACCATTTTACAGGAAACATAAGGAAGTCAGACATCTGCCTAATGTAACACAGGTTACACATAATCCAGGTTAGTTTTGGGGAAGGGTTGGATACTGGGGATTGAACTCATGGGTGCTCTACCACTGAGCTGCATTCCCAATGATTTTTATTTTTATTTTTTTTTTATTTTGAGACAGGGTCTCGCCAAGTTGCTGAGGCTAGCCTCCAATTTTTCATCCTCCTGCCTCAGCTTCCCAGGTAGCTGGGATTCTTGGCATGCATCACCACATTTGGCTCTAGGTTAGTTCTTTTTTGTCGGGGTGGTGGGGTACTGGGGATTGAACTCAGAGGCACTCAACCACTGAGCCACATCCCCAGCCCTATTTTGTATTTTTATTTAGAGACAGGGTCTCACTGAGTTGCTTAGCACCTCGCTTTTGCTGAGGCTGGCTCTGAACTCATGATCCTCCTGCCTCAGCCTCTGGAGCTACTGGGATTACAGGTGTGCACACCATGCCCAGCCTCTAGGTTAGTTCCTAAGTTGCCTACACTAAACTCCCTACTCATTAGTTTACATAATTTATTCAATGAGTTGTCTTTCTCCCTTAGTCTCTTCACTTATTGGCAGGACTTTGGGACTGGGGAATCTTATAATCCTCTTAATTCTAAAAATCCAGTCATTTCAGAAAGAATGAGTGCATAAAAGCTATCTTTTCTCCAGGCAAGGGTGGATACAATCTCAGTAGACACTCTTCTAATTTGGATCTTAAATAATATGACATCTGAGGTTTTCTTCTGTGACTATTAGGTGTTTGATGCCCTGGAATATGAACTTCCCTATTCATCCATCTGTAAGCAGAGCTACTTCCACAAAGCAGGTTAGGAAACTATCCAGAAAATCAGGCCACTGTTACTCGCTGCATTCCACTTTAGCAAAGTATAAGCAGTGTAGATTCAGTCTCATTTTTTATTTTTATTGTACTGAGGATTGAACTCAGGGGCACTTTACCACCCAGCTACATCCCCATACATTTTTTTTTTACATTTTGATTCAGGGTCTCACTAAGTTTCTGAGGCTGGCTTCAAACTTATGATCCTGCTGCCTCAGCCTTGAGTGGCAGTCTCATTCTCCAGTTCCCTGAGGACAAGTAACAAATGTCCCATGCTTCTAGGTGGGAGGTTGAGCCTGGTTCCCAGCATTTAACTAACTTTCCATAGCTTCCTAACTTATAGTCAGGGCTGGCCTGCCTAAAATCACCTTAGAGTCTGGTGCAACGAAAGGTTGCCTATGGAGTCCACCTTCTTATTTATTTGTGTATTTTTTACTGTTGGTGGCAGAAAATATCAGATGCCAGTAATAATTTTCAAAAAGCCTGAAGTTCCCTGAAGATATTTAAGGTGAAATGCCTTCAGGAATAAGAGAAATTTCCCCTAGATTTTTTAGTTTTTTAAAAAATGAAAATAATGTTAACCTCCTTGGCAAGGCAGCTGAATATTAAATAGAAACATCTTAGAGAAACTTGCCTGAGAGCTATATGAATTCCAAACTATGAAAACAAGATACTCAGTAGAAAACTGTATGAGAGGAAAACGATAAGTTTGCTTTATCAAAGAAACAAAGCATCTTCCTCCAGGGAGGAAGGAAGCATGATGGGAAATCTACAAACAATGGGCTTCTGAAAGATTCCATGTGTTTGCTTAAAAACAAAACAACAACATCCCAAACCCTATAGATTAACATAGGACAAAGGTTCATAGTATTGACATGAGACAAGTACTCTCCTACCTAATAGCACATGGGCCCTGGGATATTTCCAATAGGCTAACTTTCAGACTCAGTATCTTTCCTAATATGATTTACATGATTTGAACCTTTTTTCCCCCCAGATACCACCTTCCCCTAAATCTCTGCCATGATTCAGGCCCAGGGCTAAAATTCTCCCCTACTATCATTAATCTAAGACTCAACAAGGAAAGCACCTCTAGTGGCAGTGGTGAGGAGAAGGGGACTGAGGGATGGAAGAGCAGTTTTCCATTTATTTGTTATTTGTTTGTCTGCAATTTTGTCAGTCTGTCTCTAAGACATGTCTGGTTCTCTTTTTTTTTTTTTTCTGGTTTCTCTGTCAGTTTCCTAGTCTGTCCACCACTGTCTCTTTCCTGGTCTCTGTTCTTGTGTTTTGACTTCTCTCTGTCTACCTTCTTACTTCTTGTCTCTGTACCACCCTCCCTGATTTTGTCTTTGATGATCCGACTTTGCCTGTTGTTCTGTCAGTCCCTATCATGTGTACCTATTTTCCTTCCTTTTCCTTCCCTTTCCCCTCTTTCTCTTCCTCCCTCTGGCTGTCTGCCCCCAATCCCCACTCACTATTACCAGCTGTCTGTATCTCTCTTTGTCTCTCTGAGTGCATGTCTCTTTCTAGTTTGTCTGTCTCTGACCAATGGCCTCTGACCGTCTCTATTTATTTTTTTCTGCTTGGATACTCTGTGTTTAATTGTCTGTCTGATTTTCAGTCTGTCTGTCTGTCTTTTGGTCAGCCGGCCTGGTGCTCTATGTCTGCCTTTCTCCTAGTTTCTCTGTCTTTCTGTATCTCTTTCTGTTTGTTTCTCTGTCTTTGATTCTCTGTCAGTACTTTGCCTGTTTTGTTTTTCTGTCATTCTGTCTATGTGTGTCTCTTTTTGTTTCTCTATCTTTGGGCTACCTGTTTATCTGTGTTCTGGATATCAGTTCAATCTGTGTGTCCATCTCTCTTGCAGCCTGTCTCTGTCTGCTTGTTTCTCTGGATGTCTGCCTATTTTTACATCAATCTTTATGTCTGCCTCTTTAATCTAGCTAAATCTTTCTATAAATTTGTTCTTTCCCTCTCTTTTTCCCTCTGTATCTGTTTGATGGTCTCTCTGCCTCTTTCTGTCGTCTTGTTCTCCTTTAGCCTCTATTTGTTGCTCTCCTTGTCTCTGTGTAGTCTCTGTGATTCCCTCAGTTGCAGTTTCTTGTCTTTTAATCTATCACACAGTGTCTCTGCAAGACTGTCAGTCTCCCCTTGGACTATTGTTCTCTTTCCAATAGTCTGCTTCTCTCTCCATTTCGTGGTCTATTGAATTCTTTTTGTTAGTCTGCCTTCCTGTTCCTCTCTGTTGTAATTTCTTTCTCTCTGTCTGTGTATATATTTGTCTTTGCCATCCCATACTCTGTGTACCTCACCACATTAGTCCCTCTCTGCATTCTTGTTTGTGTCAACCTGTTCTGTCTCCCTGTCTGTCCATTTGCCTGCCTCTCCTCTGTCTTTTTGTGCTTGTGTATCCGTCTCTTCCCCCCACCCCCACTTTGGTACTGGGGATTAAATGGGAGCTTTTTAAAAAATATATATGCATATTTTAGTTGTGGTTGGACACAATACCTTTATTTATTTATTTATTTTTATCTAGTGTTGAGGATCAAATCCAGAGCCTCACACATACTAGGTAAGCTCTCTACTGCTGAGTCACAACCCCAGCCCCTTGAATGGGAGCTTTTTATTTTTGATTTTGAGATAGGGTCTCACTAAGTTGCAAAGGCTGGCTTCAAACTTGGGACCCTCTTGCTTTGGCCTCCCAAGTCCCTAGGAATTACAGATGTGTGCCACCACAATCAGCTATCCATCTCCCTTGGTATGTTTCTTTTTTTTTTTATTCCTCTGTTGATCTTGGCCTTTACCCTCTGTGCTTTCCTGTTTTTTTTTTTTCCCATCTGTATGCTTCTGTCTCTTATAGGTCTATCCTTCCCTTTCTGCACATCCATGTCTTTATCTATCCCATTCCTATTTCTATATCTACTTGTCGATATCTCTTTGGCCATCTGTCTGTGTGTCTCTAGTTCCACTTTGAAAATGCTATAAAAGACTGATTTGAATAGCACTAGTCTTTTATAAAACCTGAACTATAAATCTCTTCTCAACCTGTGTCTGTTAAACACATGCATCACAAAGAATGGAGTTACAGTTCTTGGCTTGCAAAAATGCATGGATTATACTGATTTCTGAAATATAAATCTAATCTGTCAATTAGGTACCTTTAAAAGACAGGTATACACTAACTATAATATCTTTCAAAAGCTATTAGTTATTTTTCCATTGGTTAAAAATGAAACAAAACCTAAGCATGTAGTGTAAACCTTCTATTGGGCTTATATCATAAGGAAGCTTCCGAAAGTAAAGAAGGTTGAAAAACTCTTCTAATGGGGTATGAATTAAGGGACAGAACATATAGAATACAGACCTTGAACAGATTGTCCTTGAAAGTTACATATTCAGTAAAATACAGAGTAATCCAGAATTCTGAATTATATGAGCTCAATCATTTTATTTCAGCCTGGAATCTTGTTTGGCATCTTATGCTCCAAGCCCTCAATAATAAGCATAGTACCATTATGGATCAATGTCATTAAATCTCTGCATCCCAGTTTCCAGGCTCATAAAATGGGGCTTATCAAAATAAATAAACTTAGAGGGTTGTTATGAGGATTAAATGAGATATCCATGTAAATCTCTTAGAACAGACCTGGTATAGTGGGAGCTTAAAAATGTTAGCTATTATTATAGTTGTATGCTGCACAATGATGCTTTGGCCAATGATAGACTGCATGTAAAATAGTGGTTTCATAAGAATATATTTCAAGTGACTTGATAGCCATCTTAGTTTATATAAGAACACTCTATGATATTCACACAATGGAAAAATAGCCAAAGTACATACTATTGAGAATAGTTAAGGGATACATGACTGTATTTCTTTTGTGGTTATTATTGCAATTGTTATCATTTTTTTTTATATAAACACCTAAACAGCCCTAATGTGAGAGTCAGGAGAGAGCTATGTGACTTTGGGCAAGTATGTTCTCTACACAGTTTTGTTTTGCCTTCCTTCCTTCCTTTCTTCCATTCTTCCTTCCTTCCTTCCTTCCTTCCTGTTCTGAGATTGAGCCCAGGAGTGTTCTACCACTGAGCTACATCCCAGGCCTATTTTTTCTCTACATTTTTTACTGGTACATTATAATTGTACATAATGGTGGGATTTGTTGTTACATATTAGTACATGCACAAAATATAACAATATAATTTGGCCAATATGATTCCCCAACACTTCCTCCTTCCATCCCTCCTCCCACTCCCACTGATTTGTCTTTCTTTTCATGAGACTCCACACATACACCTTTCTTTTTCTTTTTCCTCTCTAGCTTCCACTTATGAGAGAAAACATATGAACCATGACCTTCTGGGTTTATCTTATTTTGCTTAACATAATGGTCTCAAGTTCCACCTATTTTCCTGCAAATGACATAATTACATTTTTCCCAATGACTGAATAAAATTACACTGTGCATATATACCATATTTTCTTTTCCATTCATCCATTGGTAGACACCTAGGCTGGTTCCATAATTTGGCTATTTTTAATTGTGCCCCAAGCCTTTTTTATTTCTTATTTTGAGACGGGGTCTCTCTAAATTTCCAAGGCTGGCTTCACACTTGTAATCCTTCTGCCTCACTCTCCTGAATTGCTGCTATGCTCTCTCTGCAGTTTTCTTATTTACAAAATTAAGATGTACCTCTAAGATTTTTATAGTTCTATGGTTTTAACATTATGTGTGTATTTGCTGTCTAAAAACATGGCTTAGATCATAGTCCATGATGCATTTTTCTATCCCCCAAAGTTTGTCAAACTTGAAAGTTACAAAAGAAGGAAAAAAGTCACAGGACAAATTTCTGATTTGCAAACATTTCTAATGACAACCTGACATGTGCAAAGCACTGTTTTCTCACAGACTTTTATATCTAGATTGCTTATATTTCTCATATCTCTTATCTCTTATAGGAGATGATATACCTCTTATAGGAGATGTATCTCATATTTCTAATAGGAGTTCAACAACAAAACAAATCCCACAAATTTAGGAACAGCTTTCATTCTAATACTATCTTTCTCCAATGCTGCCCATCTACAACAGTTGGGGTAGGTGATATTTCCAGAAAGAGATGTGGACTTGGATCCATGATTAACTGTATACTTTTTAAGAAATGTACCTTGCTTCTGAATACTACTGTCTATGAATAGTATATTTTACTTTGGATGCTCTTTGTGGCTAAACCATTTCCCTATGAGGAACTCTTCAATATTGTTTGTTCAACATCGATTTCCTCTTCAAAGCTGCTTCTTTTGTACTGCTTCTGAGGGAGAACTGAGAATATATTTCTGGTAATTCTGGGTTACTAACTGGACTGTTGGCAAGCTTATTAATACTTTCTACAGACTGAATAGATTGCATGCTTAAAGCTGTGTTCAACAAATACAGTCTCTTGGCACATTCTGCCCATTTTCTGGATGGATAAGCTGGAAGTGGGGCTTATTGAGAGAAATGAAGAATATTAATCAGCAAATTGACCTTGGGCATGGGAAAACAGCCTATAGCATAAAATTCTAATTTATTAGCTAAGTGTGGCAATTGGCAATAGTTGCCTCTGAAAAAATATGAAAACTGTGCAAACACAAAGCATATTTATTTGGGCAAAAGGCATTTCTTAAAAATGTCTTGGCATAATGTATTCTTCACTGTGGTAAATGAATTTTCACCTTTGGAGGCACAATTCTACACAATTTTTCAGAATATTTTCTATGACAAAAAGCACACAATTTCCATACATTGTACAAAAACTCTCAAATCTTAATTACTTACTCTCCTATTTTCTTCATCTTCAATATTTTCCTTAGAATAAGGACATCAAATTCCCCGTGGGGATGTGGCAATATTCATCTATCACTAACACCTTTCTTGTTCCTGTTCCCTTATACATTTATGATCCCCACCCCACAGACATGCAGCATGTATTCTGTTCAAACTGTGTAGGTGACAGAAAAGGTTATACAGCTAAGGAATATTGGCCTTGAGGGGAAGATCCATAGAATTTACACAGTGTAGCTCCAAGAAACATTCTGCTTAGTGCCTGCACTTTCACATTCTATGCAAAATGTTGTGACAGGCATCAGCAGAAAAAATAACCCTTTCTCACTGAATATTTTTTCTTTGACTTGGGATGGCCAGGGAGGAAAGGTGTATGATGGTAAAGATATTGGCAATTCAAAAGTGGCCACGCCCAATTCCTGTTGTTTCAATTCCTTTACTACTGTTTTTCAGAATGGAGATTTGGTTGTACTTTAATGTCCTGAGTTTTGGGGTAATCATTCATCTTATTTTTCTCTTTTTGACAAAATTTTTAATTAGAGATAATTTTAGTTCACTTGCATATATAAGAAATGAAGAGATATTATGTGTCCTTTACCCATTTCCCTGCTGCCTCCATGATAACATCTTACAAAACTATACTACAGTATCACAACCAAGAAAGTGACATTGATATAGTCAAAACACAGAACATTTCCATCATTACCAGGATCCTTCATATTGCTCTCTTATAGGCATTCCCACTTTCTTCTCCCACGTACTCCCCTCTTAAACCCTGGCAACCACCAGTCTGTGTTCCCTTTTAATTTTGTCATTTCAAGAATATTATATAAATTAAATCATAGAACATATAAACCTTTCCGGCATGGCTTTTTTAATTCTCTCAGCATAATTCTCTGGAGATTCATCCATGTTGCTGTAATGTATCAATACTTTGTTCTTCTTTATTGCTAATCAGGATTTTAAGCTACAGATATACCACAATTTAACCATTCAGCTACTTGAAGGACATAAGAGCTGTTTGTAGTTTTGGGCTATAAAATAAAAGTGCTATAAATTCACATACATGTTTTTCCACATGTGTAAGTCTTCATTTCATTGAGTTCAATGCCCATGAGTACAACTGCTGTGTCAAATGGTAGTTGCATGTTTAGTTTTCAAACAGTCAAACTTTTCCCCAGTGGCTGTACCATTTTTATTTTCCCACAGCAATGTATGAGTGATTCAGTTACTCTGCCCAAGCTTGGCCAGAGTTTGTAAGGTTGTCATTATTTTTTATTTTAGTCATTCTGATAGATGATATCTTGTAATTTTAATTTCCTTAATGGCTAATGATATTGAACATGTTTTTAATTACTTACTTATGGAAGTATATATTTTTAATCAATGTATATATTCTTCTACAATACAGCTGTTCATGTCTTTTGACAATTTTTTAATTTGATTCTTTTTCTAACTGTTGAATTAGATAGTTTTTAAATATGCCCTGGGTACCAATCCCTTGTTGGATATATGGTTTACAAACGTTTTCTCCCAATTTGTAGCTTGTCTATTTATCCTTTCTTAAAAAATATTTTTAGTTGTAGATGGACACAATACCTTTATTTATTTGCTTATTTTTATGTGGTGCTGAGGATTGAACCCAGTGCCTCAGACACACTAGGCAAGTGCTCTACCACTGAGCCACAACCCCAGCCCTGTTTATCTTTTTAACACGGTGTTTCAGAGAATAAAAATACAATTTTAATGAATTGTAATTTGTCAGTTTTTCCTTTTACGGATTGTGCTTTTGGTATAAAAACTAAGAACTCTGTTTAGCTTAGATACCAAAGGTTTCTTCGGTTTTATCCCTATAGGTTTTATAATTTCAAATTTAAATCTATGATTCATTTTGAGTTAATTTTTTCATAAGGAGTGAGGCTTAAATTCAGTTTCTTTCTTTCTTTCTTTCTTTCTTTTTTTTTGCCTATGGATGTACGATTGCCCCAGCATCACTGAAAAGATTATCTACTCCCCATCACTTAATTGCTTTTGCATATTTGAAAAATCCTTTGGTGCATTTCTGTGGACATATTTCTCTGTTCTCTACTCTGTTCCATTGAATTACATATCTGTTTCTACACCAATAAAATTGTCTTGAGTACTGTAGCTCTACAGCAAAATTTAATATCAGACAGAGTAATTCCTCCCATTTTATTATTTTTTCAAGAATGTCTTAGCTCTTCTTGGGTTTGTCTTTCCGTAGAAATTTTAGGATAAATTTGTGCATGTCTCCAAAAATGCCTTGCTGAAATTCTGATAGGCAGTGCATTGAACCTAAAGATCATTTTGAGGAATACTGATATTTCTATAATATTTATAATATTGTACCTTTTAATACATGAAAGCCATGTGGTTCTCCATTCATTTACCTCTTAATTGATTTTTATTAGTTTTTCAAAAAATTTAAAAATTCAGCATACAGATCATATATATACTTATTAAATTTATACTTAAATATTTTATTTCATTTGGATTTAAAATGATATTAAATTATAAGTTCAATTTCAGTGTCCATTTTCTCATTGCTAATACAGGGAAACACTGATAATTTTTGTATGCTGATCTGGTATCCTGTTCAAACTTGCTGAGCTCACTTATTAATTCTAGCTTTTTTTTTTTTTTTTTTTTGTAGATCCCTTAGGATGTTTTATGTAGATGATGCCATCTACAAATAAGGACAGTTTTACCTTTCCCATACATAAACATTTTTGTTCCTTTCCCCACTTTATATTATTGTAAAAGTCTACTAATATTATGTTGAATAAAAGTGGACATCCATGCCTTGTTCTTGACCTTAGGGTGAAAGCAATTCAGCCTTTCACCATTAAGTAAAATGTTAGCTATAGGTTTTTTTTTAAATCAAATTGAAGAAATTACCCTCTATTTCTATATTTCTGATAGTTTTTAAAAATCATGAATAATTTTAAATATTTTTCAAATTCATTTTCTGCATTGGTTGGTGTGATTGTGTAATTTTTCATTTTTAACCTATTAATATGGATTACATTGCTTGATTTCAAATGCTGAACAACTCTATTAGTCCTTGAATAGACTCATTTTTTCATGGTATATAATTCTTTCAATATATGGTGAAATTGGTTTTATCAATATTTTGTTAAGAATTTTTACATCTGTATTTGTAAGGGATACTGCTCTGTAGTTTTCTGTTTTGTAATGCCTTTATCTCATTTTAGTATCAGGGGAATATTAGTTTCATAAATTAACTGGAAAAAATATCTCCTCTTTTATTTCTCAGAAGTGCTTGTATAGCACTGGTGCTAATTCTTGAAAGTCTGGTGTAATTCTTCACAGAAATCAATCCAGGGATTGGACTTTGGGACATTTTAAATTATGAACTTGATTTCTTTAATAATTACATAGCTACTCAAACTATTTCATCTTGAATAAATTGTAGTTTGTGTTTCTTGAGGAAATGGTCCATTTCATGTAAAGTTTGAATTGTTCACTGCAGAGTTTGTCCTGATATTCCATTTTGTTCCTGACATAGTACCTTCTTTCTTTTTTTTTTCTGTCAGTCTTGCTAGAGAGTTGTCAGTTTTACTTATTTAAAGATTTGGTTATTTGTTTCATAGGCTTTTTCTATTTTTTGTTTTTAATTTCAGTGTTTTCAGTTCTTCTTATTTCTTCGTCCTTGATTTGAGTTTATTTTGCTCTTATTTATATTCCCAAGGTAAGAGCTTGGATGATTGAGAATTTCTTCTTTTCTAATGCATATATCTAGGGCTATCAATTTCCCTCAAATTTTGATATACTGTAGTTTCCTTTCAATTCAGTTAATCTTTTTATGTGTTTTACGTGATATTTCTACTTTGACCCATGGTTATCTGGCACTGTGTTGTTTAACTTCTGGGTGTTTCTAGACTTTTCAATTATTTTCTGTTCATTGAATTCTAGTTTGATACCACTGAATTCTAGTTTGATTTTATGTGATTCTGATTCTTTTTCATTTTCTGAGATTTGTTATATGACCCAGGATATGGAACATCTTAGTATGTTTTCTGTGGGCACTTGAAAACAATGTGCATGTTGTTGTTGTTAGATCCTACTGTTTGATACTTTTACTGAGTGTTTTCATACCCTTGTGAACTTTCTGTCTAGTTGTTATGCTAATTTTTGAGAGAGGAGTGTTGAGGTGCCTAGCTATAATTATAGATTTGTCTCTACTTTCAGTTCTATTCATTTTTACTTCACACATTTTACAGCACTTTTGTTTGGTGCATAGGCATTTAGGTTGATATATCTTGGTGAATTGACACTTTTATAATCATATAATCTCCCTCTTTACCACTAGAAATTTTCTTTGTTATGAAGCCTACTTTATCTTACATTAAAATGGTGACTCTCTTTTTCTTTTAATAGATGTTTCTCATAATTTGCTTATTGTATTCTTTCTTCCTAACGTCCTAATATTCTTTCTTTCCCCATTTATTTCTACTTAGAGAACATCCAATAGCCATGCTTTTACAAGTCTGATAGTGATAATTTTTCTTATCTTTCCTCCATCTGAGAAAGTCTTGATTTCCTCTTCAATCCTGAAGAATATTTTCATTCGGTATATGATTATGCCACTTCCCTCCAGCCTCCATGGTTTGTGGTGAGAAATCTGTCATTTTAATTGTTTTCCCCTTTAGGTAAGGTGTTGTTTTTCTGTCTTTTTTCAAGATTCTTTATCTTTATTTTTAAGAAGATTCACTATTATATGTCATGGTGTGAATATCATTGAGGTTATCCTATTATAAAGTTGTTTACCTTCCTAAAGCTGTAAGTTGATATTTCTTGCCAAACTGGGGAAGTTTCCAGACATTATTTCATCAGGTAGGTTCTTAGCCCTTCATGCTATCTTTTCTTACTTTGAGGACAGGAATGTTAGATCTTTTATTATAGTATCACAGGTCTCTTATGCTCTATTCATTATTTAAGAGACTGTTTTCTCTTTATTGCTCAGGTAATGTAATTTCTATTTCATCTTCTACTTCACTGATTCTTTCCTATCTTTTCCATTCTGCTACTAACCTAATTCATGGAATATTTTATTGTGGTTACTACAGAATTTTTTAGTTCTAAATTATCTTTTGTGTATTTGGTTCTTCTTTATATCTTCTACATTCTTGCTAAGATTTTCCATTTCTTTGTTGACACTTTCTATTTTTCCACTGGTTTCAAATGTGTTCACAATTGTGCATTGAAAGATTTTCAACATGGCTGCTTTGCCACTCATTTCATTTAATTCTAACCTTTCTGTCCTTTAGTGTTGACATCTATTGACAATTATTTTTCATTCAGTTTGAAATCTTGGTTCTTTGTGTGATGAATTATTTTCAATTTAAACATGAACATTTTGGGTATTATGAAAGTATGGATCATATTTAAACATTCTGTTGAGTTGGCTTTATTTAACATCATTGTGGTAGTGGTGAGGGGGCATTTTTTCATTACTGCCAGGTGGATATAGAAATTCAGATTCCCCACTTTACTTTCACTGACATCAGAGGGAAGTGGTCTCTTCACTACTGATAGGCTGGTGTGGGAGTTCCAGCTCCACCAGTCTCCAGTGATATTTTGTGGGAGGGGACTTATTACTTCTGGGCAATGAAGTCAAGTCAATCTCCACCGACTCTCTTTTGATTCAACCTCAGTAGGTAGGGTTAGTTTCAAAACTATAGCTTTCAAAGAGGAATAGAAGACCAGACTTCCCAAATGGTCTTTCCTGATACAATGGGAGAGAGAAGGGATGCCTCAGTGCAAACCATTAGGGATGAAAATTCCAGCTTGGTACATTGCCTTCTTTCACACTTACCTGATGAGGTGTTAGAATGCCTCATTAGAGATTTGCAAGATAGAAACCTGTAGGGGTTCTGTGTTTGGGATTGGGGTCCCTGATGACTTCATGACTATGGTATGCTTGGTGCCTGAGAGTTTCTGTGCAAAGGCATAGAAGCACGGTGGTAATGCTGTCCATGCTAGAGTTTTAACAGCTTAGACCTTAATCTTAGGCACTAAACTACTGGGAATAAACGAACTTGCTTGCTTCATAACTACAATGTTTCACCAAGCTCCTGTGCTCCTAGAGCTGCCCACCTAAGAGTAACTTCAGACAATAGATCTTCTTGAGAACTGCATAAAGCTCCTAACATTGCATATTGTAACTGTAAAATGTAGCAGAATAAACAAAACCTTACTGATACTCTAAACAATAATGTGGTTATGGTACTAGTGACCTAATGTAACCTATTGTTATAAATAAATGTGGCTGATTGGACAAAGAGCCACTCTGCCACCTTCACTGCCTCTACACCTTGTCTGTCTCCTCTTTATTATTATTCTTTACAACTGGCGACCATGAAGTGACACGTGAAGAGCTTTCTCCAAAAGCCTCCCCAATCCACAGAGAATTTGAGACAACAGAATCTGACTTAATAGAGACTCTTCTGGACGTTGACAGGTAACAGGGGAAAGGAGTAGCTTACTTATGCCTGGAACAGGCTTTTCATGAGTGTCGCTTTCATTGGCTGGTACTGATCCCTAATCAGTAGGCTATGGGTAATTCACTATTTCTGACACTCAACAATGTCATCAAGCCGAGCTTTCTCTTCTACTTAGCGAGTCTGGACATACTGGAAGTGACAATGATCTTACTGCCTTGCTGACAGAGATAAGCTCTTGCTGTATTTTTATCCAGGATAAAGTGGGGCACTAAATTTGAAAGATTGGGAGAATATAGGTAAAACACTACATGAGAAGACATGAAATTCTACACCCGTGCTTCAAACTTAGTTTCTTTGTAGAGATGCAATTGATAAAACCTCTATTTTTTATGTGAGGAAAAAGGCACACTCATACATTGCTGGTGGGAATGCAAATTGGTGCAGCTAATATGGAAAGCAGTATGGAGATTCCACAGAAAACTGGGAATGGAACCACCATTTGATCCAGCTATTTTCTCCTCAGTCTATACCCAAAAGACTTAAAAACAGCATATTACAGGGACACAACCACATCAATGTTTATAGCAGCACAATTCACAATAGCTAAACTTGGGAAACAACCTAGATGCCCTTCAGTAGATGAATGGATTAAAAAATGTGGCATATATACACAATAGAATATTACTCAGCAATAAAAGAGAATAAAACCATGGCATTTGCAGGTAAATGGATGAAGTTGGAGAAGATAATGCTAAGTGAAGTTAGCTAATCCCCCGCAAAAAAACAAATGCTGAATGTTTTCTTTGATAAAACCCCTATTTATCAACCTGCCTGCTCTTCTTCTGTGCTTGGCTATGCGGCCCTTTAAAATCCCCCGTGGTGTCTTTGTCTGGTTTCGGAATCAACGTGATGTTGGCCTCATAGAATGAATTTGGAAGAGCTCCCTCTTTTTCTATTTCCTGAAATAACTTGAAAAGTATTGGTATTAATTCTTCTTTAAAGGTTTTGTAAAACTCCGCTGTATACCCATCCGGTCCTGGGCTTTTCTTGGTTGGCAGTCTTTTGATTGCTTCTTCAATTTCATCCATTGATATTGGTCTGTTCAAATTGTGTGTATCCTCCTGACTCCGTCTGGGCAAATCATGTGTCTTAAGAAATTTATCGATGTCTTCACTATCTTCTATTTTATTGGAATATAGGTTTTCAAAATAATTTCTAATTGTCTTCTGTATTTCTGTAGCATCTGTTGTGGTATTGCCTTTTTCATCCCGTATGTTAGTAATTTGAGTTCTCTCTCTTCTTCTTTTCGTTAGCATGGCTAAGGGTCTGTCAATCTTGTTTATTTTTTCGAAGAACCAACTTTTAGTTTTGTTAATTTTTTCAATAGTTTCTTTTGTTTCAATTTCGTTGATTTCCACTCTGATTTTAATTATTTCTTGCATTCTGCTGCATTTGCTGTTGTTTTGTTCTTCCTTTTCTAGGGCTTTGAGATGAAGTGTGAGCTCATTTATTTGTTGGTTTTTCTTTTTTTTGAGGAATGACCTCCAGGCGATGAATTTCCCTCTTAAAACTGCTTTCATTGTGTCCCATAGATTCCGATAAGTTGTGTCTGTATTTTCATTTATCTCTAAGAATTTTTTGATTTCCTCTTTTATGTCTTCTGTAACCCATTGATCATTCAGTAACATATTGTTCATTTTCCATGTGATGTAGGATTTTTCCTTCCTTCTTTTATCATTGATTTCCAGTTTCATTCTATTATGATCAGATAAAATGCATAGTATTATCTCCACCCCTTTATATTTACTGAGGGTTGCCCTATGGCATAATATATGGTCT